>NC_141346.1:73081956-73466956 GCF_057382095.1 Aulonocara sp. 'chitande type north' Nkhata Bay
CGAATGTTCAAGCGGACCATGTGCCTTTTTGGTAGCACATACTTGTGCCAAAAGCTCTTCTCCACTTTGAACTTCAATAAGTCCAAGTACAGGTCCAGACTTACGGATGATCATCTTCAAGACATACTGAGGGTCGCAACTGCTTCCTCCCTCAGGCCAAATCTGGCTCGGCTATGCGAGAGGAAACGCTGCCAGGTCTCTAGCAGCAAGGAGTAGGCAAGAGAAGCCATGTTCAGAAGAACAGTTCATTTTCTACAGTGTTCCATTCATGTTCAGAAGAAGGTTATAGAACTGTTAATACAGACATTTCAATCTAAATACAGCAGATATAGAAGACTGAAAGAAAAACACAAGTTCACTGACTAAAAATATCTTATTATTATTTTATTTATGTATTACAGATTGATTTATTTTCTTATTAATTCTTAATTTGTTTATTTATTTTTCATATTTTGTGTTAAAAAATAAAAATAAAGAGATTTGAGAAGATTGGAATTTTTTAACCATGTCTTTCTTGTGGAAAACCTAATGCGGCCCAGCCTCACCCAGACTCTGCCTGCAGCGGCCCCCAGCTAAATTGAGTTTGAGACCTCTGTCCTACACCATAAATCAGTAAGAGAGGGTACGACCTCTCTCATGGCCCCAAGTGGTGTGTGCATGCCAGAGCACTCTGGAAGGCACACAGAGTCTTTACAGACTACTCAGGATCGAACCTCTATCATCATCCAATCGATTATACAACTCTAAGCATATATGAGTAAATATTTCTAAGCATAAATGACAATCAACAATATTAACCTTACAGCTGGTTTTAATAACAGAATTCATTTGTTTCTCAAACGAGAAAGAGCTATCGAGAAACACTCCTAAATCTTTAGTTCTGAACTTTTCCAGTGGGCCAAGGTCAACATTATCTGCTAATGCTAAATAGGCTGCCGTTATTAACTAATGCTAATTTGACATGAATTAGCATTATGCACTAATGCTAACACTTACATTTTTTAAAAATGTGAGTAGCTAATGCTAACACTATTTCCCTTAACTTTATAACAATGTGAACGGCTAATGCTAACACTCTTTTTCCTAGCATTACAACATCTGAGCTGCTAATGCTAAGTAGGCTGCCATTAGCACCTACGTCTAATTTAAGGCAAATACGCATTAGAACCTAATGCTCATATCGTTTTCCTTTGCTTTATAACAATGTGAGCAGCTACTGCTAAATAGCATTAGCTAATAACAGCAGTCTAATTTAATGCAAGTTAGCCTCATTTGCATTACAACGATGTGAGGAGTTAACGCTAAGTATGCTGCCATTAGTGGCTAATTCTAATTAGGGGTGAATAAATATTACCAGCTAATGCTAATATCGTATTCTCTTCCCTTTTAACAATGTGAGCAGCTAGTGCTAGGTAGGCTGATGCTAGCAGCTAATGCTAAAGCAAATTTAATATGAATTAGCATCACATTAGTGAGGAGTTAATGCTAAGTAGACTGCCATTAGCAGGTAATGCTAATTTTAGGTGAATAGGAATTGGCAGATAATGCTAATACCATATTTTCTTGCTTTATAACAATGTGACCAGCTAATGCTATGTAGGTTGCCGTTATTAGCTAATACTAATTTGAGGTGAATTAGCATTATCCCCTTATGCTAACAATGTTTTTTCTTACTTTTTAACAATACCAGTAGCTAATGTGAACACTTTTTTTTTTTTATTGAATTCTAATTTTTCCCTTGTGATGTGAAGAGTTAATGCTAAATAGGATGCCATTAGTGGCTAATTCTAATTTTAGATGAGAAAGCATTAGAAGCTAATGCTAATACCATATTTTCTTGCTTTATATCAATATTAGTAGGTAATGCTAAGTACGTAGCCATTATTAGCTAATGCTAATTTAGGTGAATTAGCATTATCCACTAATGCTAACACTGTTTTTGCCAACTCTTTTCCCTTGCATTATAACAATATGAGCAGCTAATGCTAAGAAGGCTGCCATTATTAGGTAATGCTAATTATTATGTGTGTTAGCATTATCCGCTGCTGCTAGCAATGTTTTATCTTACCTTTTAACAATATCAGCAGCTAATGCTAACACTACTTTAATTTCAGTTAAACCTACTTAGCATTAATTAACTTCATTTAGCATTAAGAAGTTTTTGCTATAGGCTACCATTAGTGGCTAATGCTAATTTTAGGTAAATAGAAATTGGCAGCTAATGCTAATACCATATTTTCTTGCCTTATAACAATGTGACCAGCTAATGCTAAGCAGGTGCCATTATTAGCTAATACTAATTTGAGATGAATTAGCATTATCCGCTTATGCTAACAATGTTTTTTCTTACTTTTTAACAATACGCCATTAGTGGCTAATTCTAATTTTAGATGAAAAAGGATTAACATCTAATGCTCATACTGTTTGCTTTGTAAGAATGACAGCAGCTAATGATATGAAGTCTACCGTTATTAACTAATGCTAATTTGATGAGAATTAGCATTATCCGATAATGGTAACTCTTTTCCCCTGCATTATAACAATGTCAGGAGTTAATGCTAAGTAGACTGCCATTAGGGGCTAACTCTAATTAGGGGTGAATAATTATTAGCAGCTAATACTAATACCGTTTTCTCTTTTTCCTTATAACAACTTGAGCAGCTAATGCTAATTTGATGCGAATTAGCATTATATTAGTGAGCAGTTAATGCTAAGTAGGCTGCCATTATTAACTAATACTACGTTGACGTGAATTAGCATTATGCGCTACTGCTAATACTGTTTTCTCTTACTTATTAAAAATGATAGTAGCTAATACTAATACTCTTTTCCGTTGGGTAACAACAAAGTGAGGAATTAATGCTAAGTTGGCTGCTTTTAGCGGCTTATTCTAATTAGGGGTGAATAATTATTAGCAGCAAATGCTAATACCGTTTTCTCTTTCCTTATAACAATATGAGCAGTTAATGCTAATTTGATGTAAATTAGCATTATATTAGTGAGGAGTTAATGCTAAGTAGGCTGCCATTAGCAGCTAAAGGTAATTTGAGGTGAATAAGCACTAGTAGCTAATGCCAATACCCTTTTCTCTTGTGTTATAATGATGTGAAACGTTAATATTGTTCTCAAACAACAGAATGAGAATGAAATATTGATTCTAACAGGGCCCATAAACAGCATTAGCTTAGCAGCATTAGCTTATCAGAGTCTCCATCATGGTCACACAAATCCTTAGCGGAGCAAAGTGGCCTACTTAGCAATAGCTGCTGTAGAAAGCAAAGGGAAAACAGTATTAGCATTAGCTGCTAAATGTGCACTTGAGAACAAATCTATTGTGAATTCAGCCGTGAATGTAGTGTTTCCAGTAAGCTTCCATTTCCAAATGTTAGCTGCTCCTGTCTGCCTCTTTGTCACACACACAGACTGAAATGATTCACAGCCTTGTTTCATCCTTCTGTCAGTGTCACTGACTGTCACTGTGACTGTGGACATACAGCATGGGAAACACACACATGGCTGATACTTGTATCTAAAGTTACAAAATGTTGTCTCTGTCCAAATATTACCTAACTGTAAGTCTACTTTTAATGAAACTCTCAACATGACTTATCAGTTATCATTAATGTTCCTGCAAACAGACTCCTTGAAGACCCCCTACATAAATATCCATGTACTATCCAGCTAGACTAGTGTGTCTGTCCCTGAAAATATTCCTGCATGTGTGATTGTTCATGTCTCATCTGCAGGAAACAAACAGGAAGTGAGTGAAAGACACAGGAAATGATTCCAGCTCTTCCTCCTATATCAGACATTCTCTCCATACCTGAGAGTGTCCAGTCTCCAGCCTGGATCCTTCAGTCCAGCCGACAGAAGCTTCATTCCTGAGAGACCTGGATGATTGTAGCTCAGGTCCAGCTCTCTCAGATGGGAGGGGTTGGAGGTCAGAGCTGAGGCCAGAGAAGTACAGCCTTCCTCTGTGATCAGACAGCCTGACAGACTGCAGACACACAAAACAACAATCCATCTGTTATCCATCTCTATAGCAGCATAACTAAGTGATGGTTCAGGGTCACCTGATCCAGCTCGAACTATAAGTTTTATCAAAAAGGAAAGTTTGAAGCTGATCGTCAAAGTAGAGAGGGTGTCTGTCTCCTGAACTCAAACTGGGAGCTGCTTCCACACCCAGTCCAACATAGCCAGGCTTTCTTTGCTGCTTTGACAAAACCTCAAATCCCAGTCAGAGATGGTGAGCATCATCACAGTGATGATCATTTCTCTGTTAACCCAGGCTTTCTGCTTCAGGATCTGTGCACGCTCACAGAACAAGGAGACCTTTAAACATCATTTCACTAAATGGATGGACTGAGCTCAGCCTACAGATGAACTGGATAAATAAAGATTTGACCTCAGTGTTCCTGTCTATTCCTAACATGATAGCTGCACTTTAGAGCTCTAAAACTGGAACTGACACATATTTAAACTCCACATGTTACTCAGTACATTCAGTTCTGACACTCGCCCACAGTCCAACAAAGGAAACATGGAGATCACATCAGTTTGTCACCAAAGTCTAATTATTCCAGAGGGCAGTGTTGATACAACTAAAGTTATTTTTAAGCAAAGTTGAGTTTTTTATTGTCGCAGTACTTCATGTCTGAAGTATCACTTAAATGCATTACACGCTGTTGATGGCAGCAAACAAACCACCCAAACAAACAGAGGTGGGAGGCTTGGGCAGACTACGTAGGATCAGCTTGTGGGAGGAGTCAGGATAAAACCAAAGAAAGACAAGCTAACAAACACCACAGTGAAGTGAGTAGCTACAAACTGCAGGCTGATTAGTGTTGTTGAAGAAGTCGGTCTGAGGAACGTTCTTAGGATCAACAAATGACGGCATGTATGAGCCTCCCTCAAGACGCACCATCACAAGAAGAACACATGAGCTGTAGAAAAAGGAGAGACTATGAAAGCCATGGCGTTACAACGTGCACCAGCTGTTGGTCTCTCTGGAGACTACTGGGCGTGGCTGGGTAACCATGGTTACTTGGGAGTTACAGTACATGATATTAATGAAGAGTGGGAGCTGCGTTCTATAGCAAACAATTTGTTATGAGGTAATCAGCTGATCTTAGTTTAACCGGAAGCCCTTCACAATAATTGCAATGCCTTTATTTTGTACAACTACCATCAGTTCGTCTGTACTGATGGTAACTTAAAGTCACACTAATGTCGTTTAGTTTCTATAGTTTATGTAGTGGAAGTATACTACAGTACCCTGATCACTGATAGGACAGATTTATGTAGATATACACCTTTGTGTTTAACATTACTGCATTATAGTACTGTGATCTTTGTCCTTATATATGGCTATATTAGCTATACTGATGTACGTACATATAACTGGATATGTAACTTATCTATTCATCTTATTTGTCATGTATTTGTATTGTGTACTTCCTTTTTGTAAGAAACCACACACATGATCACAGCCGCAAGAATCAATCAGTGAAAGAATAAAGTGTCTCAAACCAAACCTTAAGCTCTTTATTCCACATGCTGGGATCATTTGGCCTTCAGTGGTGCTCTGGCTGACACACCGGAGTGACCAGAGTGCTAAAGAGTGAATCGGACACACCAGTGTCATCTCTGATATCTCCACTACATTTAATCGTCCTTCAGCTTGTGGCTGCCGTTAGCTGGTCTGCTAGTTAGCTGATTTGCTATTTAGCCGGTGTGCTAGTTAGCTGGTGTGCTAGTTAGCCGGTTCGCTAGTCAGCTGGTGTGCTGACCAGCGAACCAGTAGGTTACAAGATGAGCTTGTCTGTCTGATGAGCCAGCTCTCTCTGTCTTGGTCATTTTGTCCTTGGGCAAAACCTAACCTACCACTACAACTGTAGCTTACCTCCACCAGTGTGTGAATGTGAGAGTGAATGAATACAGGGAGTGCAGAATTATTAGGCAAATGAGTATTTTGTCCACATCATCCTCTTCATGCATGTTGTCTTACTCCAAGCTGTATAGGCTCGAAAGCCTACTACCAATTAAGCATATTAGGTGATGTGCATCTCTGTAATGAGAAGGGGTGTGGTCTAATGACATCAACACCCTATATCAGGTGTGCATAATTATTAGGTAACGTCCTTTCCTTTGGCAAAATGGGTCAAAAGAAGGACTTGACAGGCTCAGAAAAGTCAAAAATAGTGAGATATCTTGCAGAGGGATGCAGCAGTCTCAAAATTGCAAAGCTTCTGAAGCGTGACCATGAACAATCAAGCGTTTCATTCAAAATAGTCAACAGGGTCGCAAGAAGCGTGTGGAAAAACCAAGGCACAAAATAACTGCCCATGAACTGAGAAAAGTCAAGCGTGCAGCTGCCAAGATGCCACTTGCCACCAGTTTGGCCATATTTCAGAGCTGCAACATCACTGGAGTGCCCAAGAGCACAAGGTGTGTAATACTCAGAGACATGGCCAAGGTAAGAAAGGCTGAAAGACGACCACCACTGAACAAGACACACAAGCTGAAACGTCAAGACTGGGCCAAGAAATATCTCAAGACTGGTTTTTCTAAGGTTTTATGGACTGATGAAATGAGAGTGAGTCTTGATGGGCCAGATGGATGGGCCCGTGGCTGGATTGGTAAAGGGCAGAGAGCTCCAGTCCCACTCAGACGCCAGCAAGGTGGAGGTGGAGTACTGGTTTGGGCTGGTATCATCAAAGATGAGCTTGTGGGGCCTTTTCGGGTTGAGGATGGAGTCAAGCTCAACTCCCAGTCCTACTGCCAGTTTCTGGAAGACACCTTCTTCAAGCAGTGGTACAGGAAGAAGTCTGCATCCTTCAAGAAAAACATGATTTTCATGCAGGACAATGCTCCATCACACGCGTCCAAGTACTCCACAGCGTGGCTGGCAAGAAAGGGTATAAAAGAAGAAAAACTAATGACATGGCCTCCTTGTTCACCTGATCTGAACCCCATTGAGAACCTGTGGTCCATCATCAAATGTGAGATTTACAAGGAGGGAAAACAGTACACCTCTCTGAACAGTGTCTGGGAGGCTGTGGTTGCTGCTGCACGCAATGTTGATGGTGAACAGATCAAAACACTGACAGAATCCATGGATGGCAGGCTTTTGAGTGTCCTTGCAAAGAAAGGTGGCTATATTGGTCGCTGATTTGTTTTTGTTTTATTTTTGAATGTCAGAAATGTATATTTGTGAATGTGGAGATGTTATATTGGTGTCACTGGTAAAAATAAATAATTGAAACGAGTATATATTTGTTTTTTGTTAAGTTGCCTAATAATTCTGCACAGTAATAGTCACCTGCGCACACAGATATCCCCCTAAAATAGCTCAAACTAAAAACAAACTAAAAACTAGAGATGGCACGATACCACTTTTTTATGTCCGATACCGATATCATAAATTTGGATATCTGCCGATACCGATATGAATCCGATATAGTGTGTTTTAATCAATAAAACTGTTTTTTAAAAAATATCTTGCTGCATTTTGTATAAGTTCATACTCAAGTTTAAAACAACAACTACACTAAAGCTATTCTGTTATACCTATATGCAAAAAAAAAATATTTATAGTTCAGCAATACTGATCAATCTAATAAACTTAGACCTACACCATCCTCCCTATTCTGGTATTTTAAAGAGTACTTAGCGTAAATATTAAGCAACCTAACTAATAGGGTTCCAACTCCCAGCAACAACAAAAATAAATAAATAAAATATAGGGAACCACCCCTCACGCTCCACCTCATGATGCTTAATCAACGTAATCAACCTTAATTTGATGCAGTGTGAAAAAAAATGCACAGAAATCAATTATTTTTCAAGAAATATTAAATAGATTCAACATCTTTCTTCAACAAAATTGCAGACTGCACAGATGGTACCTTCCCAAAGGAAAAAGTACTATAGCTTACTAGGGTATATATATTAGACTTAATAGTTACTATATACAGTAATTGACTTCTATTCATTTTACATCAAATTAAAACTTTGGGTGTCAGATAATTATTTATTAAAAGCTAGACATTTTAAATGAGAATAAGAAAGAAAAGTATGTCTTTGTGCCCCCTTTTCCCTGTTAATGCCCTATCGGCCCCCCTGGCTAAACTTTGCTAGATCCGCCCCTGCACAGTTACCAGCCGTCAGCTACGTAGAAAAAGATCCTCGAGTAGAAAGTAATATTAAATAAATTCTAACAACAGCTTATCAAGCTTAAACGTGCTGCTGTTGTTCAGCCGCTGGTTTCCTCTTTCTGGTGCAAAGTGGGCCAAAAGCAAACTAGAGACACGGACTCGAGACAGAAAAGCCGATCAGCTGATCGTTAAGCAGTTTCACCATTGAAGTAGCAGCAGGAGAGGCAGTCGTTTGTTAAGCTTAACGCAGGAATGCTTTACAAACATTCAGAGATGGACTTACACACTTGCTTTACTTCTCTCGGGGATAACTTTGTCGGAGATGAAATGCCGGGTTGCTAGCGAAGCTCCAAATGCTATCCAGACCACCGACATGTCCCGCATGCCACAGCTGCTCTATCACGTGATGCATACTGCTCCGACGTGCTAACTTTCTGAGGTGAGTTACGGCGTGTTGCAAGTTTTGTGAGGTGCTTTCGTGATATTTAATGGATCGGATTACATTTTTTATTTTTCTTCGATATCCGATCCAGTAATTTAGGTCAGTATTGGACCGATACCGATACGTAATATCGGATCGGTCCATCTCTACTAAAAACTACTTCCAAAAACATTCAGCTTTGATATTAATGAGTTTTTTGGGTTCATTGAGAACATGGTTGTTGTTCAATAATAAAATTATTCCTCAAAAATACAACTTGCCTAATAATTCTGCACTCCCTGTAGTGGGATTGTAAAGGGTCTTTGAGGGTCTCGAAAAGCGCTATATAAATGCAATCCATTATTATTATTATTAAGAGCATCTTTAGGCCTGACTGTGCTCATCCTTCCTCCAACCTCTCCTTACCAAAGATAACAACTACATCAGTATTAGCTCAATAACAATTTCTGCAATTCAATTGTGGACATTCATTTTTAAACCTTGTGTAAAACGATAAAACCTCAAAGTCTGAGCATTATTCTTTGTGCAAACAGCTCTTGCAGGTTCCCCCGGACTTAGGTTATTTTTATTATTATTATTTAATTACTTTCCTTTAAGCAGCTGTTCAGGCTACTAAACTCATCCCAGAAATAACAAGTGACACCATTAATAGTAGAGGTGGGAATCACCATACAACTCGCGATACGATATTATCACAATACTTAACGCACGATACGATATTATTGCGATTTTTTAAAAATATTTTGCGATATTTAAATTCTGCACATAAAGGTAAACTTTATCAATATTCATTTTATCTAATATCAAAGTCTCACACTCAGTCTTTCTCTCATTTCAGTCAGTTTTATTGTTGACAAACTGAACGGTTTGTATTACAGTCTAGTCCAACTTAACTGAATGCAACCATCTGGTACAATTATAGCTATTCTGAACTATGCAATTTATGAAAACTATGCAGCCCCTTCAGCAACTGAAGAATTTGAAAGTAAATTTAAAAAAATATATAATTTTACATTAAATAAAAAGTTTCAAACTTAATTAAAATTAAACATGTCTTAAATTAAAATAAGTAAACTGTCATGTTTATTGCTGCCAAAAAAAAGTTAAACACATTTGGACAGTGAAGGAATGTCAGGATTGTTGCTCAGAAAAAGGATCAACATGCTCTGAAGTCAACATGCTCTGACTCCAGAGCATGTTGACTTCAGAGAAAAAATTGTTTGTAACAAAATATCGATTTCTGCTGTCCCTGTATCGATACATTATTAGCAAACAAAATATCACGATACTACACAGTATCGATTTTTTCCCCCACCCCTAATTAATAGTGGAGCTAACTTTAACAGGTGAAACTGATTTGACCTATATGGCTACTGCAGTTACTTGTTATCAGGTTTAGTAGGGAAGACATCTGGATGAGGTAGTTAGTAGTATGTAGTTAGTACCGGGCGACTCCCCTCCCCCACATCGGCACCAGAACCCTGTATTATCTACAGGGTAAGACTGCCTGTTTTATCAAGCTATGGCCATTACTACTGTGATCATTTGCAGCCCAGTGTGCCGCTCTCTCTGCTGGGATGAACCACTGGAGCTCACCCAGTCATCCCTTTCTTTCTCTCAAGAAGAAGTGAAATAAATATATTTATTATGTTACGAGTCTAATATTCTTTAAATCAAACTGTAATGAATAAATCAAGCAAGAAGATTTGGTGGCTCCACGTGTTGTAGAAGAAAAGATAAACATCTCATTTTGAGAAATCAGCCTTTAAAATTAAGTACTGTGAATAAAAAACAAACAGCGAGCCAATCAGCAGTCGCCAATATCCTCCTAATTTCATTCACAAAGAAATCAAATATATATATTATGGGCCCAAAGGAGCCTAAATCTTTAAATTAGGCAGTACGTGAAGTATTTTTTTAAATAAACAAAGACATGACTATAACAACTTTTAGTAATTCAGAGTCCAATTATCCACTCAAATGTGAATAAAAGTTCACTTGACAGCTGTAAAAGTTACCTGTTTATACAATAATATAAATCACATTTCAAATGATCATCTGTGGAAAAGTTTGAATCCTGACCTGAGAGTTTCCACTGCACACTGTGAACTCTTTAGTCCAGCGGACAGAAGCTTCACTCCTGAATCCTGCAGGTCAGAGTTACTCAGGTCCAGCTCTCTCAGACTGGAGGACTGGGAGCTGAGGACTGAGGACAGAGCTTCACAGCTTCTCTCTGACAGGTTACAGCCACTCAGTCTGAAAAATAAAAGACAATCTATAAAACAAGTACTCATGTAGAGTTTGTTAATACATTTCACAACATTAAATGTTGACTTTCTATTTTTAAAGGAAACATAAACATACTAAGATACAACATCATATGTATGAACTTTAATTAATAATTCTAAAAACTAAATGTTTTCTGATCTGACCTCAGAGTATTCAGTTTACAGTTTAAACGTTGTAGTCCAGCAGACAGAAGCTTCACTCCTGAATCCTGCAGCTTTCTGATACTCAGGTCCAGCTCTGTCAGACTAGAGGACTGTGAGCTGAGAACTGAGGACAGAGCTTCACAGTTTTCCTCTGAGAGTTCACAGATGTTAAGTCTGAAGATAAAAACATGAATAAAGATTGTTGTTAAAGTGTAATCAGGGTGCAATAGCTTATTGTCTTGTGCTGAGCAGGTTAGTAAAACTTCACTTTAACTTGGAAATGAATAAAAATGCTATGAGACAAGGATAACTGGATAAAGACATAAACAAAAACAAACATCAAACACATAAACAAACAGAACTAAACAGAATACAAATTGATCTGACCTCAGAACATTCAGTTTGGCATGTGGACTCTCCACTGCAGCAGACAGAAACTTTACTGCTGAAGCCTTCAGGCTGTCGGTACTCAGGTCCAGCTCTCTCAGACTACAGGACTGGGAGCTGACCACTGACAACAAATTTTCACAGCCTTCCTCTGAGACGTTACAGCTGCTCAGTCTGTGAGAGAAAGGAAAAAAACAAAAACAAAAAAAAACAAACAATATATGTGATCAAATTAAATTTGTTTATATGTTGAACCCTTTTTAAAAAAAATTTATTTAAACCTATGAGACTATGAGTGCTACCAGTCCAGTGCACATGATTGGTACCTTGATGGAACCTTGCTCAGGGGTACCACAAGGTAACTATTCGGTGGATTCGACCCCTGACCTTATGATCATGGGGCGACCACTCTGCCTACTGAGCTAATAATTCTGTGTACACTATCATACAATATTAACTAAAACAATTATTTTAGAAGATTTTAGTAATTCAATAATCATGCTCATTACCTGTGTATTATGAATAACACTTGATTTTAAACACTAGCTGTATAAATCTCTTCCTGTTAAAGGTGCGTATAAAGGAAATGGCCATATTTTGGAGCTGCAACATCACTGGAGTGCCCAAGAGCACAAGGTGTGCAATACTCAGAGACATGGCCAAGGTAAGAAAGGCTGAAAGACGACCACCACTGAACAAGACACACAAGCTGAAACGTCAAGACTGGGCCAAGAAATATCTCAAGACTGGTTTTTCTAAGGTTTTATGGACTGATGAAATGAGAGTGAGTCTTGATGGGCCAGATGGATGGGCCCGTGGCTGGATTGGTAAAGGGCAGAGAGCTCCAGTCCCACTCAGACGCCAGCAAGGTGGAGGTGGAGTACTGGTTTGGGCTGGTATCATCAAAGATGAGCTTGTGGGGCCTTTTCGGGTTGAGGATGGAGTCAAGCTCAACTCCCAGTCCTACTGCCAGTTTCTGGAAGACACCTTCTTCAAGCAGTGGTACAGGAAGAAGTCTGCATCCTTCAAGAAAAACATGATTTTCATGCAGGACAATGCTCCATCACACGCGTCCAAGTACTCCACAGCGTGGCTGCAAGAAAGGGTATAAAAGAAGAAAAACTAATGACATGGCCTCCTTGTTCACCTGATCTGAACCCCATTGAGAACAATTATTTTAGAAAATTTTAGTAATTCAATAATCATGCTCATTACCTGTGTATTGTGAATAACACTTGATTTTAAACACTAGCTGTATAAAACTCTTCCTGTTAAAGGTGTGTATAAAGGAGATGAGCTGAAATGCAGACTTCATGGAGAATGTTTGCTGTCAGCATATATCAAAGACAAAGCAGAGATCCATCCAGTCTCTTCCACTAAGCCCACAGAGGGACAGACAACCACTCTCACTCACACCTGCATGAAGTTTAGATCACCAGGTAACCTAACTGCATGTCTGTGGACAGTGGGAAGAAACTGTAGAGGACCCAGAGTGAACCCACTGTAATTCTGTGATAACACTGGTTATGGAAGCCTTACAGTTACATATGGTTACTGACAAGAAACACGACCTTAGAGGCAATTTCAGTAATGAAGACCGAGTTTCTCCCTCCATACAGGATGAAAACATGACAGCACAGCAGAGATTTATATTTAAAAAGGGAGGGTGTGCACTGAAAGTGAGATACAAACTTGAACTTAAATTATGAACATCAGAAAAAGATGTAGGTGAAGTCTGGCAGGTGAAGTTTGTGCTTTAGAATAAAACAACCAAACTCCTGGAGTTGGAGACAAATGAACAAGCTGAGGATAATAAACCTGTCAGAGGGGCTGAAGCATCAGAGCTCATGTTCTTATAGGCTGGGTCTGGATTGTCCTTTGATAAGAGTTACAGAACAAAGTGTGTTTTAGAAATGCTGGAGTGAAACATTAAAACTACCATATATTTACCGAGTGACTGATGATCATTTAATTTACTATTTTAAAAAAATGTTACAGTGCTCTTTGAACTCAGCATTTCTGATTTATTTCCCATGATTTTAACAATGAAGCGATGACAACATGTTTACTCACAGAGCTTTGTTGGAGGCTTTGACCACTGGCAGCATTCTCAGAAGAGCCTCCTCTGAAGCAGAGTATTTCTTGAAGTCAAACTCATCCAGATCTTCTTCTGATGACAGTAAGATGAAGGTCAGAGCTGAGCACTGAGCAGGAGACAGTTTACCTGTGGAGAGACTTCCTGAAGTCCTGTATTGTTGGATCTCCTCCACTAGAGAACGATCATTCAGTTCATTCAGACAGTGGATCAGATTGATGCTTTTCTCTGCAGACAGATTCTCACTGAGCTTCTCCTTGATGTACTGGACTGTTTCCTGATTGGTCTGTGAGTTACTTCCTGTCTGTGTCATCAGGGCTCGTAGGAGAGTCTGATTGGTCTGCAGGGAAAGACCCAGGAGGAAGCGGAGGAACAAGTCCAGGTGTCCATTTGGACTCTGTAAGGCCTTGTTCACAGCACTCTGGTAGAAGTGTTTCTTTGCAGATTCTCCTGTTTCAGACTTCTTGGATGTTGTTTGTTGTTGTTCCAGCAGATTGAGTCCAGAGTTGATGAAGGTCAGATGGACATGAAGAGCAGCCAGCAACTCCTGAACACTCAGATGGATGAAGCAGAACACCTTGTCCTGGTACAGTCCTCTCTCCTCTTTAAAGATCTGTGTGAACACTCCTGAGTACACTGAGGCTGCTCTGATATCGATGCCACACTCTGTCAGGTCTGATTCATAGAAGATCAGGTTTCCTTTCTGCAGCTGATCAAAAGCCAGTTTTCCCAGAGACTCCATCATCTTCCTGCTCTCAGGACTCCAGTGTGGATCTGTCTCAGCTCCTCCATCATACTTGACCTTCTTCACTTTGGCCTGAACCACCAGGAAGTGGATGTACATCTCAGTCAGGGTCTTGGGCAGCTGTCCTCCCTCTCTGGTTTCCAGCACATCCTCCAGAACTGTAGCAGTGATCCAGCAGAAGACTGGGATGTGACACATGATGTGGAGGCTTCGTGATGTCTTGATGTGGGAGATGATCCTGCTGGCCTGCTCCTCATCTCTGAATCTCTTCCTGAAGTACTCCTCCTTCTGTGGGTCAGTGAACCCTCTCACCTCTGTCACCATGCCAACACAGTCAGGAGGGATCTGATTGGCTGCTGCAGGTCGTGTGGTTATCCAGAGGCGAGCAGAGGGAAGCAGTTTCCCCCTGATGAGGTTTATCAGCAGCACATCCACTGAGGTGGACTTTCTAGGGTCAGTTAGGATTGTAGTTTTGTGGAAGTCCAGAGGAAGTCGACACTCATCCAGACCATCAAAGATGAACACAACCTGGAAGTCTTCAAAGCTGCAGATTCCTGCTTCTTTGGTTTCAGTAAAGAAGTGATGAACAAGTCCCACCAAGCTGAACTTTTTCTTCCTCAGCACATTCAGCTCTCTGAAAGTGAATGGAAATATGAACTGGATGTGCTGGTTGGCTTTGTCTTCAGCCCAGTCCAGGCTGTATTTCTGTGTTAAGACCGTTTTCCCAATGCCAGCCACTCCCTTTGTCAGCACTGTTCTGATTGGTTCAACTCTTCTAGGTGAGGCTTTAAAGATGTCTTCTTGTCTGATGGTTGTTTCTGGTCTTTCTGGTTTCCTGGATGCTGTTTCAATCTGTCTGACCTCATGTTCATCATTGACCTCTGCAGTCCCTCCCTCTGTGATGTAGAGCTCTGTGTAGATCTGATTCAGGAGGGTTGGGTTTCCTGCTTTAGCGATGCCCTCAAACACACACTGGAACTTCTTCTTCAGGGTGGATTTAAGGTTACGATGACAAACAGCAGCTGGAAGTTCTGAATAATAATAATAAAAATACAACTTTAACAATCACATTTTACAAAATGCTGATGACAATTTCTGACCCACTGAGAAATGACTGAACACACTGGTGTCACAAGTCTCTCATTTATCCAGCAGCTTAAATCTTTAGATAAATCCTCTTACGTCTCTGCAGACGGTCAGCCAGCTCCTCCTGCTTCATTCTCCTCAGGAAGTCCACTGTGATCTTCACAAATGCCTCTCTGCTGTTTCTCCTCTGCTCATCATCCTCCCTCTGAAACTCCAAGCACTGGGGCTTATTTGGATTCAGAGCCTTCTGGATCTTCTTCAGCTCGTTCTTCACAAAAGTGATGATGTTGTCCTCCAGCAGCTGGAACAGAATACTTTATGAATGACCCACCACTCTGAACTTTAGTCCACACAACATCCACTTCTTTACCATCAAGGGGCATATCATCCACGACCTCTTCACCAATTATAGGTTTGACTTTATCTGATTAACTGAGACTTTATTCCACAACTCCATGATCCCAAAACGTTGATGCTGTTCATATGAATGCAGCGATTTCAGTGGGAGAAACATTTCACTGGTGTTCAGAGCTGAACTACCAACAGGTTGATGATCAAAGCCAGAAACTTGGAGATGTTTCAGGTGACTGAGTTGATCGTACAGACAACTGGTCTTAAAGGTTCACTCTGTTTACACATACAGATCAGTATTTAAGGTTTGACTCTCATCATCCACTGGGGCACAAACTGGGCGTCATCAGGACACTACAACACAGAACAAACACCATCCCCACAGACACAGCAGCCAGCGAAGCAGAAGAACTTCACATCAAGAAGGTCCTGAGTAAATGTGAACGCTGGTTTGAGGGCGGAGTCAAGGAGGCCATTTATGTGAAAAGGAAAGACCATCTCTGAATGGAGGAGGGGCCCAAGGGTACAACTGTCACCATCTTACATGCTGTGATTGCAGCCATTCCCCAGCTCTCTGTGAACTGGACTCATGACCATTGATCAACAACCATTGATCAATGGTCCTGACAATATGCGTACCAATGATCAATGAACTGACCTCCCAGCCCATTGTTCCTTCAGTGGGCTGGTTTCAGTCATACAAATGTCCTGTTTATGAGATTGAAACCTGCAGTCAGCTGAGACTGAAGAAGTCACCTGATGATGATGAAACGTTTCTCCCACTGAAAACATCCAGATGAACAGAATCAAGCTTTTTGGGATTTACGTACCGGGATGATTGAGCATCAAGACACAACTCTGTGACTTTTCTCAGATGAATAAATCCTCTCCTCCAGCTTTGTTTACATCTACCAGCCCTGTGGCGCTGCCCAGGGACAATAATCTATGTGAGAGGTGGAAAGTCATACAGGTGTCTGCTCCTGCCTTCAGTTATTTTATCTACTGTGTGTCAACTGGCTGAACCTCCTCCAACTGTCTACTGTCTCCCTAAACTCAACAATGACTTAGTGATCTATCCATTCTCTGACCAAAGACATCCTGCTGCAGGAGGTTAACATAGCAGCCAATGATGATCCCACTCACTGTGAACAACACATTTGGACCTGATTTGCTGCTCTGGTTTACACGTGAACTTCCACTGCTGCTGTCACCAACTTGAGAGGCTCTACAGAAAAACTGGACTTGTCCATAAAAATCATAAACTACATTATAAGGACAGCATTGCTCAATCAACTCTAATTACTACTGACATGTTATCTCTTCTAACTAAGGTACAGACACTCAAACTTGCTGCTTTCAGTGAGAAGTCAAATGTCTGAATATGAGCTGGAAGCTGCTGAGAGTCCTCCTCCTTCCCGTGGGGTTTACTTTCTCTACTACTTTCAATATAAACACGCCCCTTTCATGCACCTGCAGAGGGCCACCAGCAGATGGAGCTGTCTTAAACAAATCCACTTGGATAGTTAGCTGTAGATGACTTTATCAGTATAACTGTAGGACTTTGAGTTATTCTTTTGATTTATTTAAACTCCTATATTGTGCACAAGTGTTGAGCGACCCATAATTTCTCTGTACTTTTCATAAGAGCAGCCAGACTTTCAGCTAGTTTTTGTTTTTTAAGAGCTCAAAGTTATTGAAGAAACAGTTATTCAGCTTCATTCCCACTGATCTCGACTACAAACTGTTTCACTTTGGTTTCTGTTTAAAGCCTCGATGTTTAAAACGTTTCCCTGTGATCACATTTGCACCGTCTGATTTCAAAGTTTGTTTCTTTTGGTCGTTTAGTCCACAGAGTCCTTGGTGTTCTGAAAGGGACCTATAAATAAATGCATTATTATTAATATTAATAATAAAGTAGTTGTTGTACATGTACAGACCATAAATATGGAGTCCAGCTGTGTTTGATGCTGCTGGGCAGACTGACCACTGGGAACCTCTGAGCTCTGCTGGTCCACTCTGTGGAGGAACCATGAAGGATTAGATCAACACAGGATAAAGATCCAGGAGTTTCTGCTCAAATAACTTCATCTGAATCAAGTCTGTCAAGTTTTAGACTCTCAGATTCTGAAGATATATTTTCTGTTTTCTATGAACTTTCTTTCATCAGTGATGGAAGTGATGATGCTGCAGAAGCTCAGAGGAAACTTTGAGAAAACTGTGATGAACCATCAACTAATGCTCTCAGGAGGCCAAAGGTCCCTGAATGTAACTGTGCAGTAGATTCATCGAGTGTTTGAAACCTGACCACTTCCACATGTTTTCATTCTAACACAAGAAGTCCTTTTCTCATTGCTTTGATTTGAGTTTTCATTTGAGTTTTCCGAGTCTCGTATTTGGAGTCGAGTCTAATCAATGATCTGACAGAAGAACATTAAAAAGGAGTTACCAGTGCTGTCAAAATTAACATGTAGGGTTAGGGGTTCATCTGTTATCATGATTAACATGATAAAAACCTTTAACACGACACATCTGGAGAGCAGAACGACTCAAAATCCCTGAAATGTTTCTATCAACGCACTTTGAGCAGTTTGTCCGAGTAGAGTTACCTTTGCACACGTGCAGATGTGCAGCACATCTGTTAGTGACGGCAGCTGAACCAATCAGCTCAATATGGAAGATGACAAACACACACTGACCTCCCGATGGAAAGTTTGAGCATTAAAAAAATAACAAGACGGACCAGCCGACCAACATGAAGGATTCTGCACATCGTGACAGAAGGAATTTTCTTGTCACCGAAGCACTTCCAGCTTAAAATATCACAACAATGCAAAGCACTGATGACACAACTGCCAAGTGGACAAACTGCAGACCTGTTAGTGTTGTTAATAACATAGTTTTGGTTCCTCGTGTCAAAGACTTGAAGAAGAGTGACAGAGAGTGTTAGACTGCTGCAGGATCAGTGCCACCTCCACAGACCTGTGAAGAAAATGATTGTTTGACAGATGGGCTCAGATTCAGGATCAGCTGAGGAGTTTGTGGCTGACAGAATCCTGCAGGTACAGAGCAGAGCCCATCATTAGCATGCAGGACTGTCCCTGGGGGGGTCGGCTCATTCAGGAGGTTAATCAATGTTTACATGTTCAATAAACATGTTAAGTGTGTAAATTTGCCCTTTTCTCTCGAGTCTGTTTGCTCATGAAATGAAATTTGATTCGTTTACATTAAAAATGATGTTTAATGGTGATTAATCCAAATGAATCCACAGTAACCCTGTGATGAGTCTGATTAAACATTTTCATTAACAGCAGTAATATAGATGATATATTATTATATATTAGTGCACACTTAGCTTTTAGTATATATGTTTGTTACAAAGTTGTATTTACAGCAGAGAAGCTGAGTTAAAGACTGAAAACTATTCAAAGTCTCTTTGAATTGAAGCGTTTAACATTCTTTGTGTTTATTCTGCATTGACTTCATTATATGGTGTAAACGTCTGTTACAGGCTTAAATATAAAGTTGGAAAATGTAACTGCAGCTATTGATCAAGTAATTGTGATTAATCAGGATTAATGACAGAAGATTGTGTCATTAATTAGTCATGTTTTAATCTACTGACAGCACTAGTGTTCACTCTGGTGCCTCCAACTGTTTTACGCCCTTTCAACACCTTCGTGGTCAAAAGTGTACATGCACAAAATCTACAATAAAACCCTCACGCAGCAATAGGACAGACACACAATCCATTTATCTCTGTGTCTCAAACACACACACGTGTATTCAAAGCCTCGATTTGTTCATATTTCATCTGTTGTGTTTTTATCTTCAGCATTTTCAGTGTTGCTGCATTTACACCAAAAATGTTTCCATTGATGAATCAGATTGATTTGAATGTGTTTCATCCATACAAATCCCTCCCTGGTGGTCACATGACTCTATAACATAACAGGAGTCATGTGACAAGAGTTTCATGCTGTAAAATGTCAAAATGGTTGAATGTGGTGGAGTAAAAATGTGAGATGTCAGCTACTTTTCTTCAATATGAAATGTTTGCAGGGCCTGACAGGAAGTGGACGGACGCTCTGATCACTTCCTGTTTGCTGAAGTGGGTTTTCAGTTGTTTAGAAACCAAAGGCTTGTTTTAAAAGACAGTTTAAATGGGACTGAGGGAACGACGTGTTTGTAGTTTATATCCAACAACATCAAGCAGTTTAATCAAAGAGTTCATGTTGCTAACAGCTCACCTCTCTGCAGCAGACACAGGCTGGACTTTAAAATCAATGGGAAAACCTTTAGACCAGTCACTCCTTAAGGACACAGAGCTGGGTGGAGGTCCAGGCGGGTCCCTGTGAATAATGATGGAGCAGTGATGTGAGTGCTGAGCTGTGACATGGAGAAGAGTCATGGACAGTTAGAGATGGTCATCTCACCTCTGAGCTTTGGTCTGGCTCTCATGTTCCCCACACAGAGTGCTTTTAGAGGGAGGGACTCCCTCCTCTCTGTCCTCACACTGATCCATGCTGCTCAATTCAGCTCACACACACTTTCTACCTGCAGAGGAAACACAAATCATTCATGTGCACATCAGCTGAAATCCTCCTTTCATCATGTGTGCTGTCCAAATATCAGCTGCTTCTTTCCTGCTTCATCTCAGTGTCAGCTGGATGCAGTCAGACAGCAGTGTGAGGCAGAGGAAGCTGCCATCAGCTGCTCTGCTATCAGTCCACTAGATGGAGCCTGAAGCACACACGATGCATTCACTGACACACACTGATTCACTATTAATAAGAAAGTTCGTGTTCATCTCCTACACGTCACTATGAAGTTTAATCTTGTAAAAGTCAAAGTTTGAGTTCATATTCACTGCAGTTTAGTACAATATCTACATGTTAACGTTTGTTTGTGCTAAACTGTTCATTTGTTCTGTTTCATAATAAAACATAGATATAAACATCTGTAACATCTGCACTTTAATATCTGGTATTTTGTACAGACAGAAGACAAAAGGTTTACTTTAGTATTAAAATATGAGTCCCGTACAAATCAAATATGTATATATAAAACTTAAAACTGATTTTTTTCAAACTTTTTTCCTCACCAGGAAAAAAGAAAAACTTTTTTCACGTCAAAGCTCAACATCTGACTTACTATTAATATAAAAACCGTGACTGAAGCATCTTTAAATGTTCCGATTTATTAACAGTGTTTTAAACTTAATACTTAAAACATGTTTTATCCTCCATCTTTGTTTCAGTGTGAACAGTCTGAACGGACAGTTCGTGATATTTTTAACAGAGGCCGACCTGCTGAATCAAATTTGTTTTAAGGAACAAAGTCCTCTGCTGTCCCTCCACCTGCTGCCTCTGAACACAAAGGGTGAGAACTTTAAATTAACACTGTGGCAGATATGTAACATCTTTAAATGATCTCACTGACTTATAGACAAATGAAGGAAGACGTCTGTGGTGGCTGAAACCTCCACCCAAAACATATCCACAGACAGCAAGGTTGTTGTAGTTTTGTAATTTTTAATTAGTTTTTATTTCCATTTCTTTTACACTTTGTGTTTTTAATTCTGTTTAGTTTCAGTTAGTTTCCACGGTGAGTTTGCTTGTTTCAGTTTATATTTGATTTTTTATTTATTATATATTTACGGGGTCAGAGGCTGGACTGACGTAGATTAATGTAGATTTTATGATAAAAACGGAACTTTTTGAAAACAGTGACTCAGTCTTTTTTTTTAGCCAAACTAACAACACTAACAGGCCATTTCCTGTAAAATGTTAATCAGTTTTCCAAAATCATTTCATTGATCATTCTCAATAATTTAGTTTTAGTTTGTGTGTGCAGTTTTTATTTCTACTTTAACTTTTTTCAGATCTAGCTGTAGTTCTAAGTTGAGTTTCAGTTTCGTGTGTTTTGTAACACTTCTTCCTGTTGGAGAGGAGCCAACAGTTTGTGACGCAGTATTTTTAAGACCGACATGTTGAACCTGTATCTGACACACATCTATACGAAGTATTCATTTACAAAGTGCGCTCTCTGTCTCCTGCTGTGCGTGTAAATAAAAACATCCGGAGCTCAGCGGCTCTCCGGTTGAGCTCAGGCCACATTCAGTGTGTTTAGTCTGATTCCCGGACTCTGATCACACAAGCCCAGAAAATGGCGGAGACACTCGGCCTTGTTGGAAAACGTTACACACTGACTTTAATGGAGAGACCGGAAATACAAACACACACAGTTTGTTGTGTGAAGAAATCAAACACGAGCTGAACAAACAGTAAAGTTCCTAAAGACAAACTGTTAAAGGAGGAAACAAAGCAAACTTACAGTTTCTTCACACACCAACAACAAGCTCCACTCCACACCTGGACACTAAACACGGACACACAGGTGAGCTGCTTCCTGGAAGGAGGCGGGACTCCACCTGAAACTCAGCACAGGTGGGAGGGGCTCAGCTCTGTGTGTGCTGATGTGTTAACTTTAAAAATATGCCGTCTGACTGCTCAGACTGAGTCAGAGTAAAGTTCACATGCTGACGTGTGGAGACATGAAACCTTGTTGTAGCTGCAGGTGTGAACACACTGATCCCAGATCAGCTCTGCTGTATTTGTAACATGAACATTTCTGCTGCAAAGCTTCAAATGTTCAGCATGTTTCTCTGTTTCCAGTCTATAGATCCAGTCACACTTTCTACCTTCACCTGTGCAGTAAAGACTGAGAGCAGAGCTGAAAGCAAGCGTCCAATCAGTGAGCAGCATCAACACCTGAGCTTCATTCAGACTCTGTTATTGAAGATGTTGTTGGTACAAAGTTCATCTGCTGCTCACATGAATCCATGAAAGATTTATTTCACTGAATGTTTCTTCAAAGCTCATTTCAACCTGTTGAAGTCATGAATGAAAGTGCAGACTGAGAGTGGATCACATGATGTTTGAGGTGTGTCATGTGACATGTTCAGTATTGTCACACATGTCTAGATTGTCCCTGATATCATAACTGCTCAAACACTGATGATTATATTTGAAGAATTATTCCTGATGGCAGCAAAGTTTGAATGGAGCTCTCTGTCTGTGCTGATTTGTCGCCCTCTGGAGGTCAAAGCACAAACTGCATGATGTCACTGTAACCACCACAGAGACAGGAAGTGTTTTTATGACTGAAACACTGAAATGATGCTAACGGCTGTCGTTAGGCTCACTGACAGCAGTGCTGATGTGTTCATGTCAAACACTGGCTCAGGTCAGACTCCTTCATCCTTCTCCAGCGTGAGGCCGCCCTCAGACCCACAGGAGCTCTGACCTTTGACCTCCTGACCCTAACCATTTTAGTCTTGTTGCATCTTTAAATGCAAATCCTGTGAAATGGTCAGGGGCGGCTCTAGAGAAATTTTCTTAGGGTGGCAAAATCAAAGCCTTTTCCCCCCAAACACATATGCAGGTGGTTACATGTGGTTAAAATGATTCAAATGCAGTAAGTATGCACGTTTTTCATATAAATATAGTCTATAACTTAATTATTGTCTGTACCCACATGATTACACACTTTAGTTACATGAAACATGTGAGTTTTGATGTTATGTACTGTACAGCCTGTATATTAAATACATATGTAGCCCAATAAGTATAAACTCCAGAAAGCTACACAACATGGGGCGCTTCATTTACAAACACAAGTCTAACTTAAGTTTCACTGTTTTTGTTAGAAAACTGTCACATTGTTGCAGCTTAAATGACACAAAATGTCAGAAATCTGCACTGTCATGAACAAACATGTAAACCTCATTTTTCATGATTTGTTGGATTCACCCTCTGAGGTCTGAAATACAACCGGACATTTGTGACTCCTTTGAGTTTACGTTTGTATTTCACCCTCAGATTGTTTCATTTTATTTTTTCCTCCTCTTGCTTTGTTTGGTATCTTTTCAGCTCAACTGAATTTAGTTGTTTTTTCACTGACATACTGCATTAGTATTACTATTACTATTAATGTAACTATTACTGATCTGAAATCACACAAAGAACCTAAAATCCTAGCAGTATTTTTTACTGTAAAAAAACCACAGACGTGTTGGGTAAATGTTTATAACTTGAAATGCAAATATAAATTGTACATTTTGTAAACAGATACAACTATTTATCTAAAAATGCAGCCAATACACCTGCTGTTTTTTCATTTTCTACAACCATTTAAAATAGCACTCACCTTCCTTCATTTCCACAGTGTAACATCCACCCACCTGTGTAAAATCAGAAATTCCCATGGTGTTGTTCAAAATGTGCTCTGGCACAATCATAAGCATCACTTGCTGCTGAAAACAAGAAGAAAGCCGTCCTGCTATGGGCTGAACCATTTGTTAATGTGGAGGGGGGGACACTATGGAATATATCCAGTTCTAGCATTTATATTCACTGCTGACTGTAACTACGCTCAAACTGTTAAACTTATTTTAATAAACAACACTGTCATATGCAAAACTGGGGTGGCACTTGGGGTGGCAAGGGATCATTTTAGGGTGGCACTTGCCACCCCATGCCACCCTTCTAGATCCGCCCCTGCTGATGAAGCCAACAGGTTCGCTTCATTTGCAAAAAGCAGATATGAGTTTCTGAGGCCACAGTCTTCTGTGGCAGAAGGGGAATCAGGGGAAGCCCTGGAGGAGTCCACCACCCACCAGAAACAGGTCTGAGCTCTCACTGCAGTGGTAAAGGGGCTACACAGCCCACATGAGGCTGAGGGATGCAGCCTTCTGTCAGACTGTCACTAACACAGAGAAACACCCGTGTACACTCATACTCATGGGCACATACACCAATCAACCTAACCCCACTAACTGCTCGTCTTTGGACTGTGGGAGCCAGAGAACCCAGAGAGGACCCAGACATGGGGAGAGCATGCAAACAGCTTAGATGTTGGATTTGAACCCAGAACCTTCTTGCTGTCAGGAAACAGTGCCAACCACTTTTCCACTGTGCTGCCTGTTTGACTCTGATACACCCATTTTTGAGCTCTTAAAAACAGCCCTCCACACAACAGAGACAAACCATAAAGGACTTTGTGGCTTGTAGCAACCAAAGAAAGTTTAAGGTGCAAAATAAAGAGGTTGAAAGGAAAGTAATAAAGGAAACATGTAATTATAACAGTAATGTTGGCTGTGTATCACGTGTGGCATGTCATTGTGGGGCTGGCCTCTGTTGGGATTGAGAATATGTGATGGCGGGGGCAGGGTTGGTTACTGGGGTTTATCCTGATCTCCTGTTTAGTGGAACTGTGGTCCTTTGAATCCACAGCACTAACCTGGCACACACACATAAAATGCATCATTGCTACAGAGCACAGCAGGACTCATTATGAGTGGTGGGGCAGGCTGGATGGTGTTGAGGAGTCGTATCGCAGTGACATTGGCTCCCCTGCTTCACTCTCTCCTGCCCCACTAATGCAACTCACTAATCCCTCTGTCCCCTTTAGGTGGGGCTCACGCTGACAAGATAAAATAAGCTGCACGACTGGTGGGTGGGGGCTGTGCTGTCAGCCCCCCTGGGTCTGCTCCTCTGTGATCCTCAGTGGGCCAGTATGCCTCTCCTGGTAGCTCCATGGGGGATGGTGTGGTGGGTTGGTGGGTGCCATGGCGACTATGTGCGGACTTCACATTTTTGTCTGCTGTGACAGCTCCTTGATCTGGGCGGGGCCAGTGGGGTGTGGGTAGGTCCTTTGTGGGGCTTTGGACGTTGCCTGAATATTGTCAGGCAGCTGGGTGCTGTGCCTCGACCCTTTCTTCCTTTGCATTTGTGGTTTGGTGCCATAAATGCACAACATAGAAGAGCCACCTCGACGGGACAACACTCAGCGGTTCATCTGTCTCTCTTCCACAGCATGTCTTTATCCTGTCTTCCTTCTCTCACCACAACCAATCACAGCAGATGGCCCCGCCCCTCCCTGAGCCTGGTTCTGCCGGAGGTTTCTTCCTGTTAAAAGGGAGTTTTTCCTTCCCACTGTCGCCAAAGTGCTGCTCACAGGGGGTCATATGACTGTTGGGTTTTTCTCTGTATGTATTATTGTACGAGCTACCTTACAGTATAAAGCACCTTGAGACGACTGCTGTTGTGATTTGGTGCTGTGTAAATAAAACTGAATTGAATTAAGAAACAACTCTTAGATTCCTCACATGATTCTCCTGTATTCCTACGGGACGCCAAGGTAATATAACATGGAAGTGTGTCGCAGTGCCTGGTGGCCACATGTTACCCATAAACTGTCAACCTGACCGTACTGTAGCTACGTCCAAAGACTAGTTAAAGATTAAAGCTTTTTGGGGGGTTAAATCTGACATAAATAAAGAAAGAATAACATTAAAGTCGATTCTTTTGATCACTGTAGTTCTACTTTGAGGATATGATGTGTAAAAACCCTCAGTTGTGGCTGGTGGATCTCACATTCCTGGTCTTTGTAATTCCAGTTCAATGAAGCCTCATTTTCACCTTTTTCCAGGTAAATTTTCCCAACTGTTCTAATGTCCATGCTGTGGCATTGTCCCATCATTTGTATTTCCTGTTAATGGATTTTTAATATGGTCTGGGAAATTACTATATATGAGTAACTTCCTGTTGTATTGCAGCTTAAGGCCATTGTCACTGAAATAAAGCCCGAGTTGTAATAGTTTGCATCCAGAACGAGGAAAACGAAGAAACCCAAACACTGCTCAGTGGATGAGTCCGTCCTGGAATAAATACCAGGACAAAACTAAAAAGAAGAGCTTGTTTCCTCGAAGCAACAACAGAAAGCTCTTTGTCTCTACAGATGTTTCTGGGAAACACGTTAACAATATTTAAACATTTGTTCTTAATAAACGTTTTTACTTAATGATGCTTTATGATATTTCTATCTGACCTAATGCAGCAGCGTATCCACATGAACTCTGCAGTGTTTCTACCCAGAGGCCACCGTGGTCCTTCTTTACTAATGCTGAGGGTTTTCTCCCAGCCGTGATAGCCTTTGACAGGTAAACTGAGTCATTCCAGCCCAGTGCAAAAATAACCTCCCTGTCTGCTCTTAACTTCACGCATCGATGCTAAAACGTTGCATAACTGAACCTGCAGACTGTGATCCTGTAGCTGTCGAGGAGAGGGCTTGATGCCGTCCATCTTCTGCTCAATTAACAACGCCTGCAACCTTTTGAGCCTTGGTCCTGCTACAGTCACAAATATAACATCATCACTCTTTATTTGATCCACTACACTGCTGTCATTTCTCTGTTATGGCCCCACAAGGTCACTGAATTCTGTCATTCTTCTCCAATCCATGGTTTTCAGTCACTGGTGGGCAACATTACTCTACCACGACTGCAAACAGTGGACAGTTGGTAGGTAGTCCTGCAGGACGCCTGTCTCGAGCCAAGGCTACTTGGAACATCTCTCCATGGAGGAACAATGAAGACATGAAGAGAAACTATAAATCTTTGGGACTTGTGCTCCAACAGCTTTGTTTAAAGGCCTGAAAGTGGCGACGTCTCTCCCAGAGCTCCAGCTCAGTGACATCTATGTGTGCCTTGTATGCTTCAGCTGACGCTGCTGCCAGGATGAAAGCTGTCAAACCGAGCACAGCTACATGTTCCACCTGGATGGGTAAATAATGTGTTTGAGGTGAGAACAATCAGGAAAGCTCGCCAGCGGCTTTACTTCCTGAGGAGGCTGAGGAAGTTTGGCATGAACGCCAACATCACCTCAAATTTCTACAGGTGTGCAGTCGAGAGCTTGCTGACGAGCTGCATCACAGTTTGGTACGAAGCTGCTCTGCCAGCAGCCGTAAATCACTACAGAGGGTGAAGGCAGCAGAGCACATCACTGGCACGAGGCTTCCTGCCATTCAGGACATTTATCTCCAGCGGTGCCTCCATAAAGCACACAGCATCATCAAGGACCACAGCCACCCAGCACATCAGCTGTTCTCCTTGTTACCATCGTTACAGGAGTCTGTCTGCTCGGACTACAAGACTCAAAAACTGTTTCTACCACCAAGCCGTACGACACCTCAACCACAACACTTAAACACACACAACACAGCACTCAGAAGCTACCTGCAGCTTCACAAGTACTCTGTTTAATCTGCACTGGTCACTCCACTTTATTGTCATTGATATTTATATTTAAAAGTGCAATACTGAAATTTTCTGCTGCTCATTCCTGTGCAATGTCCCATCTGCCCTCCCGTCATATTTCTCTTCAAGATTTTCTTATTTAATCACTAGTGTACATATATTTATAGATACAAATATATTTAGTCATCTTTTCTCTTTTACCATGTCTCTCTAATATTTGCTCCTTACTATTTTTCTATTTTCTTTATTATTTTATTCTATTATATTTTCTCCTACTGTATCAAGCTGCCGAGTGACTGCTGCTCGTCAAACACATTTCATTGCAATGTTGACCCTGTGCTAACTTGCATATGACAAATAAAACTGAAAACTGAAAAGAAGAAACTGGTCGTTGTTAAAGGAAAGGTAATCTCCACATAAGCAGCTTAGATGACCTTCCACGTGTAAATCTTACAATGTGTTGACTTGGACATGAACAGTGTAGGACCAGAAAAGTCCCAGCAGTGTTAATTTGTCACATTAATGTCAAATGAAGTATTTTTCTGATGTTGGGTTAATCGTTCCTACAGTTTAAATGAGCCGTCACTGATGTTCACATGTGGCAGCCATACTCTACGGCTTCTGTAAATAAACACTGATTACTGAATCCAGTTTTGGCTACATTAAACTCAAAGACGTTCAAAGGATGGCTGGAAAGCTACAGACTGCAGTACTGTTTGGCACCAGTAGCAAAGTATGTCTGTTGTGGAGTTGTAGACATGTAACTTGAACATGTTTGTAACTTTTTACTAGCATTTTGTTTACTATGTTTCAGATCTATGGCACTAAATGGGGGACTGACCACGTTTTTGACCTTGACTGGACTTACTGGGTCCAGTAAAGATATCATAGCCAAAGGTGGCTCTGCTTCCAGTTCTGGCTTATAGGAAGATCTCTGAAGGTTGGGTGTAATCCTCTCCTGACTTTGGATCACTCTCTTAGATCTAAACCTCCAGCTCTGGACTCGCCATCCTCAAAGACTGCTCCATAAGAACACAGGCATGTGTGAACAGCCCACTCCTCCTTTGGTCAATGGCACACACTTTTAGACGATGTGTATTCAGCATCTGGCAAGAGTGGAATCAACTGGGGCTCTTTCTAAATTGGCGTCACCATTGATTGTGGTGGTGGCAGCAGCTCATTCTGCTGGCTCTGTGTAACAGGGTCATAAATCACATTGTTATAATGTGTTCTAAACCCCCAAACTGCTCCTTTTATACCTGACTTTTAGGACCTCCAAGCCTGTAGTTGTGTTCATTATCAGTTAGAGCCCCTCCTCGTTCTTTTCTTCTTCTTCGGTGCAATCCTATAAATACAGTGTACCCCTTTTGCCTCTCCCCTTTTCTACAATCCCCCTGTGGGAGAGGTGGGTGTCATTTCTTTCCAACACTTTAAAACACACATATAATGCATATTTAGCCACCTGGATGTTTCTGGTTGCAATTTTAGTTCGATTATTGTCATTATTAAGCCTGTTTTTGTTAGATGTTATAAGTGTGTCGTATGTGTGTATCATAAATGTGTTTTAGGCGCCATAAATGCTAGCATGAATATATACTCCTTGCTAGCTTGGGAGCTGTGGTGGGTTGAACTAACCCTCTTCCCCACTGTTTGTATTTGGTCGTAGGAGCTGGAGTGGGCAAATTATTTACTGGGAGGTCTTTCTTTCTTTTACCTTTTTTATCAGACACAACGCAGAATCACACCGGTTACATCTGCAGCTCATCCATCACCTGTTCTTCCCATCACTTAATGTTTTTGCTGCAAGACGTTGGAGTGAGTGCCATCTATTTTGCTGTTGTTTGGAGGCATTTTAGTTCAGTGAGAGACAGGAGGTCACGCAACAAACTGCTCAAACGAGTGGAAGCCGCTGCCCTCTGCTCGTCAGCTGGGAAACCTGGATCTCCCTTGTTGTGTTAACAGACCTCTCTGCATTGAATCATACCTGTTATTAACCTCTGTCTCTCTTCCACAGCATGTCTTTATCCTGTTTTTCTTCTCTCACCCCAACCAATCACAGCAGATGGCCCCGCCCCTCCCTGAGCCTGGTTCTGTCGGAGGTTTCTTCCTGTTAAAAGGGAGTTTTTCCTTCCCACTGTCGCCAAAGTGCTGCTCATAGGGGTCATATGATTGTTGGGTTTGTCTCTGTATCTATGAAGCGCCTTGAGGCGACTTTTGTTGTGATTTGGCGCTATATAAATAAAATTGAATTGTCAGGGTCAAAGTTCAGAGGTAAGTTTGTTTAGCAAATGAATGACAATAAATCACACATGTTTGCTGATTCACAGGTTAACAGCCCGGAGGAACAGGGCTGTGTCGTTCCTGTGATGCGATTCAGCTTTATTTTAGTATTCATTTATTTTATTAGCTTTATTTCAGCCACTCAAACAAAACAACATTATATTAAAACAGAGTGCAGGTCTCATCCAACCATAGTTAAATATGTGCCAACTGATTCAGTACGTTTCATGTAGAAATATCTGTGGCAACTTTTTGTTGCAGCAATGATCTCAAAACACAAGGGGGGGGGGGGGGGCTAAGATGAATGTCTGCTGTGAGGACAGGGGGTGTGCATGTGCTCAAGTCACGTGACACGTCATTTACGCAACATTTGGTCGATTTCAAAGTTACAGTGAGATAAAATCATGTTATGGATTGCACTCAGTATATTGTGCCGACATGGTGAGATTGTGTCTGTCGAGCCGAGGAGAGCGTCGCAGTGCCAAAAGCTGTAAAATGAACTATCAGGCTGGAGTGTGCTGCCACAGCACAGAGCAGTCACAGAGTCCTGCAGGCAGAAGAGGAGTGATCGTGTTAGCCACCTTACAAAACAAAAAGACATGAAGTGAAAAGCAGAGCGCAGAGTGAGGCAGAAGAAGACAGACTGGGCCAAGTCCTGCATGTGCGAGAGCGAGCGAGACCCGGGACAACGTCATCCGCCTCGCCTGGACTAGTCCGCCGGCCGGAGGAGGGACAGTGGCTGCACTGTGCAGCCGAAGACTCACTTTGATCGCGCAGGAGACGAGCGACGCAACCGGTCCACCGTCCGTGCAAACTGCGCCAGGCAGCGTATTGCACGCTGGAGGACACCGAGGAAAGTCACAGTAGGAGCGGCGCTTAGTGAGAGGTGATGTCGGGGGGACATGGCTTCTTCTCCGGTCACCCCAGCATCGCTTGAAGGAGAAACACCTTCACCCACCGGGAACGAGGAGCCCGCGACCACCCGACAGGTACGACACGCCTCCGAGACCCTCTGCGCGCCCGGTAACGTTGTAACGTTTTACCGAAGTTCATTCGCAAACACACCAGTTTAAGATGGACCCGAGAATCAGCACACGGGAGCACTGGTGTCTGACTCAGCAGAAACGGCGCGACGTGCGTGTAATGCTTCGTATTTGATAACGATGGAATAATTCTTTAAAATAAGCACACAGATAAACACTGGTGGGTGGAAAAGCTCGTGTTTTGCTGAAATGAGTCCCGCCTAGTCCGGTCTACACCTCATTCAGCAAACATCTGAGTCACCCTGAGACGCCAGTGCGCGTCCTTGTGATGCAAAAAGCCGTAAGTGACACGCTGTTTACACGCAGGAGCAGTTTAACACATGCAGGTTGTGCCAGTAGGCGTTTCCTTCAATGTGACACCAAACGTGTAAATCAGTGCTGGGAGCGGATGTTGGACCTGATCAGTCTTAATCTGACAAACTGTAGTTCCTGCTCTGTTTCTAATTCAGCCCCATGACAGACAACCAGCATGTTCTCCTGTCACGTGTTATTGACACGCACATATTTAGTCCGTGTGTGGGATGTTAAAGGTGAGTTTGTTCAGGGCACGATCAGACTGAGGCCATTTCAACAGGTGCAAGGAAGTGTTAGTGTGGTTACTACGGCAGCACTGATGCCCTGATGAGTGCACATGGCTGGAATGAAAAGTCAATGCTATGTATAGCATGAACTACTTGTTGTCTAAGGCGGTGCAGAGAGTGAGCAGGAAATATCTGAGGTTGGATATTTCAGTACATACAGAGCTGTGCAGAGACATTAGGATCTTAAACTATTGTCTGTATCTGGCAAAGCGAGAATCTGAGCCTTGTGTACAAACTGTCTGGTGTTTGTTCTGGCAGGAATATGAAACTACTGTGCACAGCATGCTTATTAAGATGGCCCAGGACCAGGTCATCTTGCAGGATGGTAGTGTTACATCGAGAAGGTTCCTCTTTAATTGTTGGATTTCTGTGTGAGTTTTCTCCCTGTGCCTCTGTGGCCTCTCCCCACAGTATCCGTGTTTGTGTTTAAAGTGTTTAAAGTACAGCACTAGATGATCGTATGGGTGAATGTGACTTGTTGTAAAGCACTTTGAGTTGTTGTCTATATAAAGTCTAAATGGAAATCCACTTATGTGCAGAGGACCAGAAGATCCAGCGCATCGAAATAAAAAGTTCTTTGCTTAAACAATGAATTGTGCGATAAAATATTAATTTACAAATTCATTTTTAAGTTATTTTATTTATTCAATACAAAAGTAATTTATTATCTAGTAATTTAATTGAAAATAAAAAATATTTATAAATCAGTATTTGAAAATAAATAATTATTCCATTAATAAATACTTCAAATCAGAAAAAAAAGAAATAAAATCTCAATAAAAACCTCACATCAAAAATCCTTTTCCTGTGTCGTCTCATGTCCAACATCTGTGTAGGCAGAGTGTAAACACAGAGGCTGAATGGCCTTTGGTATAGGTGCAAAGCTAAGACTGTCTAACCAATGACAGAGCTCCTTACCTCGCACCGGCTAATTTGCATTGCTCCGGGATTTTGGAAATTTATCCATTTATTCATTATGATGTGGTTCAGCATCATAATGCTGAACCACAGAAACACACACACACACATATATATATATATATATATATATATATATGTAACACTTCCAGCTCTTCAAGAATCACAGACGCTCAGAAGGGTTGGCTTTTCACAGTTTACTTCTGCAGAAGACATAAAACACATTCAACAGGTGTCTTCTGGTGGTACCGGCAATTGTAGCTCCCTCACAGTGCAAGCGCGCGCTGTCTTAACAGACTTACAATTAACTTTTTAATAAAGAAAAGGTGGAAAATAATAATTTCTCCCATTTTACACTCTGTCATACTGAGCTTGTATACAAAAGAAATCTTATGACTAATAAAATACATTCCACAATCGTATAAAACAAAATAACAGGATAAACATAAATACCACCGACTAAACATTTCCCTCTAGTGGACAAATTAACAATAGCGCATTACATCTTCACTTGCTTGTGCTTTACAGACAAAATGGCTGTTAACAAGCTCACGTACCTGCAGAAGACATAAAACACATTCAACAGGTGTCTTCTGGTGGTACCGGCAATTGTAGCTCCTACAATGTAAAGCAACATCACAAAAAGCACAGAAAAACGGTAAATCCAAACACATTTCCTGCTATGCGCAGCAACCACTAGGGGGCTGACAAAGACTAACTGCCAAAGAGCATAAATACGGCAGAAACACTATTTAACAGCAACCCGCCTTTGTTTCAGTTACACAGAAACTTTCTAATATCAATATGAACCTATATACATCGACATATATAACTTATGTAACAACATTCACACCAGAAACCATAAAAATGCCAGAGCCTTTCATTACCGGACTTACCCTCACAGTGCAAGCGCGCGCTGTGAGGAGCGGAAGCCTTAGCAGCTTCTAAACGTTAGGGTGAGATCCGGTTTCTGGGTTTTCAAAATAAAATACAATTTAAAAAAAATGATAAAATTCACACTTAAAATGATAATTAAGAACAGGTAAGTGCATGTTTTTCATATGTATTATTAACTCTGTTACATATACACATATATTAGGGGTGCAACGATACTCGTATCGATATTGAACCGTTCGATACAGTGCTTTCGGTTCAGTACACATATGTATCGAACAATACAACATTTTTAATTTATTTCATCAACTTTCCTTCTGCAGATGCTGTCTGTGTTGAGCGCTCAGTGGATCTGCGTTCGACTACTCCGCCTAGGCTGCACTGTCGAGCACAGATCCACTGAGCGCAGCGCAAGCTAGCGAGACAGAAGTTAAGCTCCTTGCAACATGGCAAACTGAACCTCCCCCACCCTCATTCAGATCTGGTGTTTGGAATTATTTTGGTCTTCATGTGACGTATGACCCTGAAGGTAAGCGCGTCATGGACTAAAGTAAAACAGTATGTTGGATGTGCCACGCAATGCTCAATTACATGGGTGGGAACTAGTGTGTTAGCGCAGTTAGCTCGTTAACGTGTTGACGCCGTCCAGCCCCACGCACGGGGCGATCCACGGTCGCTCGTTAACGGAGATTTGCCGTGTTGTGGCGTTAACGTAATTTCAGATTAACGCTGACAGCACTAGTGGGAACACAACGAATATGACTGCACATTTACTCCGACATCATCCTAGTGCAAAGACAAGTGGAAGCAGACAAAACAACAAGCACCATGCTGCAAACTTTACCCGAGTCATTTAGACAGCTGTTAGCACAGGATTCTCCTTATGGGGACCTGATATGTTTAATCCGGTTGTTCAGTCTGACGTCACTAGCCGTGTCTGGGTCTAAACTCCGCTGCAGGTCCATATATCAAACGATCACTGTGGCATTACTGAGAGTTGAAAAACTGTCTAAAGTCTTTCATCTTTAATAAAATGATCAGCGTTCTGCTCTACCAGGTGTAACAATTGCGTTTAACATCCAGGCATCCATGAAAACGGAATTTATGACATTTAACGGAGTTAGAAGTTAGCAGGGAGTTAGCTCGCTAGCTTCTATCTAAATACAATATAGCATGTCCTGACTGCGGGGTTTTGGAAACAAATTAAAACGTACAGCTCTGTTATCACTTCCAACATAAATGAAGACAGAAAACTAAACAGCAGTAACGTTTGTAGGGTTACTGAAGTTGGGCTAGCTGGTATATAATGATGTGCTACGTGACCGCTAGCGACACAGCTACGTTAGCATAATATAAACAAGCTAACTTTTTTTTCCACTTGATAAAAGTTACCGTGAGTGTTCTCGGTGGTCAGGAACAAATGTAATCGCATGGCAGGATGCTGTAAAAGGACCAAACTTCAGCCAGGAGAACAACTGAGATAATCCATCCACAATACGAGGTTAGTCATTCATATACTGCTGCATGGGCTGGGCTGTAGTTACATCCTAAGGTTTTAAAAACTGAGCTTAAATAAATGATTAGCGGTAATAAAAGCCGAGGGAGGTCAACAGTGATCACTGACTGTTTTAGGAGCTTTTTGAGATCAAATAGAAGAAAATACATAACATTAAACATGTTAACAACACAAAAGCCATATTAAACGCAGACTACTTTAGACCCGGAAGTAGGATTCGTCGCGTCATCACTGAACAACCGGATATGCTGCTGAGAATATAGCCCAGAAGAAGCGTATAGTAGAGCTTTTATTTTGAAAGAGACATTTCTCTGTAATAAACTCTCTTTTCCAAAGATGGGTGATTCCTCCATCAGATAGATTTTTTTATTATTATTTTGTTGTTTCAGCAACATTAAATTTAAAAACTGTACTTTTGAGTTAAAATATATATTTATAATTTTAATAACTGACAAATTAAAAAGGCATGAACATTTTTTTTGTATCGAAAAAATATCGAACCGTGACACCAAAGTATCGAACCGAACCGAACCGAACCGTGAATTTTGTTTGTCGTTGCACCCCTAATATATGTGTGTGTGTGTATTTATACATCAATCCATTTTCTTGCTTATGGAGTTCAGGGCCTGGGACCTACTCCATGTCAGCTTTCAGTGTTTATAAATATGAACATTATGAACTCATGACTCCCTTGGGAAGCCTATGGTTTTTCATAGGCAGGGGATATTTGTTTTATCACAGTTCATTACCAAACAGAGCAGGGTTCTAGTTGATTTGTGGCTTTTAGGATATTATGTACAGGTGTGTAAAAGTGGAGTGAATATAATTACAAACAGCAATGCTAGTGGAGTGATGACAGACAGGGCGGTTGGGGGGTGGTGAACAGTTTGCCAACAGTTCTCCCCTGTAGAGAAGGACATCTGCCATTTCTTTTTCCTTTTAGTCAAACAATTTAGTCAAACATACTGATCCAACATGGCGGCGCGTGCACACGCAGCGGCTTCTCTCTCTCCCAAACAAACTACTTTTTCGTGTTTTTCGTCCTGTAAGTTGCAGTGTTTTTGTAAGTCTTTGTCGCGTCTATCTGTGTGCAAGCGAGGATATGCCCGAACACTTCTTCTCGACATCGGCAGAAACAAACTTTTTAAGTTAAACTCTGTGGACACCGAGAAGCTGAAAGATCTGGGTCTGCTCCGAAGGCCTACTCAATCACCGACCCCCACTCCCGCACTTCGCCCACAATGGATGCGCCTCAAGCGGTGTGAGAGGAAGCAGAAGAGGGGTAAGCGCGGTGGCATCCGAGCTAGGCTAGCGGCTAGCCCACACAAACCCGCCATCCCCTCTATCGTTCTGGCCAACGTACGCTCGCTAGAAAATAAACTGGACGACATCCGACTGCTACGTTCATCTCAAAGGAATGTAAAGGACTGCTGTGCTTTTGTGTTCACGGAAACATGGCTCAGCGACAGTGTCCCGGACCGCGCCATTCAGCTCGACCAGCTAACATGCTACCGTGCTGACAGAGTCATCGTCGCGGGAGGTAAGACCCGCGGGGGAGGACTTTGTGTTTACATCAATGATGCCTGGTGTCGCGATGCTGTTGCGGTCTGCAAACACTGCTCACCAGTGCTGGAGTTTATGGTTATTAAGTGCCGGCCATTCTATCTACCGAGGGAATATACAGCCATACTCCTGTGCGCTGTGTACATCCCTCCCTCCTCCAATGTCAACAACAGGAATGAGGCACTGAATGAACTGTACCAGCACATCAGTGAGCAGCAGACAGCCCATCCTGATGCTTTTCTCATCCTGGCTGGGGATTTCAATCATGCAGACTTAAAGTGCGTGTTTCCAAAAATACAACAACACATAGACTTTCCAACAAGGGGAAATAACACACTGGACTTTGTTTACACCACCCAGAGAGGAGCTTACAAAGCTTTTCCCCTCCCCCACCTCGGCGCCTCAGACCATATCACTGTCATGCTAATGCCTGCCTACAGACCGCTCGTTAAAGTGACCAAACCGGTTCGTAAGCGGATACAAGTGTGGCCAGAGGGGTCTTCAGAGGCTCTACAGGACTGCTTTAATACTACAGACTGGAACATGTTTAAGCAGGCTGCCACCTATAACAACACCACTGACCTCCAGGAGTACGCAGAGACTGTTACTGCCTACATCAACAAGTGTATTGAGGATGTAACAGTCACGAAAACCATAACTGTCCGGGCCAATCAAAAACCATGGATGACAGGAGAGGTCTACAGGCTGCTGAAAGCTCGGAATGTTGCCTTCAGAGTTGGAGACGAGGCAAGCCTGAGGACAGCTAGGGCCAACCTTTCCCGTGGCATCAGAGAGGCTAAGAGACAGTACTCCAGGAAAATATCTCATCACTTCAAAGACAGCAGAGACTCACGGAGCCTGTGGCGGGGCATTCAGACCATCACAGATTACAAGCCCCCACCACAGACCTGTGATAGCACTATCCCCCTGCTGAACGAGCTGAACACTTTCTTTGCTCGCTTTGAAGTCCGAAACAGCACCACTGCACAGAAGACCCCACCCCCTCCTGGTGACCAGGTGATGACTCTGTCACCGGACAGCGTGAGGAGATCCCTCAGCAGGATCAATGCACGTAAAGCTCCGGGTCCTGACAACATTCCTGGTCGTGTACTGAGAGACTGTGCAGTGGAACTCACTGATGTCTTCACAGACATCTTCAACATATCACTCATCCAGGCTGTCGTCCCCACATGTTTTAAAGCCACCACAATCATTCCGGTTCCAAAAAAGTCATCTCCCTCCTGCTTTAATGACTACCGTCCTGTTGCACTTACTCCCATCCTGATGAAGTGCTTCGAACGACTAGTCATGCAACACATCAAGACTGTCCTGCCCCCCTCCCTGGATCCCTTCCAGTTTGCGTATCGGCCCAACCGCTCAACCGATGATGCCATCTCCACTGCACTCCACTCGGCACTCACACACCTGGACAAAAATGACTCATATGTTCGAATGCTGTTCATAGAGTTCAGTTCAGCATTCAACACTATAATCCCCCAACAGCTCATTCAAAAACTGGTCCAGCTGGGGCTCAACACCTCACTGTGCAACTGGCTGTTGGATTTCCTCACCGGAAGACCTCAAGCAGTACGGGTTGGCAGTAATACATCCAGCACCATCATTTTAAACACGGGGGCCCCGCAGGGATGTGTGCTGAGCCCCCTCCTCTTCACTCTGCTGACCCATGACTGCACTCCATCACACAGCTCCAACCTCTTCATCAAGTTTGCGGACGACACAACGGTGGTGGGTCTCATTAGCAACAGGGATGAGACCGACTACAGAAGTGAGGTGAGACGCCTGGCCACGTGGTGTGCTGACAACAATCTCTCTCTGAATGTGGAGAAGACGAAGGAGATTGTTGTGGACTTCAGGAGAGTGCACACCCAACATGCTCCTCTGACCATTGACGGAGCGTCTGTGGAGAGAGTGAGCAGCACCAAGTTCTTGGGTGTGCACATCACAGAGGATCTCTCCTGGACGTACAACACCACAGCACTGGCCAAGAAATCACAGCAGCGTCTCTTCTTTCTCCGCAAACTAAGAAGAGCAGGAGCACCAGCCCCCATCATGTACACTTTCTACAGAGGCACCATCGAGAGCATCCTGTCGAGCTGCATCACTGTGTGGTTTGGAGCCTGCAATGCGTCCTGTCATAGAACCCTCCAACGCATAGTGAGAGCTGCAGAGAGGATCATTGGTGTCTCTCTCCCCTCCCTCCAGGACATTTACAGCACCCGTCTCACTAAAAAAGCCCTTTGCATAGCGGCTGATCCCACGCACCCAATGCAAAGCTTCTTCAAGCTGCTGCCGTCAGGGAGGAGACTGCGGAGTCTCCAGGCCAGGACCAGCAGACTGAAGGACAGCTTCATCCATCAGGCTGTCAGGAAGCTTAACTCCCTCCCGATTCTGCCCCCCTCTCCCCTCTTCTCCTCCACGGTCTCACTGAACTCTGTCACACACACACACACACACACACACACACACACACACACACACACAAACACACACACACACACACACACACACACACACTCTCTGACTCACTCACTGGCCTGCACCAGTTACCAGTCACTTTGTGGAGCATTGGACTGCCACTACCTCATAAGACTTTGTTGTTACACTTTCTCTTACCGTACACTACTAAATCTCCATTTGCACTATTTGCCTATTTGCACTACTCTGCCTGGTTTACACTCAATGTCACTTACCCATTATATTGTATATTGTATAGCTTTCTTGTTATATGTAAAATTGTATTTATTTAAATTTTTACTTTTTAATTATTTTACTTGCATTTTTAATCACTTTTATATTTAAATATATTCAAATGTTCATTTGCTATTTATCTAGGGATTGAGAGTAACGCAATTTCTATTCTCTGTATGTCCTGTACATGTGGCAGAATCGACAAATAAAGTTGACTTTGACTTTGAAAAAAAAAAAAAATTCAGGTAGTGATGAAAGAAAATCAGACTGTGGCAGTGCTTGCAGCAGGTAACGGAGTGATAATGCAGAGTTTTTACTGCAGTGGACAGTCCCTAGTGTGACCATCGCTGGAACCAACCAGCTGATTTACACCATGGCAGCAGTCATCAGTGAAGTTCTTGGCTGCAACATGAACAATCTCAAGTAGCAATGCTACTGAACTTGCTGGAGAACTTTTAGTTCAGGCCACTTGATGAGTTTCACACAGTACTGCATATTATTTTATTAGGTTGGCACAAATGTAGGATTGTGTTTGTGATATCACGATGTGTCTGTTTCCTTTTCATATTACACTAAAGAGATCATCGCCTACAAGCCTCCGTAAACGAACAGCATGTCTATAAAAGCCCATTCATCAGCCGGCCCTCCTGCTCAAACACAACCATGTAGCGCTCATCCCTCCACCCGTCTCATTCAGCATCCACACACATGTTGCAACACACTGGGGAGGGAACGGGAAATAGAGTAGAGCAGCAAAGCTTGATTTCCTTTAGGATTGGTTAAACTAAAAGACGTTGACAAGGAATTTTAAGGGTTTTAGGAAGCATAAAACCGAAATCAGTTGTATTGGATACGAGTATAAATGAGTGCTTAGGCTCATGCAAGAAAAAACATCTTAGACAGGATATGACAAAACGTGCTGTGATACAATTCTTCATTACTACAGCTCATTGAGTGCTTTTGTAAAAAGTCAAATCTGTGTGCTCCATTAAACCCTGTAGAAGTTGTTTCGAATGCTGACAGTGGACAAACAAAGTTGTCATTTAGCTTAAACATTAACAGTAGAAAAGGCCCGATAGGAATCTAACATCCTTGGAATCAAGCTGTGGGAGTGAGTTTTGAAACCTTTCTGTAGGACTGCTTTAAACTTGCCTTCTTGGTGATGTGTTGTCTGATGTCTTGTTTGACTTGAGCAGATTCTTTACGTGCTTTAAGTTTCTAACACATTTGCTTTAACCAGTAATTGAAACTGCTGAGTAGGAAGTACTAAAGTGGGTGTTGAGCATGTTGGGTGTGTTCTTATTACCTGTTTCGATGTTTTCTTTTAATTGAAAGCGTTTCATGAATATGAAATGCTTCTGCGTAATGTTAAACGTTATAAAATATTCTTATGATTTAAACTCTGTATTCATGGCTTATTCTTTCCTGGCCTTTCCTGTAAGCACTTTTATGCTCGGTGGTAAAATATCACAGAACTAGCAGTTTGGCGAGTGTCATACCGCCTGGATTAGTGGCTCAGCTGGTAATTCAGAGATTTATGTAGCTTAGTTTGCTGTGTCATGCTGATTTGGGGAGACTGGACACAGACCTGAGTCATTCTCTTCTGGGTGATCACAGTGGTTACTCTCCTCCCTTCCTCATCTCACCCTGCAAAGAAATCTTTGTTGTTCTGCCTTGACCTCTTCCTCTGTGTTAGTTTGCTGTCCTTTCATTAGCTAGCTTTAGGACTTCTCCTCTCCTCCATGAATGTATCCCCACTAATCCCATTACATGCTTGTCCTTGTCCCACATTTATCAAACATACTTTTTAAAATCAAACAGTTAGAAATGACATTCATTACTTCATTATGTAACATGTCCCTGTGATCTAAACAGCCTGTTAGCCCTCGGAGCACATTTAAGTAAATTGAAATAATTGTGCCGATAAATTAGATTTGAAAGCTCTTATTCTAATTTTCTGTTTTGATGATATTTGGGATATGCTGTTTATGTAGAACAGCTAAAACTAGTTCTTTATATTCCCATATAAATGATAAACACACATTATTTACAAAACACTGCCCGGTGGACGCCAAAGGACGGCCTGTTTTGATTACGCTGTGATCTTTTTGGAGCGCACATTTTTGGTCTACGATCAAAGCTGCCACACCACGCTGGATTAATCTCCCAGTAGCTGAGTTTATGAAGTCATAAGAAAGGAATGTCCCACACGTTCCTGCTGTTACACCATATTTGGACTGGGACACCTTTGCTAACCTCTGTTGCTCAATGACACACTGATTTGAATCTGGAGGTGCTGGCGACATATTTGCAGCAGTGTGGGTTCACAGAGGCTGTTTGGACTCTGAGCATGTGACACACCAGTAGCGTGCCACACTGGGCCTCTCGGGGTGGCGTACAGTGTCACTGTGTGTGTCTATTTAAGAGTTTGTCGTGTAAATGAGGACAACCAAGATATGTGAAGTATAGAGTGGTGTACCACAGTGACAGGTTAATGTCAGTGTGAGTGTGTGTAGCAGTTTGTGTGGCCAGAGAAGGTCAGCAGCCTCCAGAGGACAAAGCGCTTGTGTTCTTCCACAATCGCCCGTTTGATCAGACAGATCGTTTGGCATCTGTCAGGCTAAAAACAACAACACAACATGAAACCAAGCATACGCTCTGCAGTCCTGCAGCTAACTCCTGACAGTCTGTCTGCTGTAGGCTGAAGAAATCAGGGGCTCATTCATCTGCACCTGTCAGCGTCTTTATGCTAACAATAGATCAAACAGTATGTGTCCACAGGATGTGTAATGTTGAAGGTTACCGTACATCCTTATCTCCAGCACTGAGAATCAGTTATCACTGATCGCTGTCTCTGCTTTGTTTTGACATGTTTCATATTTATATATTTCATATTTATAAGGTAAATACCCTACAACATTACAGAGAAGAAGAAGTAACCCCAGGCTCGGTGAGGGGCAGCCATCTGCCGTCACCAGCTGGAGGTGATGAGTGGAAGACTCGATAGGCCACTCTTATTTTCATCCACTGCTTTGTTACCTCGACACGATGTTTTGGATCATCATCATGCTTGAACATCCATCTTCATGGGACGAAGGTTCCTCGTCACAGTACGATACGCGCTCCTGTCTATTGGCCCTCCATGCAGGGAGGTCATCTTGTGCTCTTAGCAGAAAAGTGACCCATGTTTCCACCGCTTTACTGTGGGGGTGGTGTTCTTTGGTTTTTAGTGATTGTAAAGAAGTTTTCACAGACAAACCATCACAAAAAACCCATTAAGTGCCAAAATAACATAAACCTGTAGTTTTAAAAATAAATAACTACGAATTTTCAAAAACTTCTTAACAGAAAATCTGTTTAAACAAAAAGGTTTTGAACTGCTTTTTAAAAGAATGGACAGAGTCAGCTGTAGACTGGTGCAGAGCCTTGGTGGTTTCTCTAATCCAGCACAGAGGCCAGTACATTAATCTAAATGCAATGATGGAAACGCAGTGATAATTTCTTCCAGTGCAGCAGAGGAGACCATGTTTAGAAATGTTAGGAGTGAGATAAAGATTTTACACAGTTGAAACTCAGAGAAGACTCAAACGCCAAGATTTTGAATGCTGAACTTAGCATGTGAACAAAAACAGAATAGAATAGAATGCATTTTATTGTCACTACACACATGCACAATAAGCTTCAGAGCATCTCCTATTCAGTGCAGACGTGGGAAAGAAAGAGGGGTGAGTTGCACAGTTCTGCAGCACTATCTACAAATATAGAAACAAAACATAGTGCGATATATTTACAGTGTGGGTTACTGCACCTAAATTAAGTGTTGCACAGTGGTGATGATAGTTGTGTAGTCTGTGTGCAGAGGTCCTAGATTGGGGGGTGGAACTGTGTTTATCATGTGTGAGTTCAGGCTGGTTATGGGTCTGTGGGTCTCCTTGCTGATGCACCTGTAGCGCCTCCCTGAGGGAAGCAGGCTGAACATGTTGAAACCAGAGTGGGAGCTGTCCTTGATGATGTTTGCTGCTCTGCTGAGGCAGCGGGAGGAATAAATGTCCTTCAGGGAGGGGAGAGGGCAGCCGATGATCTTCTGTGCTGTCTTGACCACACTCTGAAGCCTCTATCCGCCTTAGTGCAGCTGCCGTACCATACTGTGATGCAGTAGGTTAGCAGGCTCTCAATGGACGAGCGGTAGAAGGTCAGCAGCAGGTTGGAGTTCAGCTTGTACTTCCTGAAGACTCTCAGGAAGTGCAGCCGCTGTTGGGCCTTCTTGACGACCGCTGAGATGTTGTCTGTCCAGGAGATGTCAGCAGAGATGAGGACACCAAGGAACCGGGAGGTGTGGACCCTCTCCACACGCTCCCCGTTGATGTAGAGGGGGGCCAAGTCAGTGCCTCCTGACATTGACAATGACCTCCCAGTCCCAGGCTGTTTTCTGAACACCATGCTGCCAGCTTCAGGACTCTGTATGCTGAATCTTTCATCCGGGCTGGACTTCTTATTCTTGACTGAACTTGGCTTTGCCCTGGTGAGTTCTTTTCTTTCTCAGAACCAACCCGATTCACCTTTCTGAGCTCACCCCGGTCCACTGACAGAGGTGGAGGGCCAGCTTCAGTTTTTAAAAACAAATTTCGATGTCGGCCGCTGTCATCATGTACCCCAGCTTCGAGGTGCAGTTATTGGAACTGAACTGAACCTCATTTCTTTGCGCTGTGGTGTATCGCCCCCCGAAATTTGTTACGGATTTTATTTCTGAATTTGCTGACTTACTGGGGAGTGTCGTCTTACGCTATGATCGTATTTTAATTCTTTGTGATTTTAACTTCCACGTTTGTTGCGAGGACGGCTCACTAGTCAAAGACTTCCTTGCTCTTATGAATTCGTTTAATCTCACCCAGTTCGTAAGTGATCCAACTCACACAAAAGGTCACACACTCGACTTGGTACTGTCCCGTGGTTTGGATATCTGCATCACGGACATTAAGGACTTCGGGATTTCGGACCATTTTCCGGTTTTGTTTAATACTGTTATTAACAATGTTGATTTGTATAGTGATGGTTCTCTACGGCAAACGCGCTCGATGAGCTCTCAGTCACTTGCTCATTTCACTGCTGCTTTTCTTGATTCTCCTCTTTCTGATGTTAATGGTATTGCAGATTTATCAGCGGAGGAACTTGCCAACCTTCTTAATACTACATGCGCCGACATTCTTAATTCGGTGGCACCTCTGAGGACAAAAAGTGCCAAATTGTTACGCCAACCCTGGCGTAATGACCCTACCGGCGCCCTTAGGCGTGGATGTCGGCGCGCTGAGCGAAAATGGAAAAAAGATAAACTCCATGTCTCTCTGGACATGCTTCGTAAATGTCTATCTAGGTATCAAAAGTCTGTTAAAGCTGCTAAATCTGCCTCCTTCTCTGGTATTATTTGGTCTAACTGCCATAATCCCCGAGCCCTTTTTAGTATTTGTAATTCCTCGATAAACCCTTGCCCCTTTACTTGTAGGGATGCCTCTCCTGTACTTCGTGATAATTTTTTTAAATATTTCACTGACAAAATTTAAGTTCTGAGGGCGTCTCTCTCATCTTGAGTCGTTGTTAGTTTCTGACCCTGTTCCAGTCCCTGAATGCTTGACTGTCCTTCAACAGTTCAATCCACTGTCTTATTCTCATTTAACAGCTATAAGTGATCATCTCTAACTCCCCCCGTGATATCGTTCCCTCTCGTTTTCTTAAGGAAGCTTTGCACACTATCGGTCCCTGTATCCAACTTTTACTAAATGTATCCCTGTCATCAGGTTGTGCACCGTCAGTATTTAAGCGCGCTGTCGTGCAACCCATTATAAAGAAAAAGGATCTTGACCCTAGTGCTCTAACTACAGACCGATCTCCAAACTCCCTCTTATATCCAAAATTCTGGAAAACGTGGTTCTAAAACAACTTCAGTCCTTCCTTGATACTAACGGTATCAGTGAAAGTCAGTCTGGCTTTAAACCTCGCCATCGCACTGAGACAGCGTTAGTTAGGCTTTTTAATGATCTTCTTCTACCTGTGGGCCATTGTTTTAGTTTTACTAGATCTGACTGCTGCCTTTGACACAGTCGACCACAAGATTCTCATCTCTAGAACATGTCGTTGGTCTTAAAGTTATAGCTTTATCTTGGTTCATCTGTCAAAGAGGTCGTTTTCCGTAGCCATGGGGCAACACTCCTCGGCCTCTGCCCCATTGTGGTGTGCCTCAAGGATCTGTGCTCGGCCCAGTTCTTTTTCCTTGTACATGCTGCCTTTGGGAGTAATATTTAAAAAATATAACATTTCCTTTCACTGCTACGCCGACGACATACAAATTTATTTCCCTTTGACATCAGATGTCTCTACGTCTCTGGAACCCCTATTTGACTGTCTAAATGAGGTCCAAACGTGGTCACGTCTCTCACACTGAACGAGGATAAGACAGAAGTTATAGTTTTTGATAGTCACACCCCGCTGGAACAACTGCCTTAGGGTCCCTTGGTAGCCATCTCTCACTCACTGTTAGAAACCTTGGTGTTTTCCTGCTCTTTCAAACTCGAGAAACAGATCTCCTCTGTGGTAAAAAACTGTTTCTACCAGCTGCGTCAGATATCTAAAGCAAAGCCATACCTCCCTTTGAAGGACCTTAAAAAACTCATTCATGGTCTTATCACTTCCAGATTAGACTACTGTAATTCTCTCTACTCGGGCCTCCCACCTTCCTCTATTCACCGGCTCCAGTTAGTTTGAAATGCAGCTGCGCGTCTCTTAACTGGAACTAGAAATTATGCCCACATCACACCAGTTTTAGCCAACCTACGTTGGCTCCCTGTTGATTATCGTACCAATATTCAAAATTCTTTTGCTTACCTTTAAAATTTTGAACAATTTAGCTCCCAGCTATCTACGCGAGCGCCTCCATTTGTGCATCCCTAATAAGGCACTTAGATCTTCCAATCAAATGCTCCTGACGCAACCGAGGTCTCGTCTGAAGTCCAGAGGGGATCGGGCCTTTGCTGTCGTACCTCCCAGACTCTGGAGTAACCTCCCTCTTTATATTCGTTCCTCCGAGTCCATCCAGTCTTTTAAATTGCATCTTAAAACTTAGTCTGGCTTTTGATCCAAACTAGTATGTTATTTCTATTTTGTTTATTTATTTATTTATTTTGATAACACTTCTGAAGCGTCAGAGCTGTCCTTGCCTGTGATAGAGCTGACCTGCCATAGGACACTGGGAAGAGTGTAAATCCAGGCTGAATTCCTTGTGTTGGACAGTATTTGTGTGCAGCAGCAGCAGAGCGCACAAATCAAACTGTATGTTTTGGTAAGCCTGGCCTTCTTGTACTGGATGTCAGTGAGCCAGTAGCTGGTGAGTTCATCACATTAACATCTTTACAAGCAATTTCACTAGCTGGGACCACATCCTCAGTTACGATGAACGATGATGGATGAGGGAGCGTGTACTGGTGCTGCAATGTGGGGAAGGCCTCAAACAGGACCGGCAGCGGCTCCTGGGCTCCAGGTGGGCATGAAAATGAGAACAGAGGGTATTGGTGAAGGGGGCATATATAAACTGAGGCGGCATGAATGAGGTGTGGTCCCACTCCTGAAATTCAGATAATATCTCCACTTAGAATAAACTGGGTCAAAGAAAAAGTGCCTCTGATTGGGCTGCTTTCTACAGTTGGCTGTGAGTCCATTGCAGGGCATCAAACATGGATAAGGGGTTGTTTCAACAGTAATTCTATGATGAAAAATTAACGAGGCATTTATCAGGATCTATATTTAATTTAATATCTATTTAACATATTTAATCAATATAAAGCTCAGTGTCTATTTCTTAGCTTGTAAAGTTGTGAAATTCATGGCAGATTCACTTCTTGGCTGTTTTGCGTTTTATTAGATAGTTGATAATAAAGAGTGTCTTTGCCTGTGGCTTTGTTAAGACTGCAGGTTTTTGTCCGCCTGACCTTTGGTGACCTTGGCGAGCTCAGGATGAACAGGCTGTCTGCTCTGTTTGGGTGTGATGCTGCCTGCAGAGACAGTCTACTCTCATGCAGACACAACATCTTTACTGATATAACGTGGTCATGGACTCTTCTCTGTTCTTCCTTATTAAATAATAGTAAAATGACTCTGCAGTTTTGATTCAAAATGCACCAGGTCTGCTCAGTCTGAATCACACCGTTAGAGCCAGACCAAATGATTGGAGCACCAATATTAGCACTCAAAGAGTCTAAGCAGTACCACTACCAGCTTTGGCCAGTGCAGGAGTGAACATGTAGATCCATGTTCTACTGAGCAGACACTGAGCAGAGGCAACATGCAGTAAATGAATTAGTGGTCTCCACATGTTTGCACCCAAGGTTTCCCTGCTTTTGTGAGCTGAGCTGTTTTAATATTTTCCATGTATTAGATGATACTGTCCAATGCTTCCAGGGCTGTGAAGATGGAAAAAATGATGTTGCAGTCGTTGCTGAAGTGTTGGTACCATTTGAAGGAAGTCATTAAAGCGCCAGAGCGAGCAGACAAGGCAAGCACTCAAAGAATGTGGAAGGCAGTCGGGGAAAGTTGCCATGGACGGACTTGATTCCTCCCAGCCCCAAACAGCTTTTATACTGTGGACAAAAATACATGAAAGTGTGTGTGTGTACCTGTTTAGATGTCTCTGTGGGGACCAAGAATTGGAATGTTACTATACTTGTGGGGACCAACAGTCATTTATGAGGACAAAAGTGCCTCACGAGTTTGAGACTCACAATGTGGTTCTAGTGTCAGGGTTACAGTTAGGTTATGGTTAGGTTTAGGTTGAGCGTTAACCATCCATTATTGATGGTTACAGTGAGCGGCTAGGAAAAGGATCATGTCAACTAGGTGTCCTCACTAAGATATCAAAACTAGAATGTGTGTGTGTGTGTGTTAGTGAAAGGAACTGTAACTGGTCCCAGTAGCAGCAGGATACAAACGCCATAATGACACAGCTGCCTCTCGTCTGCCTTCCTCCCCTGAGTGAAATAAGATATTTGGGACCTTTGAATAGTTTCTTGAAAATATTTTTTTGTTTAAAGAAAGGAAAGAGAAGTTTAATCCTTTAACTATTTAACTGTTAGGTGTCAATCCCTGGGAGGGTTTCCCCCTTTTATTTGGCGTGGAGTCAGAATTATGGCTTCTCCACACTGTGGAAGTAGCTCTTTGACACAGTCGAGCAGTCATTGGTCATAACAGGATCATTTAAGACTGGATGATGAATAAGACTGTTGAAGTGCATGAGAAGGATCTCATATAAAACAGTCTGTGTCTGCTCCTCAATTCAATTTAATTCAGAAGACCCCTATGAGTGCAAGATCAAGGAAACAGTTCACCCTGCCTGGGATAGTGTTACCAGGGACAAATGTTTGCTGCTGTTAGCATGAATGCATCCCTCCCTGATGGCTAATATAAGCCCCCATGGTGGTATTGTCAATCCTCACAAGAACAGTAGGAAGCGCCTGAAGAAACCACCCAGCGCTGAAACCCTCTTAAACAGCCAAGCCAGACTACCAGGATGGCCGAGGCCATCATACCCAGTAGCCAAAGGCATAATCTAAAGGGGACTGTTTTGTGCAGGCGAAAAAGAGTCAGGAATGCTGTGAGCATGGCGGGACTGGGACAAAAAATTGGCATTTTGACTAGAGACCGGCCCACCAGGTATTATAGGAAGAGCCATAAAGCCTTTGAATGAAAACAAACGCTGCTGTGACAGTGATGTACAGTCTTGTTGGTATATGTATGATTTCTATACATTTTACATCAGATAAAAACTTTGGTCATAAGATTCAGATAATTACTTATTAAAAGCGAGACATTTTAAATGAGAATAAGAAAGTGTTTCTTTGTGCCCCCCTCTCCCTGTTAATGCCCTACCTGCCCCCTGGCAACACTTTGCTAGACCCGCCCCTGCACAGTTACCAGCTGTCAGCTACATAAAAAAGGATCCTGGTGTTATTTGTCTCTCAGAAACAGTTCATAACTTCAACTCATCCATGTCACCTAAAAGGTAAACCTGTTTCTCCATCACCTGTTCAGCTCTGATGATTCAGTAAGGACATCTCCTGGTTTCATCTTCATGTTTCCCTCTCACCACATATCCAAACCATATCATGACCAGCAGCTTTACAGCTGTGGCTCCAGCAAACATCAGCTGATAGTAGAAAGTAATATTAAATAAATTCTAACAACAGCTGATCAAACGTGCTGCTGTTGTTTAGCGCGACATCCGCTGGTTTCCTCTTTCTGGCGCAAAGTGGGCGATAAACAAACAAGAGAGAAAAGCCGATCAGCTGATCATTGATCAGTTTCATGATTGAAGTAGAAACAGGAGAGGGAGGGGAGAGAATGAGAGAAGAAGAGGCAGCTGTGCAGCATAATGACAGAATAAATCCAGCTTTGTGTCTTTTCCATTGTAGCTGAAGTCCGGGACAAACTGTTCCTTTTCACCTCAATACGAAACGCGTAATATTTTCTCTGAATACGAGATGATTCTGTTTTTTACGGGACGGTTGGCAACTCTACTAACTAACCTTATGAACAAAATAAAGTTCACTATCAGTAACATCATAGCACCCACCCAGTCATGCTAGCTAGCACGCAGTACGAGTTATTGGAACTGACAGTAAAAAGTCAGCACAACGAAAATAGCTACAACTAAGCTTGGTCTATATCTGACCCAGATAGACTGCAGGTCATAACTTCTTACTGTGGAAGCTCCGCCATAGCCACCACCAAACAACAGAGTTATTTTTACACATCGTCCAGCATCTGGCCAATCCGCCACCTTCCATTGCTCATGCCGTTACAAAACAAACAAACAAAACAAAACCCATCGACCCATAAAAACGAAGAATCACCGTCGGCCCACCGGGCAAATGCCCAGTATGCCCGATTGAATCTCTCCTCTGACAGAGTGATGTAAAAGAGATGGAGTCCAGAGATAAACCCAGAATTGTTATGTGTTGTACTAGAGACAACACACTCGTTTTGCAGGATCCACCTGTGTTATCGCACAGGGAGAATTGATGTGGCCATTCTTCAGTCCTTCTCTACCACTCCTCCTGAGTAAGTCTGCTCAGCTGCACTGACTTCTCACGATGTTCTTGATGAGGAAGCTGATCGTGACTTGTAGTTTCTTTCAGTATTCAGTTATGGCAGTGGTGTCCAAACCCAGGCCACGAGCGTCCTGCAGGTTTTAGACGTGTCCAGCTGATTTAAATGGCTCAACATGCCTTGAAGTTCTCCAGACGCCTGGTAATGAACTAATCATTTGATTCAGGTGTGTAGACCCAGGGTGAGATCTAAAACCTGCAGGACACCGGCCCTCGAGGCCTGGAGCTGGCCAAGTTATGAAACTATTCTCAAGGCTAATGTAAAGTTCTTCAAATGATTTCGTTTCATCCGTAGATACCAACTCATCTCTCAGGTGCTTACAGCGTGATAGAAGGTGCTTCAGAAGAGTCCAAAATGTTGCTGATTTAGATGTTCTGTCATGGCATAGGAGGATTCTGGATTCAGGAGCAGATGGTGCAGTGAAAATGTTTATTTACAAACTACAGAGAAATACATATGGGCTTGGATTAAATGGGTGGGCTTAGAGCAGGGCGATATGGCAAAAATATTTATCACGACATATATTTGAAAATTTGCAATAACAATATAATTGATGCGAGACAAAATACAACTCCACAACTTTACTAGTGCAAAAAACCCATCCATTTATTTTCACTTAAACAAGCAGCTGTTTTTCATGTGCATTAAAGCTATGTAAAGATTTAACAGTGCAAATGCAAATTCCTTGCTGAAAGTTTAACCAAAAGGCATTTCCAGTAGAAATGTGCTGACATATCCTGAGCATAACCATGTATAATATCCACTGAAGTTAAAAAGAGGTGCTTTGCTACATTAAACTGCAGTGTGCCAAATAAAAAAGTCAAATATGTATTTCTCGGACCATAAGCTGCACGGGATTATAAGGCACAAGAAACAAAGCAGTCAGATAAATCAAACTATTAAACTCATTCTTCTTGCTTCCTCCACTTCTGTACCATTGATTCATTAATGCTGTATTCTATCACAGCAGCTCTATTCCTGTGTTGTTGCAGTATATTAATGATTAACCTCGTATTGTGGATGGATTATCTCAGTTGTTCTCCTGACTAAAGTGACAGCAGAGCTGTACGTTTGAACTTTTTCAGAAATCTCTGTCAGAACATGCTATATCATGTTTAGGTAACTAGCAAAACTAGCGAGCTAACTTGCACTAGTTCCTGCTAACTTCTAACTCCATTAAATATAATAAATTCTGTTTTCATGGATGCCTGGATGTTAAACTTAATTGTTACATCTGGTAAAGCAGCAACACTGATCATTTTATTAAAGTTGAAAGAATTTAGTTTTTAACTCTCAATGTGCTGCAGTGTGCGTTTGACTTTGGGACCTGAAGCGGACGGAGTTTAGGACCCAGATTACTCCCAGATTTCCGAGCACCTTAGTCCAACAAATACGGCAATAACGACGGCCCGCTAGCATGTTCTACAAAAAAATAGTGCTTTGTTGTGTATCTGACGGACAAACACCAAACCAGTTACGTTGCAGCATTTTTACAAACCAGTTCTGGTTCATCCGTTTCACTCAACGATCCACTTTCCCCCTTCCCTGTCGCCACCATGCTTTTTCGGCCATGCGTGCATGAAAACAAAGGCACTGCGCATCCGCGTTTTACCCATATTGTATCGCGATATTTCATTTTTTTATCGTTGCCCAACATTATACTGGTATTACCGTGAACAGTATAATGTGGCACAGCCATAGGTGGGCTGGTAGGAATGCTGTGGAGGGAGGAGAGAATGGGTTAGCCAGAGTCTAGAGTGAGATGTACACTTACAGAGAGAGTCGAAACCATCCTACCGGGCGATGTGGTGACAAGAAGCAGGTAGTAAGCGACGTAACAGGCGTGTCTTTTCCTCTGTAGAGCTAACACTCCTGCTGTTTTACTTCTGTACTCCTGTGCATACGTCAAGGATGTCACAATCACATTTTACAGCATCCATGTTATATTAGAGATACTTTAGTCCCAGCAAAGTAGTGTACTGTTGTTGTTTGCTCCATTGCAACAAAACATGCAATGATATTATACTGAATTGCACCAGTTTTTAGGACGTCTATCTTTTACTTTCTGTGGGTTTTTCACTGCTTCTCTGCGATCAGATGAATTGTGCACACTATTTGCTCTTCCACAGCTTTATTTTTTAGTCTTTGAATGTTCCCATCACTTCTGTGATGACAAAAGTCATGATTATGCCATAGTCAGTCTATTTATATAGACCAAAGGCTCATCAGCAGATCCAAACCGACAGAAAGGCCACGGTTTCCTAAGAATAGAGCACTTACCAGTTATTCACATTGAAATGTCCTGTAACGTAGACGCCGTTATCATGGTTTTGTTAACCTTAAAGAACAAAACTATGTACCTGTTTAAATATTTATGGTCTGTAAATACATTAATAATATTTACCATTAATGGCAGTTTACTTTATACCCAGATCATTTTGTGTTAAAGTACACAGTGCTTTACTTCCTCATTGATGACTGAGATGCTGCAATTAGTCCTCCAAAATATTAAGCAGGGTGCACGCCATCCCATCAGTTTCCATACTCCTGACATAGAGTGAGATTTCCTGAAGCCTTGCTATTTATAGCTGCAGGAGGCAGCTTCTAGCTTCTCCCTGGAGGAAGCTGTCCTTGTTTTTGTCTTCATCAAAAAACCTTAAAATCTAAAAATACAGACACCAGGTTCTTTGTTGGGCTTCTCTTTGTGGTTTGCTGTGGCTTTGCATCTGCTCTGCATCCCTGACCATCAATGTCATCAACATGTGTTCAATGATCCAAAAACACACCAGCTAGTTCACCTCTGAGGGGCTGTCGAGTGGTCTATTCAAGCTGGTGCTGTGACTTAAAAAGGTGGTTCAGACTTGAAAACCCTCCGATGGGCTGAATTATAACTCTAATAAGAATAAATAGCTACATTTACAACCTGCATGTTGTGTTTACTTGTGTTGTCTTTGTCTAATATTAACATTTTGTTGATGATCTGAAACATTCAAATGTAACATTTTTGGATTCATTCCTGTGGAGCTCAGTTCGGCACTCCCAGTCAGCGAGCCATGGCATGTATGTATGTGTATGTGGAGACATGTGTCTGTATGTTCGCATGCATGTATTTATACATACATGTATGTGTGTGCGTGTATGTTTGTATGGGTGTATCCTAGGGCTGCTCGATTATGGCACAAATGATAATCACGATTATTTTCACTGACATTGAGATCTCGATTATTTGACGATATTTATTTAACAATAACAATGTGTTGAATAATGACTTTAAAGGTTGTCAAAAAATAATATAAAATAGTGCAAATACTGATAACAGTGCAAATGTTTGCAGTATAAGAAATAAATGAAAAATGTAAACATCTATGTTTAGTGAACTTTGCAGTGTTGCTCTGTGGTGCAGCTACGACACCGTAGCAAAGTTTCCACACCACTGAAGTTTTTTTTACCTCTCTGTTCAACCAACGGCAGTCACTGTCCTCTCCAAATAACTACTGCTTAGCTTTCCGAGCTTCCCTCGGGTCCTCTTAATCAGCGGTCCCCAACCCCCGGGCCTCGGACCGGTACCGGTCCGTGAGTCGTTTGGTACCGGGCCGCGAGAGTTGAGGCTCAGGTGTGAAATATATGGTTTTCAGGGTTTTTATCGGTTTTCAGTGTTATTTTGTTATCGTTTTTATCGTTTACTCGGTTTTCCTGGGTCTTTTCACGTGTGTTATGAATAAATTTTCTTTTTTTCGGTACCGGTACTAGTTTTATTTTGTTGTATTTATCCAACATCTTAAAGGCCGGTCCGTGAAAATATTGTCGGGCATAAACCGGTCCGTGGCGCAAAAAAGGTTGGAGACCGCTGCTCTTAATTGTTGTGACACGTGTTCGAAAGAGGTGCGCTTGATTTGCCACACGGAGCAGCGCGAGAGTGAAGCACGAGGGAGGGGCTAATAATCGGCTCAGTCATTTTTAATGATCGTTGAAAGCTCAGATCGTAATCGAGATTAAAATCCGATTGAGCAGCCCTAGTGTATCCGTATGTTTGCAGGTAATAATAATAATAATAATAATAATACATTTTATTTAAATAGCGCCTTTCAAAGCACCCAAGGACACTGTACAACAGATAAAAACTGGAAATATACACAATGGTAAAAATAGAAGATAAAAGTTAAAACATACAGAAATTTAAGAATAGGCAATTTTAAACAGATGAGTTTTGAGGGTGGACTTAAAAAGAGAGAATGAACTAATATTTCTGAGGTCCGGGGGTAGGGAATTCCAAAGTCGAGGGGCAGAGCAGCTAAAGGCCCTCCCTCCCATTGTGATCAGACGAGCAGAGGGAACAGAGAGAGAAAGAGAAGATGAAGATCTGAGGCAGCGGGATGGGAGCTTCATCTGTAATAAGTCAGAGAGGTACGGTGGAGAGAGAGAATGAATAGCCTTGAATGTATACAGAATTATTTTAAAATGGATGCGAAATTTGACCGGGAGCCAGTGAAGTTGCTTCAGGATTGGGGAGATGTGGTGGGTAGAAGAAGTCCTAGTAATAATACGGGCAGCAGAGTTCTGGACACGTTGGAGCTTGTTGATAGATTTTTGTGTAAGGCCAAATAATAATGAGTTGCAGTAGTCAATTCTAGAGATAACAAGATTATGGATGAGAATGGCAGTGGCGTGAGGTGTGAGGAAGGGGCGGAGGCGATTAATGTTACGGAGTTGGAAATATGCTGCACGTGTAATATTATTGATATGTGAGTTAAAGGATAATGTGCTATCGAGAATGACACCCAAGCTTTTCACAGAGGGAGAGATAGGGACCAGCGAGTTATTGATGGTGAGAGAGAAATTGTTAATTCTGGATAGCAGTCGTTTAGTGCCAACCAGAAGAAGTTCCGATTTATTGCTGTTGAGTTTAAGAAAGTTGGAGGAGAACCAAGAATTAAGTTCAGCTAGACAGAGGATGAGGGAGGGTGGAGGAAGAGTAGAGTCAGGTTTGGTAGAGAGATAGAGCTGGGTGTCATCGGCGTAGCAGTGGAACTGAATATTATATTTACGAAAAATATGTCCGAGTGGAAGAAGGTAGATGATGAAAAGAAGGGGCCCGAGGACAGATCCCTGGGGCACCCCAGTGGATAAAGGAGAAAGCTGAGAAGTGAAGGATTTTAATTGAATGAACTGAGTGCGGTCAGATAGGTATGATTTAAACCAGGCTAGTGGAGTGTGAGAGAGACCAATAGAAGCTAATCTGCTAAGGAGAATGGGATGAGAGATGGTGTCAAAAGCTGCACTCAGATCAAGAAGGATAAGGATGGAGAGGAGACCAGAATCAGCTGCTATAAGAAGGTCGTTTGTTATTTTTATAAGAGCAGTTTCAGTGCTATGTAAAGGACGAAAGCCAGACTGGAACTGTTCGTAAAGGTTATTATCAGTTAGGTGAAGATGGACTTGTGAAGCAACTATTTTTTCAAGGATTTTTGAGAGAAATGGTAGATTGGAGATAGGACGAAAATTATTAAAGTTGTTGGGATCTAGACCAGTTTTTTTCAGAATTGGGGTAATAGCAGCAACTTTGAAGGAAGCAGGAACAGTTCCAGTGGTGAGTGAAGAGTGAATAATAGCAGATATGAGGGGAAGGAGAGGGAATAAGCAGGCTTTGACGAGGACAGTGGGGATAGGATCGAGCTGGCAGGTAGAAGGCTTTGATTTATGGATGAGATCAGCAATATCAGCTAAGGATGGAAGTTGAAAAACAGAGAGGAAGTGAGAAGGGGGAGAAGTTAGGACAGAGAAGCTACATTGAGCATTAGGGTCCAGGTCTAAGTGTATTTTATGAATTTTATCAATAAAGAATAGCATTAGAGCATCACAGAAGTTAGATGAATAGAGATGAGCAGGGAGAGAATCAGGTGGCCTGTTAAAAGAGTTGAATAGTGAGAAAAGGGTCTTGGTAGAGTTCTCACTTGAGCAGACAATAGCAGAGTAATAAGCAGATTTGGTTTGACTAATACATTCCTGGTAAAACAGAACGTGGTTATTAAACATATCCTTATGAATAGTAAGGCCAGTTTTCTTATAGAGACGTTCAAGCTGTCGGCCTTTAGCTTTCAGTAGCCGGAGTTCAGGGGTGTACCAGGGTGCAGAGCGAGAAAAAAGTACAGTTCTGGTTTTTTGTGGAGCCAGGGAATTTAAAATACTACTAAGGCTATGATTATAAAAAAGTACCAGGTCCTCTTGAATAGCTAAGTTGTTAGAAGACAAGCAGCTAGAAAAAGCAGAGGAAAGGATATCAAGATTTATATTCTTGATATTCCGGAAAGAGATAATACGGGGATTGTTAATTACAGAGAGGGTCATGTGAACATTAAAGGAGAGAAGTAGATGGTCCGAAATTAGCAGTTCGTCAGCTGTACAGATGGAGGGGGTAAGTCCAGAACAGCAGACTAGGTCCAAAGTGTGGCCCTTAATGTGGGTAGGGAAGTTTATGTATTGTTTAAGGCTGAAACTATCAAGGCAGGATAGAAGGTCCTTGGTAAGAGGATGGTCGCAGTTATCCACGTGAACGTTAAAGTCACCCAGCAATATTATATTAGGGGAGACAGTAGCTAGATTGGTCAGCAGATCGGCAAAGTCACTGATAAAAACAGAATTAAATTTTGGGGGGCGGTAGATGACAGCTATTACAGTTGGGGTAGGTCCTGAAAGTTGACAAACAACAGATTCAAAGGAGCTGTACGTAGGGGCGGACAGCGGCGAGACTTTCCAGTTCTCGCGATAGATTATCGCGAGGCCACCACCACGGCCGGACTCGCGAGGTTGGCAGGTGTAAACAAACCCCGGGGGGGTGGAGTCGTTGAGTTGCGAAAAGTCATTGGGCTGTTGCCATGTCTCAGTCAAGCAGAAAAAGTCAAACTTACGGTCTGTTAGGAGATCCTGGATGAGATGTCCTTTGTTCATAAGCGAACGGATATTAAGCAGGCCGAAGTTGACAGAAATACTGTCGGACTGGATGAGAGTGTTAGCCGACCTAGGCAGACCAGTCAGAACATTGTGGTCAATAGACCTGCAGGGGTTCCGTTGAGAGCGACCAGAGGTGGACCAGAAGGACTGAATTGGTTTGGAATTATCCTGATGGAAATACCGACGGGAGCCTCGATGTACGTACTTTCGACGAGGGAGGAAGGCAATGTCCGTGTGGAAATGAAGAGCAGCCAGCGGCGGAGCAGCTAAAGAGAAGCGGAGCCGGAGGAGCTCATCAGCTGTATATTGATGAAGTCCAGTGCCGAGTCGGTAGATCGATGACATAAGGATCCAGACCCACACTGAGAGTACATAGATCCTGAAAGGCCACATCATGGACAGGAACAGCTGGGTAGGGACACCGGTGGGCCTTAGAAACAGGAGTAGGACAGAAGTCCAGAGTCCAGTAGCGTTAACGTTTAGCGATAGTGGTGAGTGGCGGCCGGTGAGTAGCGGCAGCCAGTCGCGCCAGCGTTCACTCAACCGGAAGTGAGTGCAGAAGTGGTGCATGTATAACTTGTACATAGCTTTCTTGTGTAAATGTAAATTTGTCTGTGATTGTGTAAATACTTCACACACATGGAGAGATGTCAAACAGCCTTTCATTGTTCTTGTAACAGTGACAATAAAAGCTATTCTATTCCTCTGTCATGCATTCTTGCATCTCTTGCCCTGCAAACACACTTTGCAGAGTGCACTCTGTAGTTTATTTTACATAATAGTTAATACAGTACTTGTATTCAAGTGTATTTCGGTTTATTTTTTTACATCTCATAGCACTGCAAACACTTATAAAGCATAAAGTTTACTTAGCTCTTATTACTAATCGGTTCTATCTTGTAGTTGCACTAAACACAATCACACTGTCACATTTCATAAGCTGGTTTGGTATCTCAGTGCAGTCCCCTACTTACAGAATAGTCTGAGGCCAGGGGCCTTTATAAAGGGGGCCAGGGCCCATGTCCTTGAGTGATTTCTCTGTCTTAGACAGATGTAGTGAAGCTTCCAGGATCGGTCACACTGCAGGGAGTTCTTAAAATTGAATCAAGTGAGTCTCCGTTTAGGGAGCGAGCGTGTGACTGCATTAAGGTAAAATGTCATGTGGAAGCTTGTCTGTTCAGAGCATTTTATGGCGTTTGATGTTTGTATATCTTCTTTTCTTTTTATCATTTTTTAAAAATGGGATTAGATTTTTTGTATGTTTGGGGGAACATATCAAGAACACTGCAGTTTATGGCTTTTCCTTTAGTGCAGAGCCTAAGAATAGCTCGGCGGACTTCCATTCACATGTTGCTGTTATTTATAGCTGCCAGTGACACAAACAACACGCCTATGGGTGCTGCTGCCTGTGCTGGGATTGGTTTTTGTCGTAACAAACAGAACTAAAGTGAATCCAAGTGTTACAAACAATTAAAAATGTACATCGCAGCCACTGTCTGTGCATTTGTTTTTGATGATCTGTGATGGTAGCAGGTACTTAGTTCACCAGTTACTATTATAAGAAATAATTTTGTTTTTTTAAGCAACTACTTAATTTGTCTTTTCTCTTCCAGGTAAGTGGACATGGAGCTGTACAGTCCAAAGCCTGACTGAAACCTGACTCCTGCTGACGGTCGTTCTGTATGTGTTTGCTGTGGGGCTGGTGACAGTGAGGTAAATATGCCTCAAATAGTTGTTGACCTTTCTGTGTGGAGACACGAGGCAGAAGCAGCAGCCACTCTGGTTATGGGACATCCGTCTTTGACAGTGGACAGTGATAGAAAGGCCAGCGCCGTCTTTACTGAGCATCTTAGCTTCGTTGTTTTGTGATTTCATGAAGAAATAATTATAGATAAATGATACATAATTAGCTATTTGTTAGTAGATGTGTGGTTATTATAACAGAGGGCAGAGATCCTCTAAGGCCGTGGTTTATGTAACGCGGTTACAGGACCAGGGCGCCTGACTGCAGCTTCATAGACAATGAGCTATCAGAAGTAGTTTCCACTATGGAGCCTGAGTGTGTGAATCAAACACAGGAAACCAAAGTAGAGCTCAAAATATATATATTATGTTTGTTATGAGAAATGTAAAGACGGATGTACAAAAAAGTAAAGAAAAATATGCAAATATATCACAAACAAAAATAATGTTGACAATACAAAACAGCTTCTTAGGTTCCAAAAGGAGGTGGGATGAGGTGTGGTCCAGTATGTGATTTAGTTCAGTTCCATGGACCTGTGATAGGTCATGTGTCAACAGTTTGATTCAGTCCATAGGTTCACGATTCCTACCGCAACGTAGCGGTGGTCGGGTGGCTCGCCATCCCGCGCTGATCAGGGCTGATCGCGGGAGAAAAAAAAAACCTGACCTAAACAAGGTCAAAAACAAATTATCCTTCAGCGAAGAAAATGAAACCGCATCCTACTGCTGTGACAAAATAAATACATAAATAACAAAGACAATTAATGCCATGTTTCATACAACAATCAACAAACCATCATCTCTTATAATGAATTTCATTCAACATACTATTATAGAAAAACATTCTCATGGGTCCCATCAAAGTATATCAGCCATAAAGCTAATAAATATTATCCAAAGTTAATCGAATATATTTACAAAACTCATTCAATCACAGGTGTTGCGCAACAGATTCAATAATTTAAATGGAATTTAACTCAATGCAAAATCTCATAGGCCGTTTTGGCATTTCATCAGAAAAGTAACAAAAAACATCCAAAACGGACAAATCTACAAAATTCAAATCACTCGTCCAACTCTAGATACGTTAAGTCAACATTCGGCCATAATGGAATAAACAAAAACAACAATATTCAATAAATAAAACTAGTAATTGCACTTACTGTCGCTAGCCTAGCATTAGCTTACCGGCGTTTTAGGATGTGCGATCGCGGCTCCGCATTTTCATTAATTGTGACGAAACAAACAAATAACTCACCGTTGAGTCGATTGTGAGGTAGTGTAAAGATGAATGAATCGGCCGGGTTATTGCACGCTGTCAACTGTAAAATGTGTCGATAGCTGACAAGTACGCCAACCACAGGGACAGCAGCAGCCAGAGGAGCAGGGACATGCAGCTGAATGACCCGGAACTTATGCAGGGTTCATTCCCGCCACAATAAAGGGACTGGCGGAAGTGGGGTCAGAAGCTACCGTGGTTACATTTAGGTGTTCAGCAGCGTCCTGTGTGCAGCAGATTAATCACATCATGTTCGGTTTGGTGGCTTTTTGATGTGATTGTTCGGAGAAAGCTGCCAGGAAACAACTAATAACCAATCAATGACAGCTCAGACAGTCCAGCTGGCTTTCCTCACAAAGTGATTCATTTGTTACCGTCTGTGGTCTCTGAGCAGGCGCAGTGTTACACTGATTTCATCTCCACAAAGCTTCTGTTGAATGTGAGTGAAGCAAGATCACTCCAACCTGTCCTGACACAGCTGAGCTCAGACCAGTATGTCATCACTGTTTGGGTTTGTGCTGAACTGGGCTACTGTTACATGACTGGTAATGAACTGGTAACACCCCAGAGTTCTGTGCGCAATAAGATCTGAATTAATCTAATCCATAAATAAATCATGAACAGCCAACATGCACACATGCTTAACAGAGTGTGTGTGTGTGTGTGTGTGTGTGTGTGTGTGTCCTTTGAGTACAGCTGTTTAGCACATGCATTAATATTTCAGGAAGATGCCCTCAGAGAGACATTATATATGTTTGCATGCTGCGTAATTAATATAATAATAAATACCTTTCTAGCGTGATAACAGCAGGGGGCGCTGTGACTGCAGAGTCCTTTTGATGTGCTGTTTTTACGTGACAAATTGCTGCTGACAGATCTATGTGATCACTTATATTAAGAGAGGATTCCTGATTCTCTGTTTAACTTTGTACTGTGACGCTAACTTAGTTTATAAATAAGTCTTTTAATCGTATTAGTTGTAATTAGAAAGACGAACTCCTCTCTCCTGATTGTTGATTGGCTTTTTATGAATTAGGGTGAAAACTTCAAACCCACAAATACCCAAAGAAACCTGAAACGATGATTTAGCCATGAAGTGAAATCACACAGGGAAGCTGAGATGGTTTGTTGACCTGTGCTTCAGCATGTCTAACTGGGACCTTTACAGCAGTATTTCTGTGTTAGTTACTGTTCGACACCCTGTGTATCCACGATCAGTCGTCTGCACGTGTCCAGCCTCGCCCCTGTGTTCTACCTAAACGTTTCCATTCTGGTCATTCCCAATGAAGAGTCGACCATCTTTAACCGTTCCAGCTCCGCCTCCTGGGTTTGGCAGTGCCACCGTCTCCGACACACAACAGCTCGCCATCACGAGCTACCGTCTCCTAAATTTTCCCTTTCAGGTTTTTGTGTTTCTTCTTTCACAGACCCCCCTGACCCTCACCTCCACCCACCCCACCTCCTCTGCACCTGCCCTGTGCACTGTGTTGTTCTGGACCAGCTTCACTCAGGCACCTTTCTCCTTCACACACATGTATTCAGTCTTACTGGCTCCACCTCTCCACCTGGTCCCTGTTCTCACTATAGTTCCCAGTGTTGTCTGCACCATCGCACACATGAAGGGCCTCAGAGTCAAGTCCTGATGTCATCGCGCCCCCGCTTTAAATCCATCTGTCCCTCCTACAGCTCAGCTCACCTGTGCCTTGCTGTCTCCTGCACAGCCTCAGTATGTGCTCAGTATGTGCAGTACCACAGTACGTCTCTTGGTGTCCCGTCGTGTGCTTTTTCCACATCCACACAGATATGATACAACTCCTTCTAACCTTCTCTGCACTTCCTCATCTACATGTAGAACCTCACTTCAGTAGCTCTTTCTCACGGTGTGGCTCATCAGCTCCATCCCCCTGTGGCTGCTGCAGCTCTGCACCCTGATTCTTCAGTACCAGGACACAAGCATCTGTCCCAACACTGTGTTAAACAATCTAGTTAAAAAGTCCCCTTCATACCTCCAGATGTTTATCAGGACCATCATTCTCCTTCATAGCTGCCCTCATGTCCTCCTTACTCTTACTGCACATCCTTCCAACCTCAGCCAAGTCTTCTTCTGCTTCCTCAGCATGTGCTCTCTCACACAGGTCACTGTAAACCTGCAGCCACTGCCCAGTTCTCCCGTCTACTTTCATTATCCTGAACGTCCTCGTTCACATTTCCTTGTCTTCTTTTCTTCTGTTCAGAGGATGCACTGAACACCACCATGACTCTTTCCCTCATACTTCAAACCATGTTCCAGAGGTTTGAAGTCACACACTAACCTGCTCACTTTATGTATTGTGTTTTTGAGCGTTTTCTTCTGCTAGTACCCCCCTCACAGTCTCCACCTTCACCATACGTCACCTGCAAGGTCACTGTCTTCAAAGGTGTAGCCCCGCCCCCCTCCATTATCTGATTTCACTGCAGCTTTTACGAGTCAGCCGTGCTATTTCTGATAGGCACAGGCTCCCCTCTTCTCTCTGTGAGTGTCGCTCATAGAAAACTTTGACACATTAGCCGGTCATGTGAGCTGCTGCTGGAAATAAGTTGAAGAGGGGGTGAGGCCCTGTTAGTGCACACGCCGCTGCCGCCTCGCAGCAGCCTGGGATTCCTGATTTACTGCTAATTCACTGAGCAGAAGAACAGCGTTTAATGGGGCTCTTTCCTAAAAGGCGTGGCCTGTGTGAGGGATCGTGGCGTGTAGTGTATGTGTTGTTGGCAAGCCGTCACAAGGGGGCGCCCTTCAACAACTTACCTTTGATTTGTGACTCATGAGCAAGAAAAGCATCCGCTCTCTCACACAGGTCACTGTAAACCTGCAGCCACTGGCCTCCCGGTGCTCCCGTCTACTTTCATTTTCCACACTCATCTCTGCTGTCGAATATATGTATGTTGAAGAAAGACAGAACATCCTTTCACACGATCCTCTGACACACTTGTCTCTACAATTGGATGTGAAACAGACTTGAAAGGAAAGAAGTCGTGTCAGGTATTAACAGATATATCAAACACATTATCTTCATATGCAGGGGTTAAGACTCTGTCATCAAACACCTTTACAGAGAAAAGTAGCCAAGTGTGTGAGATGATAGCTACAGTGAGTGACAGCTTAGCAAAAATCCTGAAAGTTGGACACTTAATGTCAGCTTTGTCAGCCACACTGCAGAGCTCACAGAAGGCCCACAGCTCTGATGACTCAGTGGATGGAATAAAGCCCTCCAATGTGAACTGCACAGTGGTGTCATCATCACGTGTCCTTCATCTTCTCTGGGATGGATCAATAGATGGCTGATCCAGCCCCGTGTCATGAGGCAGCGCTGCCTGGTTGGCAGAATCTGACCCCAGACCAGCTATATACCATGTACAGTGTTCAATCAACCTTTCACTGGGCATGTGTATAAGGTCACAGCTGTCAGTGTGCTGGATATTTGCAGTGTTTTCAAATGTATTCCACTACAGACTACAGATTACATGCCCCAAAATGTATTCTGTAACGTTAAAATGTATTCAGTAACTTTACGTGACTAAACCCCGAAGAAGAAGAAGTAGCTGTGTCCCAGAATTCATAGCGCAGTTTCCAACAATGGCGACAGCTAGTTAGTTTTATATTACTCTTATTATTCTTTCTGGGTCACAAAATAAACGTTTAACATATTTTCAGGCGAGAATGTAGCTGTGTAAACCTCAAATATCTGCTCAGTTTATCAGGACACCACATATTTTCAAAAGCGCTCCGACGCCTAATTAATTAATGCGCCTGCATCACTGACGGTCTGCATGACTTATATGTAAAACGAATAATTTGCACCTAAAAGGATGAAAAATAAGCAACATTTTCTAAGAAATGGAAAACTTTAAACTTCAGTAAGGATGCCAGCAAAAGCAGCTTCTTTCCACTGCTGGAAAACTGCAGTGTTTGATGTGAAACAGCAGTAATCACATCAGCGATGGCTTCACGGGGACACTGACAGACGATTTCTGTCCCTGCTCCTCTAACCTGTAGCTCCTTAAATCCAAACCCAGACAAAGCTCGACGTGTCCTGTGAGGTTGGACGTCTCCAAAAACGTCGGAGCGCTTTTGAAAATATGCGGTGTCTTGATAAACTGAGCAGATATTTGAGGTTTACACAGCTACATTCTCGCCTGAAAATATGTTAAACGTTTATTTTGTGACCCAGAAAGAATAATAAGAGTAAAGTTAAAACTAACTAGCTACCGCCATTGTTGGAAACTAAGCTGGGCCGCGCTATGAATTCTGGGACACAGCTGCTTCTTCTTCTTCGGGGTTTAACGGCAGCTGGCATCCTTGTACATGCAGTGCTGCCATCTTCTGTTTCAGTCCGTTATTACACTCTTAAATCCTGCTATTATTCCTGCGTCTTTTGCGATCTTACAAAGCTTCAAACGACACGTCGACTATTAAATCAGTCGTGGACGATTTTGCTAGTCGACGTAATCGTGACTAGTCGACTAATCGTGGCAGCCCTACTGAGAACCTTCACAGACAACAGAACTTATTGTTTTCGGAGGAAAACAGGAACACGGTGTACGGTCGAGTCTTAACAGCTTACAGCTGGGCTCGTCAGGCTCTCTTCTTGCAGTGGTTATTATTATATTTACATGCTTCCAGCTCCCGTTTCTGCTCGGTGACAGCTCGTACTTTTCCTTTCTCTCCCTCCTCGCTCACAGACACATCACGGGTACAGCAGTCCATCCTCCCTGCAGCACGGACTACACTGCCCATGATGCTACATTCTGCCTGTTAGCTTAGCACAACAACAACAACAAAAAGGCCTCTCTCACCCAGGAAACACGCAGCGTGTCACCCTGTAACCATGGCAACCACAACCCTGCCGCCTGGAACAACAGAACATGTCAAACAAACCCAAACAGTCCTGACCCGCCACAATATGAAACAGGAAAGTACCGCCGTGTAATCCATTTATTTCAACAAAGTAACTGTATTCTGAATACCACCTATTTAAACGGTAACTGTAACAGAATACAGTTACTCGTACGTGTATTCCGTTACTCCCCAACACTGGATATTTGTCATATAATTGAAATATCATTAAACTACTCGTACTCATAAATATGGTCCGTGCACAAAGCAGCGTCGTCTCTTTCTAACCATCCCTGCTCCAACAAACACGAGGTTGTTTCCATCACTGCTGCTGTTCCATGTTGTTCAGCTCTTATTGTTACTGTAAGTCTCGTAGTTCTTATTTGTGTGAGGCTTTGCTCCTGCCCGTCACTCTGCTGCTGTTCCATGTTGTTCAGCTCTTATTGTTACTGTAAGTCTCGTGTTTCTTATTTGTGTGAGGCTTTGCTCCTGCCCGTCACTCTGCTGCTGTTACATGTTGTACAGCTCTTATTGTTACTGTAAGTCTCGTGTTTCTTATTTGTGTGAGGCTTTGCTCCTGCCCGTCACTCTGCTGCTGTTACATGTTGTTCAGCTCTTATTGTTACTGTAAGTCTCGTAGTTCTTATTTGTGTGAGGCTTTGCTCCTGCCCGTCACTCTGCTGCTGTTCCATGTTGTTCAGCTCTTATTGTTACTGTAAGTCTCGTGTTTCTTATTTGTGTGAGGCTTTGCTCCTGCCCGTCACTCTGCTGCTGTTACATGTTGTACAGCTCTTATTGTTACTGTAAGTCTCGTAGTTCTTATTTGTGTGAGACTTTGCTCCTGCCCGTCACTCTGCTGCTGTTACATGTTGTTCAGCTCTTATTGTTACTGTAAGTCTCGTAGTTCTTATTTGTGTGAGACTTTGCTCCTGCCCGTCACTCTGCTGCTGGAGCACCGGGATTTCCCCAATCAGGACAATAACGGATATTTCTGTTCGTTTCTGGTCTATACATGTTTTATATCAGAGCGATCTCCCAGAATCTGAACTGATCAAAAAGTGCCGACATGTCCGGAGGGATTTTGGCCCACTCCTCTTTACAGCTGCTTCCACAGATTTAGTAAAGGAGGCTCTGGAGGCTGGCTAGCCCACTTCTTCTTTAGCCCCTGCTTTGTTTGCACCCATCCACGGCCACCACTGTGTGTTTGACTGTGGGGATGTTGGTGTGTCACACTCAGCATTTCTCAGCCTTCAGCCAATCATCCAGACGGTCAAACCTCAGACGGGCTTGTACATGCTAAACCGCGTGGGTGCTGCAGTAGTTCAATCCTGTACCAGTGTTACCAGTATGTGGTGACTGTCATCCACCTGCCTTCTCACCATTAACCAGCTCCTCCTGTGTGAGTTTCCTTTCCTATGATCATCCTCCGCCCATGAGGCTGACAGAGGCTGACTGATCACATCATGGTCAGAACTGCTGCACCCACAGTCACCGAGCTTCATGCTGACGCCCTTTGCATCTATATGCTGAGAGTCCCACAGCCAGTCTGTGGGATCCAGGGTTGTAGAGGATCACACACTTCATTCAGGGACATGCAGATCTGTTCATAACTGATATGTTTTTTGTTCGATGTTTCTAAACTCAGGTAAAAATCAGAGACTGTTCATTTCTCTGTAAGTGAGCAAACTTATAAATTCAGCAGGGAGGATAATTGTTTCCCCGTCGTAGTTCAGTGTAGCTAGTCTCTTAACCCCCAACCAACCCGCTGCACCTCCTCCCTCCCCTCCCTCTCATAAAATATTGAGAGAGCCTGGCACTAGGCCAGACGCCCCCCTCCCTCTCTGCCAGGCAGACGGCCAGCTGACGGAGCATGTGGCTGTGGGAGGGGCACGAAGGGCGGCTCGGCTGAGGAGATACAGTAACCATGAACATATTCGTTCTCTAAATGAACGCCACGAGTTGTTCCCACATCGAGCTGCTCTACTCTGAACTCATTCACACGAGCACTTTCTGCTCGAGTGCTTCCTCTGTTCACAGCCACACTCACGGATGCGCTGGAGAACAGCTCGGGTAAGAAGTGTGAACAACATGCTGGCATTTCATTCTACCTGCAGTGGTCAAATCAAGGCAGTGGTCAAATCTAGCTTCTTTCAGCTCAGGCAGCTGCAAAAACAAAGCCAATTCTTTCACGGCAGCACTTTGATCCACGCCTTTGTCAGCACTCGGCTGCATTACTGTGATGACCTTCATGTTGGGGTCAGCGCATCATATATTAGTCAAAATGCTGCAGCTCGTCTTTTAACTGGCACTCGAAAGTTTGAGCACATTTCCCCTGTTTTAGCTTCACGTCACTGGCTGCCCATTTCTTTTAGGATTCATTTTAAAATTCTTTTATTTACTTTTAAAGCTCTCCATGGCCTCGCCCCATCTCATCTCTCTGAGCTGCGACAGCCTCATACAGGCCAGCTGATCAGCTGCTCCTGCATGTACCCAGGACTGGGCGTAAACTTAGAGGAGATCCTGCTTTTGCTGTAGCAGCTGCAAACTGTGGAGCGAGCTTCCTTTGGAGATCAGACAGGCCTCTTCTTTACCTGTTTTTAAGTCTTGAAAACCCGCCTCTTTACCCTGAGCTTTGACACCACGTGAGATGTTGGTTTTTATTTCAGTTGTTTTTAGGTGATTCGATGCTGTTTTATCTTGTTTTGTTTTCATTTGATGTTTTATGTGTTTTATTTATTTATTTTGCTGTTTTCTGTTGTTCTATTGTTTTAACTTATTTTCCGTGCAGCACTTTGTTCCTGTGCTGGCTATTTTAAAGTGCTTTATAAATAAGATTGGATTGGATTGGACTGCCACCAACAGCTCTGTAACACACTGTGCACACAATGCTATCATTGTCTTTTCTTTTTAGCTGCTTTTACATTTTAGTTGCTGACTTCTGATAAACTGAATAAAACAGGAGAACACACAACCTGGAAATCTTCAACCACACACAAAATACATACGTTTCCCTGGTAAAGTACACAACCTCTGCAGTACCGCTGAGTTTTCTACAAGCGCACAAAGCTGCTACCAGCTCTGCTGCTGTGACCTGTGTTACCTGTGTTAGGCTCTTACATCCATACGATGGTTGAAGGACCGGCCGTGTCCCGTCTTCCTTCTGTGCATAATCGTGGCCCCTGCTGGAAGCTGACCCCGTTCTCCCACAGTGTTGCTGAAATGGTGAAACTGGAGCACGAATCGATCTGGGAGCTTTGATGAGAGATCAGCTGAAGTTTGACTGCAGCCTGATTCACTTTAGGACAACCAGTTTGCTTTTAATGTTTTTCTGCCTGATTCATTCTGATACACAAACACAGGCTGAACGGTGTCTGTGCTCCCACATCCTCAGTGTCTCAGCACCTCTGCATCCTTCACTCACTTCTTAGCATGCAGGACGTGTGTGTGTGTGTGTGTGTGTGTGTGTGTGTGTGTGTGTGTGTGTGTGTGTGTGTGTGTGGGGCACAGGGGAATGTGGGACTTTGTCCTGATGTGAATGTGTGTGTGGATCTTCTCCTCCCGGCCTATCACAGTGAGGAATGGAGGTGGTGTCAGTGTGGGTCAGTGTCACTGGGAGCTGTGGGCGTCTCCACAGTGGGCCTGGGAAACTTTGAAAAGATGTTTTCTTCTTTCGGCCATAAAATCCAGATCTTGGTTTCCTCTTTGTGAGCACAACAGAGACTCCCCTTGTTTCTTACACAGCCCCCCTTTGGCTTTCATGCACACACACCCACTCAGGGAATAAAGTCACTGCAGCCATTTAGCTGCTTCTCAGCACTCGCTGCATAACCTGAGGTTGGTCAGCCGGTCGACTCGTCGTGCATAGTGACAAATGAGGGATTTCAAATATTTCCAAAGCGATGCATCAGGTTTCTTTGCAGATGAAGTGAGACGTGGATGTTTCACAGCACCAATGAAGATTGTGTTTAAGTGCAGCTGGGCGCACGCTCCCCCAGCGACGCCAGCTTCTTCTCACCGTGCAAACACTTTGATTTGAAATAGATTACAGCCGTGAGTGTTTGACTGTGATGGACTGGTGATGTGATCAGGGTCGCAGGTTTCCACCCGCCTCGTCTCTTTGCATGCAGTGAAGGAAACTATGCAAACTATGCAAGGTGTGCAGTAACAGGTCTGAACAAACCAGCAGCAAATAACTTCCAGTCTCCACAGGTTCAGTGCAGCTGGTGTAACAAACGTTTGGTTACAACATATTAATGTTCGCACACTGCTGTAAAAACAGTTTTATTAAAATGAACGTGCACTTTTGTAGAAGCTCGTGGTGAACGCTCCACTGCCTTTGTTTTATTGTTACTATTATGTTGTGATGGGTTGAACAGGATGACTTGAGACGTGTGCGATGTGACAGAATAGACAGATGGAAGCCTTCATGTTGGATCAGAACGACGTCGGGCTTGTTGGTCTGCTGTGGTTTGATCAGAAGACTTCCTCAGATCAGCACCGTGGCCCTCCTCTTCCTCTCCCCCATCTGCTTCTTCTAGCAGCTTCCAACACACTGAGGTCTCTGACAGTGAGAGTGACTCCAGTGTTCCTGTAACTTTGAAGCAGAGGTTCAAGACAGATTTGATCTTTCCTTTCCTTCTGTTTGGGATTGAAGTGATGTAATATCAGGGGGGGCCGGGGGGGCTATGATGTCCTGTCATTCTCATGTAAATCTGTGTTGGGAACATTAATGTTTAGTAAATGTGAAGTTAGCAGAGCAGTTTTGGTCTGAAAACACCAAAACACAACAAGCGATGACATCCCGGTGATGGAACATCTGCACCCCGTCACTGGACTTCCTGTGTAGCCGTTTCCCTCGTTGCCAGGCAGGTTTGAGTCTTGAAGGGTTCGCTCTCATAACTGATCCAGTGATGTCACTTCCTGGCCATCAGCGGCATGTATCTGGGACACAAACTGGGCTTGGAACTGGGTGAGAGATGAAACTCTGAGAAGCTCTTCAGACGACGCTGACCTGCATGACTGAGGACCTGCACAGACTTGCTGCCTCGCTCTTTGTGAGGAACGTCCTTCAGGAGTATGAAAGGGAAACTAGCAGTTTATTGAAACCAGCTCCGCTTCAACCTCAGATGCACACAAAGTAGACTCGTTCCCCAAGAGTTTGCACTTTGGATCCCAGGTATCGAACCAGCAACCCTCTGATTAGCAGATGAGCCAGTCGGGCTACAGCTACCCTACGTGTGTGTGTGTGTTGCCTTTTCATTCACATAATCCATCTTATCTCTAATGAAAAAGCCAAATGAAATCCTCAGATTTGCCCCTCAGGTTCCCACAGTGTTCAGGTCACACATTTGAGCCACGACTGTGGGTCACACAGAGGACAGAGCATGTCCTTTAGCCTTCTTTGTTTTTGGATTGTGTGCCACAGAGTCTCACTGAACATGATTTTGGCACGTTTGCTGAGATTGTTTGAAAAACAAGCTAAAGAACACGTCCACGATGTCACAGCAGCTGTGGGCCTCGATGGAGCCCACGTTTGTCCTGGAGGCGTCCTCTGTGGAGTGAGGCCGGCTCACATCGTTCAGTCTGAACAGGGTGAAGCTCCAGCTTTGACCTCATTAACTTCCAGTAGTGGAAAAGCAGCTGTAGCTGCATTTTTCATCACTATTAATGGGATGCTGCTGGGACCTGCTGTTAGTGGGAGCTCAAAGCCTGAGGCCATCATTAAAATCTGTGTGTGTCTGTGTGGGTCTGTGTGGGTCTGTGTGTGTGTGTGGGTCTGTGTGGGTCTGTGTGTCTGTGTGGGTCTGTGTGTCTGTGTGGGTCTGTGTGTGTCTGTGTGAGTCTGTGTGGGTCTGTGTGGGTCTGTGTGAGTCTGTGTGGGTCTGTGTGGGTCTGTGTGAGTCTGTGTGGATCTGTGTGGGTCTGTGTGGGTCTGTGCAAGTCTGTGTGTGTGTCTGTGTGGGTCTGTGTGAGTCTGTGTGGGTCTGTGTGGGTCTGTGCGAGTCTGTGTGTGTGTCTGTGTGAGTCTGTGTGGGTCTGTGTGGGTCTGTGTGGGTCTGTGCGAGTCTGTGTGTGTGTCTGTGCGAGTCTGTGTTGGTCTGTGTGAGTCTGTGTGGGTCTGTGTGGGTCTGTGTGGATCTGTGTGTCTGTGTGGGTCTGTGTGAGTCTGTGTGTGTCTGTGTGGATCTGTGTGTGTCTGTGTGAGTCTGTGTGGGTCTGTGTGTGTGTGTGTGTGTGTGTGTGTGTGGATCTGTGTGTGTCTGTGTGTGTCTGTGTGGGTCTGTGTGTGTCTGTGTGAGTCTGTGTGGGTCTGTGTGTGTGGATCTGTGTGAGTCTGTGTGTGTCTGTGTGTGTCTGTGTGGATCTGTGTGGGTCTGTGTGTGTCTGTGTGTGTCTGTGTGGATCTGTGTGGGTCTGTGTGAGTCTGTGTGGGTCTGTGTGTGTGTGTGTGTGTGGATCTGTGTGTGTCTGTGTGTGTCTGTGTGTGTCTGTGTGGATCTGTGTGGGTCTGTGTGAGTCTGTGTGGGTCTTTGTGTGTGTGTGGATCTGTGTGTGTCTGTGTGTGTGTGTGTGGATCTGTGTGGATCTGTGTGTGTCTGTGTGTGTCTGTGTGGGTCTGTGTGGGTCTGTGTGAGTCTGTGTGGGTCTTTGTGTGTGTGTGGATCTGTGTGTGTCTGTGTGGGTCTGTGTGTGTCTGTGTGTGTCTGTGTGGGTCTGTGTGTGTCTGTGTGGGTGTGTGTGTGTGTCTGTGTGGATCTGTGTGGATCTGTGTGAGTCTGTGTGGGTCTGTGTGGATCTGTGTGGGTCTGTGTGTGTCTGTGTGAGTCTGTGTGGGTCTGTGTGTGTCTGTGTGGATCTGTGTGGATCTGTGTGGGTCTGTGTGAGTCTGAGTGGGTCTGTGTGGGTCTGTGTGAGTCTGAGTGGGTCTGTGTGGGTCTGTGTGGGTCTGTGTGAGTCTGAGTGGATCTGTGTGGGTCTGTGTGGGTCTGTGTGAGTCTGAGTGGGTCTGTGTGAGTCTGTGTGAGTCTGTGTTAGTCTGTGTGGATCTGTGTGGGTCTGTGTGGGTCTGTGTGAGTCTGTGTGGATCTGTGTGGGTCTGTGTGGGTCTGTGTGAGTCTGTGTTAGTCTGTGTGGGTCTGTGTGAGTCTGTGTGGATCTGTGTGAATCTGTGTGGGTCTGTGTGGATCTGTGTGGGTCTGTGTGGGTCTGTGTGGATCTGTGTGGATCTGTGTGAGTCTGTGTGGATCTGTGTGAATCTGTGTGGGTCTGTGTGAGTCTGTGTGGATCTGTGTGAGTCTGTGTGGATCTGTGTGAATCTGTGTGGGTCTGTGTGAGTCTGTGTGGATCTGTGTGGGTCTGTGTGTGTGTGTGGGTCTGTGTGGGTCTGTGTGTGTGTGGGACACTCACTGAGTAGTAGTCGACTGACCGACCCAAACACGGTGACTTCATATCACAGGAAATATTCAGCTCAGGCTTCTGTCTGACGCTTTGCTGTCTCACATTTAAATCACAAAGGTTGTTTCTACAAACACCCACTCATCTATCGTCCTCTTACACACCGGTCACAGACCCACTGCTGAACTCACAATGATTTATTTCCCTTGTGTTTGATTGGTGGTACAGTTGTTTTATTTTGTGTGTTTGTTACACAGGAAAGCTGTTATTGATCAGTTTGAGAGTAAAACAGAAACTGTGAGTGTAAATGTGGAGATTACAGAGGTTTCATGCTGTAACCTACAAAATGCTTTGTGCAGACGAGTCAGTGAAATCATCCTGATTTCTTTAGCTCATGAACACAGTGTGGGGTCAGTGTTAACAACATGGTGCAGAAAGGAAACACAAGCGTGGAGTCGGTGGTGCAAACGGTCGCTCGTGCATCAATCAGCTCCAGCTGTGATGCATCTCTTTGATTAGTGGGAGCAGCAAACTCCATCCAGACAGCTTCCTTTGTTTTTTTCACTTGACTGATCGATCAGCGCACAGCTCCGTTTAGCACACACGCCATCTTTAACGACGGCGTGGAGTCTGTGCCCTGTTCCTCCCACACACGAGTGTTCGTTCATGTTCGGCCTTGTGTCTGAGCGTTTCCTCTCGGTGTGTCTGTAACGAGGAAGCCACGGGCAGGTCGCACACAAACGTGTGGCTGCCGAGTGTGCGAGTGTGGCAACGTGTGGCAACTATTCTGGTTTGCCAGCGACGTTTCCAGATAAACACTGGTGGCAGCTGCTGCCATGGCAACACCATTGTGCTCCCTCCCTCCCTCGCTCGTCTCCCCTCCCTCTCCCCAACCACTCCTCTCTCTCATGCTCCGCCGGCTCAGAGAGCGAGGACCAGAGAGGAGAGAGGTCAGCTCGATTCAGAGGACAGAAAGAAGAAAGGAATAACCCGGAGTGGACGGGGACAGGATGAGCGAGGACAGCCACTCCCACTACAGGCTGGACCCCAGCGATCGCCTCAACGGGCTGGGACAGAGGAGGAAGAGACCCAAGAAGGTAAACGAATAGATGGAGAGCCACGTGGTGCAAAGTGTGTAAGGATGGAGCACCCCACCCTGCAAAAAGAGAAAGGAGGTGGGGTTAGGTGAGGTTTGTTTATGTGCAGACGAGCGTCCACATGATGTTAGGAGCACCGAACCATCTCTCACCCCGTCGTCTCCTGTGGAGTGTGTGGCTGCTCCCCCACAGCAGCTGTATCCTCTCTCATATCCTCCGTCTCCTGGTGTTGTGTTGCTCCACAGTGAGTCGTAGTAGGAGGCTCACATGCTGTCAGGGTGGGTCCCTGCTCGCTCTTTGTGTGCCTGTCGTTGGGGGTTTTGCTGTTTGCAGCTATCAGGAGGTTTGTGTTGTAGCCTGATGTGAGAAGTGTTGTTATTATCATCATTTTTAACATTTCTGCACCGCTACAATAAACAGACACACACCCATCAGCCTGTTTACAGATCTATACGCCCATAAAGACGTGAAACACACATTGCACAAATCTACTATAACGTGTTCATATGTGTTATAAAATAAAGAGGTAAAGTATTAGCTGTTCAGGTTGATTCATAAATATGACCTCAGCACGTGAAATCCTTCTGCTGACATCCCTAAAAGCTCGTCAGACCAACGAAGCCGTACAACACAAATAACCAGACCAAACCAGGGTTGTGCGTCTGTTGTTGAGAACATTGTCAGTAAACCACAGTGACGTCCTACAGAGGACTCGTGTTGTCATTATTTTTGTGTATGTCGTGTGAGCTGAGAGCTGTAACCAAAGGTAGTGAGCGCGTCGGCCTTTAACGTCGCGGCTGGTTGTGCGATCGTGTCGCCGCTGAACTCGTGAGAGTTTGTCTCAGGGATCTTTACATTTGAAGTCAGGTGAACATCCAGTGAACTAACAGAACATTCAGGAGCAGTTTACTCTCATGAATGTCAGACAAACTGAGGTTTGTGTGTCAGTTTGATTCTTTAAGTCATTAAAGTGTCTCTGTTAGGAAAAGCATCTGTTTCCTCCACTTCTGCAGAACTGCGTGACCTGTAGCATCATTGCAGGAAGTATCCTGTGACAATGAGTGACTGCACATCATCATTATCAACACATAAACCTGTGGTCTGGACCTGCAGTTCTTATTTTTACTGTCTGGTTTTGTGTAAAGCAGCACTTCAGTAAGCACCTGTGAAGCACACAGTCATAGTCGAGTAATGAAGCGATCCATATGTGAAACATATTCCACGTCTACAGGATAGTGGAGGTTACATGGGTCAACCTGGCAAACTGTACCAGCACATGTGATCACACTGATAGCAGAACACAGGTATGTGAGTCTCTACGACGAGGTCAGAAACCAGTAACAAATGTTTCATGTGATTCGTTTTTCTCCAGTTTGTCTGCAGTGAACCTTAAATACTCACTGAACCAGCTGTTTCCTGATGTGGTGACGTGTGTCGGTGATGAAGCCAACACTCTGTCCAGTGTTGGGCAAGTTACTTGAAAACAGTAATCAGTAACTAATTACTGATTACTTCCCCCAAAAAGTAATCCCGTTACTTTACTGATTACTTATTTTCAAAAGTAATTAGTTACTTAGTTACTTTTTAAAAACCCGATTTACAACCTGAAGAGGTGATAAAGCGATAGATCTTTCAGCCCAATTCTACTTTTTCTGCATAATCCATCATACAAAATGTAATCAAATGGAAAAGTCTCTTTTTAAAACTTGTTTTATTAGTTTTAATCTTTTAACTTTATGCATCAAGCAAACATTTAATTATATGCAACATTCTCTGACTGGAAGAAATTAGTTTAACATTTAAACCTATTTTCTGCACATTCCAGCACATAAAATAAAATATTTTGTGTGTTTACACTCACTCTTTCAAATAGATGCAAGTAAAACACAGCAGAAAATAAATAAAGTCAAAGACTCAGCGGTCCTGTTGCTCTATTTTCACCTGTAAAGCAGGAGTGGGGTAGGCGGAGGTTTACCCTGGTGCAGGTGTGCCGCGGTCAGTGGAAGAATCCGCGAGTTTCTCTGTGAGTTTCCCATTACGTCGTAGCTACTCGGTGCTTGTTGGAAGTTTAGGGGTTTTTTCGCTGTAAAAATAAGTTTTCTTCCCACGCACAGCGGACGCTAATGTTTTTGTCACTTTTTATGGAATCAAACTCAAAGTAAGGTCAGTACTTCCACGCTTTAAACGCTGCACGCTCATACTCTCTCTGCACTCGATATGTGATCCATTGTTGATCTGCACACAGCTGTTGTCACTAACGGCGCCCTCGCTTACGTCACTGTCGTGAGACATTCTTGCAAAAAAATCACGGTTTTAGTAACGCAGTAACACAGCGTTCCTACGGGAAAGTAACGGTAATCTAATTACTGTTTTTGCAATAGTAATCCCTTACTTTACTCGTTACTTCAAAAAAGTAATCGGATTACGCGTTACTGGAGCGTTGTTCTCCTCTGTAACAAAGCAGTGATAAAGGAATAGATGCTGATTTTATTAACTTGTGTCTTTGTGCTGCTGGATTCAGTCTGAAGCAGGCAGCAGTGCTGAACCTACCAGTGTAAATGTGATGGTGGAAGCAGAGGCCAGCACTTGGCAGTGCTAAACACAATAAAAGACTCACAAGTTCCTGCTCAAAGGTCAGCTGCCTTCAGATCAATCATTAACCTGCAGCAGGTTGTGGCCTGATGTGTTTGTAAGAGTTTCACTTTCAGGAGGAGAAGATTTAAACGAGTCACACAAATGTGAACTACAAAGTCTGTGACACACAATTTATGCAAACTGCATGAAATCTGACCTGAAGAAATCCAGTCTTCTGCCTGTTGTGGTTGTGACAGCTGCTCGTAGGAGAGTTTGTTTGTAGGAGGTGGAGATGTTCTCAGATCAAGTGCGTAATCGTCTCTTTGTGTAGACGCTAAAAGCTGTGAGCCAAAACTCTCTGCTCTGAAACTCTTCACTCAGTCCTCACGCTGAGAGTTTAGAGGCTGAACTTCTTGTTCCTCCATAACACTTTTCATGAAACAGCAGAAATGAGCTTGTGTTTCTCAGCAGTGCGCACACAGAGAACCGATCCTCTCTGCTCAGTCTGAACAAATCAAAGTGAAACGTCAGTGAAAACACAGCTGCTGATCAAACTGTGTCAGATTAATGCCTCAATGTTTCACTGTGAGGTTAAAAAATACATAAAAATGATTTAAAGAAGTAGGAGGCAGATTTTCACAATAAGAGCACTTTGTTTTTAATTCAGTTAATGTCAAACTGTCATCAACACCTCTGTGTTGTCTCCGTCTCTGAGCAGATTCAGGCATTACTCAAATAATAAAGGCTGTTTTTCACTATTATACTTTTCATTAGTCTCCAGGTTGATGATTATAAACAGAATTATTAAAGTTTTTATCATTTCAGGCTGAAAATCAACATGAATTTGGTTCTAATCAAAGAAGCTCCTTTAATGTGTGTCATTAAAATCCTCACACAGACTTAAAAAGGCGACATTAACATTAAAATAAATGAAAGAAGCTTCAGCTGAGAGCTTCATGCAGTCATCATCAGCAGCTCATAGCAGTCACAGCTCTTTATTACGCAGCTTTGCAGGAATTAAAGTGGCTGAAGTGTCAGAGTTTGTGTGAGAAGCTGCTTCATGGACAGCTGTACACACGTCTTTATTATTTCTTCATAAATCAAACACACAGGTTTGTCTGCAGATGATTTAAAGTGTGTCGTTGTGCAGTTAAAGCTGTTTGTGTGACGCCCTGACCTCCTGTGAATGAAACAGCCAATCAGATCCATCAGAGAGAGAGCAGGAAGTGTTGTGTGTTTGTGACAGAACAAGGAAACAGTGATGATGATGAACATAAAGGTCCTCTGATGTTTCCTGTTACAGTAACGCTTGTTCATCTGTTGCTCTCCTACACTTTCCTATAAATAAAGGAGAAAAAGTGCGTTTAGTTTCATTTCCTACAGCTCAGAGTTACACTTCACATTCCTGCTGTCACATCAAAAAGCTTCACTTTGGTCCAACATCTACATGTTAACATGAAACACAGACAGACTCAGAACATCTGGAACATCTGCACTTTGACCCAAACTGTTATAGCAGGATATTTTCTGCATATTTCTTATGTTGGACCTGTTTGAACTGTAAACGACCTGTAATCATCTGTAAATGGTGTGAGACACACTGAGGCCACCTACAGGGCAGCTGGGGAACAGCAGGGATCTGAAATCATACGAGACGTTAGTGAGTGAGAAGAACAAACGGACTTAAGATGGGTCGAAGTGATCAAAGTTGATCTAAAACAGAAGATAAATCCACTGATTCTTTGTAAAGTTCATCTGCTGCTCACATGAATCCATGAAAGATTCATTTCACTGAATGTTTCTTCAAAGCTCATTTCAACCTGTTGAAGTCATGAATGAAAGTGCAGACTGAGAGTGGATCACATGATGTTTGAGGTGTGTCATGTGACATGTTCAGTATTGTCACACATGTCTAGATTGTCCCTGATATCATAACTGCTCAAACACTGATGATTATATTTGAAGAATTATTCCTGATGGCAGCAAAGTTTGAATGGAGCTCTCTGTCTGTGCTGATTTGTCGCCCTCTGGAGGTCAAAGCACAAACCTACAGGGCAGCTGGGGAACAGCAGGGATCTGAAATCATACGAGATGTTAGTGAGAAGTTAGAACAAACGGACTTAAGATGGCTCGAAGTGATCAAAGTTGATCTAAAACAGAAGATAAATCCAAAGCAGCATCAGATGAATGTTACCATTTCCAGTTACGGTGCCCTTCATCTAATATGGAAATGTGTTGTTGTTTTTTTGCCGTGTTGTTGTTCTTCCTATTGTGTTTAGGCCAGAGATGCTCTTCAAACAGCGGACAGACATGACCACATTACAAGAACATGGTGTGAGTCCGATTTGATATTCCAGTCAACGCTGAGAGACCTTAACCAGGAAGTCAGAGGTCAGCTGATACTGCGAGCAGGAAGTGAACCAAGGGAAAGGTTCACTCTACTCAATCTCAAAGAAAATATGCTGGTATTTGTTGATGTTGATGGTACAATAAAAATATATAATATAATAAATAATAAAATATCATGTGATGATGAGATGTGTTGTTGGTGTTTGTATTTTCTGTAAATGTCTTTTTTAATGTAAATGCTTTGTTCCAGACGGACAGGGAATCAGTTGCTGTACGATGACATCATCTTGATGTTGACGAGGAGGGCGAGAAAAACTAGTTTAGTCCTGCAGATGGCGATCTTGCACCGTGTTCAGAGAGCCGACACTTTGATGGTGCTGCTCTACTCAGCTTACTTTAGCCTGGGTTGGACTCTATATGAGCAGCTTCCACTCTGGTTTCACTCTTAAACACACTTGTTTGATTTCACTTGTAAAAGTTGAAGAATAAATATTTTATTACAAAATTATTTGTTGATGCATTTTTTTAGGGTCAAATATCTTGTTTGATTTGAGGAATGAACTGTTAGGGTGGAAAAAGTGAATCAGGTTAAAATAGTGGTGCTTTATATCAGTGAAGATGTATAATGTAATTTAAAATGTTGATGATGGGTTGTAGTGGGCTTGTACTTACAAAACTGCCTCATTTTATTGGAACGATCCACAGTTGCATCCATTCACGGATGACATCTGACATCATTTGACATCTGGTCTGAACACGTTTGTACACAAGATGCCTCAGTTCTGGATGTTCCCACAGACTCCTCTGTGCACCTAAAGAAAAGGTCAAGGGTCAGCAGCACATGTAGTTGAGACAATTCTTCAGTCGAACAAACTATACAATGATTTTCCTCCAATGACGACTTTTCACTTGCAGAAATGGTCCTGTGTGATTTCCAGGCTGTGATAGAAAAACTAGTTCCTAATGGCAGCGACTCACTCAGTAAACATGTGTTTCCTTCACCAACCTCACACACAGATCCAATAAGATCAGGAAGTGGGCAGTATAGTACAATATGTGTTATTCTGTGCTGCACTGCCCAAACTAAAGATCTGCTGAAGTGTTGGAAATGATCCAGATGTTTATTTTGGACGATACAGCAGAAGATCAGACATGAAAGTGGAGATAACACAGAAGACCTGCAGCAAAGGTCAGAGGTCAGACTGGGCCCCTGGATTCAACAATGAGCCAATGATCATCAAGCAGTGACTAAAGCAGAGCCCTGACGTTCTGACATTCATCACACAGTCAGAACAAATGTCTGCTGATGACTTCATCTCATGAAACGACTGATAGATGTCAGTTCATTGATCAGCTGAGCTGCTGATCTTCATCGTCACAGAAACATTCAGCTTGTTTCAATCAGTAAATAACTCCCACTACTCCCAGTTTGAACTGTTCCCACTCAAAATGCTGTGAGAACAATGATCATTGTAGGACTTCACAAACATCACGTGTTGTTTTCCACATGTAAGATCAGCAAACACACAGAAACTTCCTGTTGCCACACACGGCCTCTAAAATCTCTTCCACGCTTTCTGTCTGAAGTCCACTCTCTGTGTCGGATCCACAGGAAACAACAAGATCTTATTAACATGGTTTTCAATGTGTCTCCTTCCAAAAAGTCCAACCAATGAACAAATGTGTGTATTTGTGGAGGCCGAACAAAAGCATGACACATTTCTCTGTTTCTATAAACTGGAGTCAAACACAAACATGAAGAGTTTCACTGACAGACTCCAAAATGCCCCCACAGTGGATCAAAGGGAAATCCTACAGTGTGGCCAGAGACTCTTAATGGCTCCAACATCAACACATCCACAATGTTGGATCCAGTTCTGCCTCACAGAGTTACTAAGACACACCCTCTGCCAGCATCACAACAGCTCCACCTGCTTCACCTGCCTCCTCAGCATCTGTACACCTGAAGAGAAAAGAAAGGCTCCAACAGCTCAAATCTACAAAGGATTCATGAAGTTTCATCCAACAATAACATGTTTGCCTTCCACAGTGTGCTGTTAGACACCACTGTACCTCTGCCATTTCAAAAAGAGCAGCTTGGGAACATTTTGGCTCCAAACACTTTGTGTTTAAGTTCTTTGTTTTCTTTGTGAAGCCGACAACATCTGGAGCTTTGTGACTCATAGAAACATCATTTTGTTCTTTAGATGACAGCAGATTGGGACTGAATAATCAATCACTATCAAACCAATAAAGACAAACATGCTGATTTTACAGGAACTTTGTTGGAGAAGCTGCAAAGACATGAAACTGGTGGAGATCCCAAACCAGTTGATAGTGCTGGTTATTCCAAATAAAGCTGTTTCCCTTTGAGATGAAATGACTTTCTGTCCTGATATATAATAAAGATGTTGTTGTTTTTGAGCCCCTGTATTAAAAGTAGTTTAAAGTCAGCTTGAGTTTGATGTCTTTATGTCAAAGCTGCTCATGATGTTGAGCTGCTGATGGAATAAAAACAATATAAAAGCATGTAGTCCAGACTTAAATGCAGCCTGTTGTTAGCTGAGGTCCACACACAGTGTTTGACAGTGTAAAGTGTGTGAAAGGGCTGCTGGTGGAGCTCACTAGGATGAGCAGGTGACCACGAGGTGGAGAGCAGCTGGCCTGGCTTTGACCCGGGCCACGCCCCCTTTCTCTCTGCTTTGCTGTCACTTATCTTCACTGCTCTGTCCAATAAAGCTGAAAAAGGCCCCGAATCAAAGAAATCTGCTGCAGCCTCTGAAATGTCTTCTGTTTCCTTCCCGACGGCTTTTTCACCGTCAGCCCATCAGACAGTCCAGCAGCATTTATGATGATGTCATGATGTTGAAGAGGCTGCTACGGTGGCCTCCCATGACCCCCAGCCTCATCACAGCTGAGATGCAGACATTTGAAAACATTCAGCAGACAACTGAATAACAGTCCAACACAACAGTCTGTGTGCAGACACACACTGACCTTTCATAGAGTCAAACACAGCTGGTTGAGTCATTTCTCTGTGAGTCTAAAGTGAATCTAGTATTTGAAAGTCCACTTCCTGTATTTGTTGTTGAAGACTTCTTCAGCTTCTTCTCAAGGACATCAGCTGCTTGTTTGGCAGCAGAGGCAGTTAAGAAGCTTCCTGAAAAACACTGAACAGTGAGTTCACTGTGGCATATGACAGATTCAGCTTTCTGTGTGCAAATGTGTCTGTGTCGACCTTTCAAATGCTGTTGAATCCAAAACATCAGCGGCTCCTCGGCTGCTCACTTCATGCACTTCTGTCTGTGTGACAGTCCAATGACATCACAGCTGTTTCCAGCCCCAGTGTCTCAGGACTGGACACCTTTAAACATGTCGAGGATCAAACAGCGTCCAGCTAAACACACATGAAACTATCAGAGCTGACAATCATTCCAATAACATCTAATGGTTCATGTATGTAGACACAGGACTACAAGGAAATGGCTCTCAGCATCTGGCTGTGGGAACACATGAGTCCCTGTTTGTGTTCAGATTGTGTGCATGTTTTAGACGTGTGTCACATGTAGAAACACAACAATCCCACAATGACACACAGATGTGTTTGACACAGCTGTGCAGCTGTAAGTTGTTTCTAATGATTCATTGAAGCTCTTCTAACATTCTGGAGACGATCAGTACATGAATCTGTTCAACACGACAACAATTTGACTTCAGTGTGAACGTTTGCATTAAATAACCTTCTTCATCCAGCTGACAGCATCTTCATCCTATGATGTGAACAGTTCCTCCTGTTGATGACAAACCTCTGACAGGATCTGCTTGAGGAGCTTTTTCATGTGCAGCTCTCTGAGCTCAGGGCTGAGCTGCTGTTTCATCTTTAAGAGCTGCTGCCTCCTCGCCGGACTTGTTCTCCTCTTCTTCTCCTAATGACACCATTTCTGCTTCATATAAAATTCAATAAAGATGCTGACATGTATCTGTAGCAGCAACATCATTGAATCTAGAACAACTGGAGCCAAACCAGTGGCTCTGCTGGGATCACTGGTGAGCCAACACTTCCTTGTTGATGCAGATTTCAGGGCTTCCTTTTGCTCCTCCGTTATAACTGTTCTCTCTTCTCAACACATGATGACACAAAGGAATCAGCAGTGACAAAGATGATGCTGAAGAGAAGCACACACTTCACACATATAACAGAGCAGTGCAGTTACACACACCTCTGCTCGACATCAGGCCTCAAACAAAGACACAAAACACTAACTTGACTCTAAACAGAAGAAACGAGCAGCTGTTTCTGTTCTGTGCTTATTTATATTTGACACACATGCTTCTCTTTGTGCAAACACACATCGCACTATAAGGGTAACCTCGCACACAATGATTGGACAGCACAGTGATGATGCTGGGAGATCCTATACGCAGCAACACAGAAACACTGAGAACTTTAAACAATGATGGAAAGTGTTATAAATGACTTGTTGGCCTCTGATCTGTCACAAACAGCTGAAACGTGTCTCTCATGAGTCACATGAAGGTTTTTGACAGAAAGGACAAAAAGTAGCTGCAGTCAGTTTGTGTCATTTTTAGATTTATTCATCTGGGAGAAAAATCTGAGGGACATTAAAATGTGTTTTCAACAGAGACAAGAACATGAATATAACAGAAGAGGTAAATGAACATGTTTCAAGTAAACAGCTGGACTGATCAGGTCCAAACACAGAGTGATAAACTTGTCAAACAGCTGTCATATCTTTATATAGAAGCTCTTTATAAATGCTGCTCACTGCAGTCTGTTTACTAATAATGTCAAAGTGTTAGAAACACAGAAACATCAGAATGGTCTTTGTTCACAGAAACCTGTCTGGGATCCTTTGTTGTTCTTTTGATGCAGAGTTACATTATAAATATAAAGAGTTATTTCAGAGTCTCATCAGTTTTCCTGCATGTCTTTATTTAACACATCAGCAGGGCTGAAGCTCTCATGTTAAACACACACTGATCTATGGACACGTTCATGTGTTTCTAACAGAACCAGGCTGTTATCAGCCTGCACTAACATTATGTCACACACACTGAATGTAACAGTGACAGTTTACATCATCACACAATCAGCTGTGATTGTTTCACTGTCATCAAACGAGTCAACAGGAAGTAGAATCAATAGAAACCAATCATTTACTGACAGCATGTCTGATGGAAATAAGTGCAGATTATGTATGAAGTCTAACTGCACACAGTAACTGTGTTACAATAAGGACTTAACAGCGCCCTCTGCTGGAGTGTTTCAGTACTGCGTTAACTAGAATACACCACCTCCTCCTCACACCACCTGCTACAGCTCTACTCTTCTATGACTACAGTCATCCACAGCACTGATGTGAGGTCACATGGTTCATATGTAAGGAGCACAGCTGACCTCAGGTCAGTTTAATGACTGTGAGCAGCAGCTGTGTTATTGTCACTGTGACAGGGAGACACTCTCAGACACAGCGCTCATGTCAGCTTGTTCTCATGCAGGAGGATCAGGAGCTCCATGTTTGTCTTTCTGTTTGAATCATGATGTGTTTGTGCCATCAGAGTCTGTCATGAGTACTCAGGGTTTCACAGCAGCTCTTCTGGATGCTGACGAGGACTCCAACCTCATGTTTCACCTCTCTGAGCTTCTGATGTCTGTGAACACTCGTGTTTCTTCTCTGGGCTCATCTGGACAAAAACACCTTTCTGTGTTTGGCTGCAGCCTCATTCTGACTGACAGGAAGTGTGTTATCCATGAGCTGCACTTCTGTGAGGAAGTTTCCTGCTGTGTTTCCTGTCTGTGGACAAACACGAGTGTTCCAGCTGAGGACTTGGTTCCTTCCACCTGTCCATACAGGACATCACGCTGTCTGCAGCTCTGTAAATGCAGCTCCAGGTCCTTCCACGTGCTGCTCTGTATTTGTGCAGTTTGTAGTGTGTCCTGGGAAACGTAGCACACATGGTGTTCTTCTGCTGTTTCCTCCTTTCACTGAGTGTGAAACACTGACGCTGTGCTGTTGTTCACAGAGGGGAGCTGATTCTAGCTGCAGCTGGACTCTGTCATCTAACTGAATGTGTTGGTGCTGATCACGGGGCTCTGAGGGGGGAGCAGCAGGAGGACTCTGGATGCTGACGTCAGTGTATCTGTGGAAGCTCCCACAGCGTGTCTGTCATTCAATATTGTGCTGTATATTGTATCTATGCAAAGATGAACAGACTGTGTGTTCACTGGTCTCTGTGCTGCAGCTCTGATGTCATCATCACTCCCTCCTCCACCCTCAGCAGTCCCAGCATGCTGCTGTGGTGCACCCCACCCTCACTCTACACCTGAGCCACAGACCACACCCTCCACCTCAATATACACCACAGTTTTCTCTGCTGTGGAAATGAGATCAGGAGGAAATCATCATTATTATTATTTAATAAACGCTCACATTAATGTGGGCTTATTTGTTTCATATTAGAAACATTAGTTGAGTGTTTTTAGTATAAAATGGTCAAAGTCCCTCTTTTTGCTCCTCCCCTCACCTGTGGATGGACGGTGCTGTTACCGTGGTGACAGCTTGGATGTGTTTCAGTCCTGCCTGGTTATCACTGCAGGAATCTTTCACATTTATTACAGGTAATAACTCTGATTTTTCTGTGTATTATGAACCAAATGTATCCTGATACACACAGAGATGGATGAGCAGAGGTTGTTTTTGCAGTTTATGTAGTTACTATGGACTTAATGCATACATATTATTAAAATTAGGGCTATAACAGTTGTATTGATGTATAGCAACTTGAAATGCTCCCACAAATGGCTCCACAGCATGTAAAAATATAACAAAAGCTCTGGTGGACTTGGTTCTGTGGTCAGTCTTAAAGGGTGAAGTTAAACTCTGTAATCTTCACTGTGTCACAGAGTTCAGTGAGTCCCGTTATTCACAGTATCAATCAGATCATCAGAGAACAGCTGATCAGCAATCAGTGGTGCCAACAGCACCTCCTGTGGTGAGAGGATGCAATAATGCAATGTAGCATTTTTCCACTCAACACTTGCAGTCATGGAAACTGTCTGTTGGATCTGTGTGACGTTGCTTTCTTGGTTAGAGTTCCTCACAAATGTCCAGATGATTCTTCTAATGAGGCGTCGACCATGTTTGCAGCTCTTTGGAAGAAAACGTCGCCCTTTGCCATCCTTACTTTTCTTTGACTTCTTCAAATGCAGCTGAACTCCAGCTGGTATTTTCTTGGACTTTGCAGCTGTTTCTGGTCATCAGTTCATTCCTGCAAACCTCTGAAGCTGAACAACAATGATGCTGCATTGCTGGCTGATCCCAAAAGGTTGATTCTGTTCATCTGGACGTTTTCAGAAACGTTTGCTCACTGATCAGGTGACTTCTTCAGTCTCAGCTGACTGCAGCTTTACAAGCTTACAAACAGCACATTTGCACAATGACTGAAAGCAGCAGCACCTGATATATATGATACTAATATAATACATATACATATATAATCCATACTAATGATGAAGGAACTGAGCTCACAGTCCATTGTTCATTCAGTGAACTACTCAGTTTATTTTGGGCCTCAGAAATGCTCACTCTGTTTGTACATCACTGTCAGCAATAGACTCATTCTGCTGTGTGGACAGGAAAACATGTGACATCACTTCCTGTTTGTTTGTGACTGAAGAGGAAGAAGTTTACAAGGAATCATTTAGAAGAGTTTCAAACATCAACTGATTGAATCCATGAATCTGAAAACGTGTTTGTGAGTGAAAGAGACAGACATGTACAGACTGAACTATCTGTTCAACAGTCAGAGTGTTTCTGTAACAGGAGACACTCTTTACACTCCACTCAGCACAGGGACACTGAGCCACCACGAGACCAGACCATAAACCCAGGATAAAGAGTTTGAGTGAATGTGGTGTTGAAGGTGTGGAGGTGGATCAGAGTGTCAGAGGAGACTCTGTAGAAGGACAGAGTGCCAGCAGGACAGTCCACATACACTGCTGCTCTGTTAGAGACAGAGGAGGAGGAGGAGGAGGAGGAGGAGATGGATGTTTGTCTCTTATTGTGCCAGACAGACTGAGGACCATCATTATAGCAGATCAGACTCCAGGACTGATCATTTCCTCCAAACCAACAGTCAGCACTGTCTCCTTTCCTTCTGATGCTTCTGTAACTCACTGATATATAAACGTTTCCTCTCCACTCGACCTCCCAGTAACAGCGACCAGTCAGACCATTTCTACACAGCAGCTGATAAACATCAAATCTGTCTGGATGATCAGGATATGACTGAACCTCCTCCACACGTGTCACCTTCCTGTTGTTGTCAGACAGTTGGAGCTTTGTGTTCACTGTGTTTGTGTCGATTGTGAGTTGACAGGAACCTGATGGAGAGAACAAACACAATCCAGCTGCAGTTATTGATCCATCATCTGTTCATTGATTGACACTTTGATGATGACTCCTGACATGATGAAGATGGTTGAATGTGTGCTGCTTTGTTTTCATGAATCCCATTAAAAACACACTTACACTTCCTCAGACCTGGTCTCAACCATCGGACTCCAGCAGGCTCCACCCTGAAAGGAGGAGGGGGGTCAGAGCAGCACAGTCAGCATGCACACATGGACATTACATGGCTCTCACACACACACTGTTACACACTGAGCTCAAAGCTCGGCTCCACTGTTTTATTCAAAGAAATCTACATTTATTTATCAGCACATTTAAAAACAGCTTGAGCCAAAGTGCTGCACAGAGTAGAGAGAAAATAGGAAACATACACAGTAATGACTATAAAGACTGGTCAGGATTGAAAGCTACAGAGTACAAATGTGTTTCCAACCGGCTTTTAAAAATGTCCAGTGTTGGTGACGACCTGATGTGAAGGGCGACTGTTCCAGAGTTTGGCTGCAGCCATCGATAAAGCTCACCTCTGTTTTTACGTCTAGTTCTGGTCAGAAGCTGCTTATCTGCAGACCTGAGGGCTCCACTTGGATTCTTTTGTTAAAGAGAGATAAGATGGAGCCAATCCATTCACAGATTTAAAGACAACCAGATCTGGAAGTGGATTCTACCACGTACTGGTAACCAGTGGAAAAAGCTGGTGATGGGTCGTCTAGCACAGACCCACCGCTGGAACCAGACAATTGATGAGGGAGAGAACTGTGACAGCGCCGTTCCTTCACTTGACCTCAGTCGCTCTCGTCTGCTCCCTCGTAACACTGCTCTTTATTGAGCTTACATGAATATGCACAAGTTCATTATGACGTCTTACACAGGTATGAACAAAGAGTACCAGTCTGTGCATAGTGTGTGTGTGTGTGTGTGTGTGTGTGTGTGTGTGTGTGTGTGTGTGTGTGTGTGTGTGTGTGCGCGTGTGTGTGTGTTCCAGATGTGACCCTGTGACCCCAAAGCTGGTGCTAAGAGTCCAGCGGTCCCCCTAACAAAGGGCTCTTATACTTAACCAGACACAGAGTAGGTGTCCTCCTACACCAGGGGTCTCAAACTCGCGGCCCGCGGGCCAATTGCGGCCTGCCGGACGATAGTTTTTGGCCCCACCTTAATATGAAAATGTAATGTTAGTTTGATAATGTATGACACTTTACAGTGTTGTGGGCGGAGCTGAATTAACCCACCAATCAGGGTGGGATATGGATCTCAGGGGACACCAGCCGGGCTTGATGCAAGCAGGGAAACATTTCTCAATGAGTCAAAGTTCCAGCAGCGTTGCCCTGGAGTGTTTCTTTCTTTCCTGTGCCTGGCTGGCTTCCTCCTTTCTATTGGGCAAACGCCGACATTCGCCCCAGCGCGCTGCGTTCACAACACTTCAAAAAAAGTTGTTTTTTTAAGTTGCTGCCCAGCGGGACATTATACGTATATAGATTTATACACACGTCAGTGGGATTTAAAGTTATTTTTCCACAGAGAGAGATCTCATATTAACTCTCACAGTGATGCGTAGGCGGCGGGATAAAAGAAAAGTCATGAACTCAATGCAGCCCAATTTAGTCTGCAGTCACATAGCGACACCTGTTCATCGGCAACAACAGTCCCCGGTAACCCGGACTAATTATAGGGTCGCACCGTAATTTGTGGCTCGATGTTTTTATTTGCATCACTGCGTTTGCATTGCAGCAAACATGAACATTACATATATTTCAATATAATGTAAAAGCAGTCAAAACAACTAACATCAGAAACAGCTGATGTTATTTGTTATATGTCACGGTGTCATTTCCGCTTCTTTCTCCTGTAACAACAGCCCGGCGCCGTGAGCAGTCGCCTTTTTTGCGCTCGCTATCCCTGCACTTTCTACCATCTGCAAACGCCACGGTGTTCGTGTCGTCATGAAAGACATGAACATCGAGCGTAAAAACAAAGGAGACTGCTACCGGCTTTTTATCTGCCGATCGCCGTGCTACGGTTGCAAGAAAAAGAAGCAGAAATGACGTTCTCTACGCGTTGAGACGTTCCCCGTCCGTCGGCTAAACGCTTGATTGAAACTTCAATGCGACAGTGACACCAAGTAGAATTATAAATGTCACATAGCCCCAAACATGTCTTTTTCAAAGCCTGCGGTGAAGAGAAAGGTTGGTGATGAGCACCGACAATTTCAGGAAAAGTGGGAAATGCAATATTTCTTTGTTGAGCACAGGGGCACCCCGACCTGTCTTATTTGCACAGAGAAAGTTGCGCTGCACAAGGAATACAATTTGAAACGTCATTACACAACTAGACATGCTGAGCTGGATGCAAAATACCAGGGAGACGAGAGAGCGAACCGGGTTGCCAGTCTTAAAACAGATCTACTGAGGCAGCAAGATTTCTCCAAGAAAGCAACCAAAGAGAATAATGCAGCAGTCGGAGCCACGTGGTTAGTGAGATGATTGCTAAAGCAGGGAAGCCATTCACAGAAGGTGCATTTGTCTAAAAGTGCATATTGCAGGCTGCAAATATAGTCTGTCCGGGAAAGAAAGGTCAGTTTAGCAACATCAGCCTTTCTGCCAACACCGCAGCAGATCGCATTTCTGACCTGTCAAGTGACATTTATGACCAACTGTGTGAGAAAGCCAAATGTTTCAGTGTATACTCAGTCGCTCTTGATGAGACCACAGACATCACCGACACTGCCCAGCTCCCAATGTATGTCCGTGGTGTTGATGACAGTTTTGAAGTGATGGAGGAGCTGCTCACAGTAATTCCAATGCATGGCCAGACCACCGCTCAGCAGATATTTACAAGCTGTGTGATGCCATTGAGAATGTTGGTTTGCCATGGAAGAGGTTTGTTGGAATAACAACAGATGGAGCGCCATCAATGACAGGGAGGAAACATGGACTGGTGGCACAAAACAAACTGGAAGAGGAAGGCGTGGAGGAGGCCATTGCTCTGCACTGCATCATCCATCAGCAGGTCCTTTGCAGCAAATGCCTGAAGTTTGACAATGTGATGTCTATTGTTGTGAAATGCATCAACCAAATCAGATCCAGGGGCTTAAAGCACCGAAGGTTCTGAGCTTTTTTAGAGGAAATGGAGTCAGAATATGGGGATGTGCTCGACTTCACTGAGGTACGTTGGCTCAGCAGGGGAAATGTATTAAAGAGACTTTTTGAGTTGAGAGCAGAAGTGAAGCCTTCATGGAGAAGGATGGAGTTAGTGTTCCTGTGCTAACTGATCCCAAATGGCTCATGGACTCAGCTTTTCTTGTTGATATGACACATGAGCTTAATGTACTGAACAAGACGTTACAAGGCCAGGGGCAACTTGTCAGTGCTGCCTATGACAACGTGAGAGCATTCTCCACAAAACTGGCGCTCTGGAAAGCTCAGCTCTCTCAGACAAACCTTTGCCATTTCCCAGCATGCAAGGCACTCGTGGATGCAGGCACACCATTCAGTGCTGACGAGTATGTTGATGTCATTTTGAGGCTACAGGAGGAATTTGATCACAGATTTGCTGACTTCAAGACACACAGAGCCACCTTTCACATTTTTGCGGACCCCTTCTCCTTTGATGTGCAAGATGCCCCTTCTGTGCTTCAAATGGAGCTCATTGAGCTGCAGTGCAACTCTGAACTCAAAGCAAAGTTCAGGGAGGTGAGTGGAAAAGCAGACAAGCTTGGACAATTTTTGAGAGAATTGAGCCCTAGTTTCCCTCGGCTTTCCCGAATGTTCAAGCGGACCATGTGCCTTTTTGGTAGCACATACTTGTGCCAAAAGCTCTTCTCCACTTTGAACTTCAATAAGTCCAAGTACAGGTCCAGACTTACGGATGATCATCTTCAAGACATACTGAGGGTCGCAACTGCTTCCTCCCTCAGGCCAAATCTGGCTCGGCTATGCGAGAGGAAACGCTGCCAGGTCTCTAGTAGCAAGGAGTAGGCAAGAGAAGCCATGTTCAGAAGAACAGTTCATTTTCTACAGTGTTCCATTCATGTTCAGAAGAAGGTTATAGAACTGTTAATACAGACATTTCAATCTAAACACAGCAGATGTAGAAGACTGAAAGAAACACACAAGTTCACTGACTAAAAATATCTTATTATTGTTTTATTTATGTATTACAGATTGATTCATTTTCTTATTAATTCTTAATTTGTTTATTCATTTTTCATATTTTGTGTTAAAAAATAAAAATAAAGAGATTTGAGAAGATTGGAATTTTTTAACCATGCCTTTCTTGTGGAAAACCTAATGCGGCCCAGCCTCACCCAGACTCTGCCTGCAGCGGCCCCCAGCTAAATTGAGTTTGAGACCCCTGTCCTACACCATAAATCAGTAAGAGAGGGTACGACCTCTCTCATGGCCCCAAGTGGTGTGTGCATGCCAGAGCACTCTGGAAGGCACACAGAGTCTTTACAGACTACTCAGGATCGAACCTCTATCATCATGCAATCGATTATACAACTCTAAGCATATATGAGTAAATATTTCTAAGCATAAATGACAATCAACAATATAAACCTTACAGCTGGTTTTAATAACAGAATTCATTTGTTTCTCAAATGAGAAAGAGCTATCGAGAAACACTCCTAAATCTTTAGTTCTTAACTTTTCCAGTGGGCCAAGGTCAACATTATCTGCTAATGCTAAATAGGCTGCCGTTATTAACTAATGCTAATTTGACATGAATTAGCATTATGCACTAATGCTAACACTTACTTTTTTTAACAATGTGAGTAGCTAATGCTAACACTATTTCCCTTAACTTTATAACAATGTGAGCAGCTACTGCTAAATAGCATTAGCTAATAACAGCAGTCTAATTTAATGCAAGTTAGCCTCATTTGCATTACAACGATGTGAGGAGTTAACGCTAAGTATGCTGCCATTAGTGGCTAATTCTAATTAGGGGTGAATAAATATTACCAGCTAATGCTAATATCGTATTCTCTTCCCTTTTAACAATGTGAGCAGCTAGTGCTAGGTAGGCTGATGCTAGCAGCTAATGCTAAAGCTAATTTAATGTGAATTAGCATCACATTAGTGAGGAGTTAATGCTAAGTAGACTGCCATTAGCAGGTAATGCTAATTTTAGGTGAATAGGAATTGGCAGATAATGCTAATACCATATTTTCTTGCTTTATAACAATGTGACCAGCTAATGCTATGTAGGTTGCCGTTATTAGCTAATACTAATTTGAGGTGAATTAGCATTATCCCCTTATGCTAACAATGTTTTTTCTTACTTTTTAACAATACAAGTAGCTAATGTGAACACTTTTTTTTTTTATTGAATTCTAATTTTTCCCTTGCGATGTAAAGAGTTAATGCTAAATAGGATGCCATTAGTGGCTAATTCTAATTTTAGATGAAAAAGGATTAACAGCTAATGCTCATACTGTTTGCTTTGTAAGAATGACAGCAGCTAATGATATGAAGTCTACCGTTATTAACTAATGCTAATTTGATGAGAATTAGCATTATCCGATAATGGTAACTCTTTTCCCCTGCATTATAACAATGTCAGGAGTTAATGCTAAGTAGACTGCCATTAGGGGCTAACTCTAATTAGGGGTGAATAATTATTAGCAGCTAATACTAATACCGTTTTCTCTTTTTCCTTATAACAACTTGAGCAGCTAATGCTAATTTGATGCGAATTAGCATTATATTAGTGAGCAGTTAATGCTAAGTAGGCTGCCATTATTAACTAATACTACGTTGACGTGAATTAGCATTATGCGCTACTGCTAATACTGTTTTCTCTTACTTATTAAAAATGATAGTAGCTAATACTAATACTCTTTTCCGTTGGGTAACAACAAAGTGAGGAATTAATGCTAAGTTGGCTGCTTTTAGCGGCTTATTCTAATTAGGGGTGAATAATTATTAGCAGCAAATGCTAATACCGTTTTCTCTTTCCTTATAACAATATGAGCAGTTAATGCTAATTTGATGTAAATTAGCATTATATTAGTGAGGAGTTAATGCTAAGTAGGCTGCCATTAGCAGCTAAAGGTAATTTGAGGTGAATAAGCACTAGTAGCTAATGCCAATACCCTTTTCTCTTGTGTTATAATGATGTGAAACGTTAATATTGTTCTCAAACAACAGAATGAGAATGAAATATTGATTCTAACAGGGCCCATAAACAGCATTAGCTTAGCAGCATTAGCTTATCAGAGTCTCCATCATGGTCACACAAATCCTTAGCGGAGCAAAGTGGCCTACTTAGCAATAGCTGCTGTAGAAAGCAAAGGGAAAACAGTATTAGCATTAGCTGCTAAATGTGCACTTGAGAACAAATCTATTGTGAATTCAGCCGTGAATGTAGTGTTTCCAGTAAGCTTCCATTTCCAAATGTTAGCTGCTCCTGTCTGCCTCTTTGTCACACACACAGACTGAAATGATTCACAGCCTTGTTTCATCCTTCTGTCAGTGTCACTGACTGTCACTGTGACTGTGGACATACAGCATGGGAAACACACACATGGCTGATACTTGTATCTAAAGTTACAAAATGTTGTCTCTGTCCAAATATTACCTAACTGTAAGTCTACTTTTAATGAAACTCTCAACATGACTTATCAGTTATCATTAATGTTCCTGCAAACAGACTCCTTGAAGACCCCCTACATAAATATCCATGTACTATCCAGCTAGACTAGTGTGTCTGTCCCTGAAAATATTCCTGCATGTGTGATTGTTCATGTCTCATCTGCAGGAAACAAACAGGAAGTGAGTGAAAGACACAGGAAATGATTCCAGCTCTTCCTCCTATATCAGACATTCTCTCCATACCTGAGAGTGTCCAGTCTCCAGCCTGGATCCTTCAGCCCAGCCGACAGAAGCTTCATTCCTGAGAGACCTGGATGATTGTAGCTCAGGTCCAGCTCTCTCAGATGGGAGGGGTTGGAGGTCAGAGCTGAGGCCAGAGAAGTACAGCCTTCCTCTGTGATCAGACAGCCTGACAGACTGCAGACACACAAAACAACAATCCATCTGTTATCCATCTCTATAGCAGCATAACTAAGTGATGGTTCAGGGTCACCTGATCCAGCTCTAACTATAAGTTTTATCAAAAAGGAAAGTTTGAAGCTGATCGTCAAAGTAGAGAGGGTGTCTGTCTCCTGAACTCAAACTGGGAGCTGCTTCCACACCCAGTCCAACATAGCCAGGCTTTCTTTGTGTTTCCTGCTTTGACAAAACCTCAAATCCCAGTCAGAGATGATGAGCATCATCACAGCGATGATCATTTCTCTGTTAACCCAGGCTTTCTGCTTCAGGATCTGTGCACGCTCACAGAACAAGGAGACCTTTAAACATCATTTCACTAAATGGATGGACTGAGCTCGGCCTACAGATGAACTGGATAAATAAAGATTTGACCTCAGTGTGCTCAGTGTTCCTGTCTATTCCTAACATATTCCTAACATGATAGCTGCACTTTAGAGCTCTAAAACTGGAACTGACACATATTTAAACTCCACATGTTACTCAGTACATCCAGTTCTGACACTCGCCCACAGTCCAACAAAGGAAACATGGAGATCACATCAGTTTGTCACCAAAGTCTAATTATTCCAGAGGGCAGTGTTGATACAACTAAAGTTATTTTTAAGCAAAGTTGAGTTTTTTATTGTCGCAGTACTTCATGTCTGAAGTATCACTTAAATGCATTACACGCTGTTGATGGCAGCAAACAAACCACCCAAACAAACAGAGGTGGGAGGCTTGGGCAGACTACGTAGGATCAGCTTGTGGGAGGAGTCAGGATAAAACCAAAGAAAGACAAGCTAACAAACACCACAGTGAAGTGAGTAGCTACAAACTGCAGGCCGATTAGTGTTGTTGAAGAAGTCGGTCTGAGGAACGTTCTTAGGATCAACAAATGACGGCATGTATGAGCCTCCCTCAAGACGCACCATCACAAGAAGAACACATGAGCTGTAGAAAAAGGAGAGACTACGAAAGCCACGGCGTTACAACGTGCACCAGCTGTTGGTCTCTCTGGAGACTACTGGGCGTGGCTGGGTAACCATGGTTACTTGGGAGTTACAGTACATGATATTAATGAAGAGTGGGAGCTGCGTTCTATAGCAAACAATTTGTTATGAGGTAATCAGCTGATCTTAGTTTAACCGGAAGCCCTTCACAATAATTGCAATGCCTTTATTTTGTACAACTACCATCAGTTCGTCTGTACTGATGGTAACTTAAAGTCACACTAATGTCGTTTAGTTTCTATAGTTTATGTAGTGGAAGTATACTACAGTACCCTGATCACTGATAGGACAGATTTATGTAGATATACACCTTTGTGTTTAACATTACTGCATTATAGTACTGTGATCTTTGTCCTTATATATGGCTATATTAGCTATACTGATGTACGTACATATAACTGGATATGTAACTTATCTATTCATCTTATTTGTCATGTATTTGTATTGTGTACTTCCTTTTTGTAAGAAACCACACACATGATCACAGCCGCAAGAATCAATCAGTGAAAGAATAAAGTGTCTCAAACCAAACCTTAAGCTCTTTATTCCACATGCTGGGATCATTTGGCCTTCAGTGGTGTTCTGGCTGACACACCGGAGTGACCAGAGTGCTAAAGAGTGAATCGGACACACCAGTGTCATCTCTGATATCTCCACTACATTTAATCGTCCTTCAGCTTGTGGCTGCCGTTAGCTGGTCTGCTAGTTAGCTGATTTGCTATTTAGCCGGTGTGCTAGTTAGCTGGTGTGCTAGTTAGCCAGTGTGCTAGTTAGCCGGTTCGCTAGTCAGCTGGTGTGCTGACCAGCGAACCAGTAGGTTACAAGATGAGCTTGTCTGTCTGATGAGCCAGCTCTCTCTGTCTTGGTCATTTTGTCCTTGGGCAAAACCTAACCTACCACTACAACTGTAGCTTACCTCCACCAGTGTGTGAATGTGAGAGTGAATGAATACAGGGAGTGCAGAATTATTAGGCAAATGAGTATTTTGTCCACATCATCCTCTTCATGCATGTTGTCTTACTCCAAGCTGTATAGGCTCGAAAGCCTACTACCAATTAAGCATATTAGGTGATGTGCATCTCTGTAATGAGAAGGGGTGTGGTCTAATGACATCAACACCCTATATCAGGTGTGCATAATTATTAGGTAACGTCCTTTCCTTTGGCAAAATGGGTCAAAAGAAGGACTTGACAGGCTCAGAAAAGTCAAAAATAGTGAGATATCTTGCAGAGGGATGCAGCAGTCTCAAAATTGCAAAGCTTCTGAAGCGTGATCTTTGAACAATCAAGCGTTTCATTCAAAATAGTCAACAGGGTCTCAAGAAGCGTGTGGAAAAACCAAGGCGCAAAATAACTGCCCATGAACTGAGAAAAGTCAAGCGTGCAGCTGCCAAGATGCCACTTGCCACCAGTTTGGCCATATTTCAGAGCTGCAACATCACTGGAGTGCCCAAGAGCACAAGGTGTGCAATACTCAGAGACATGGCCAAGGTAAGAAAGGCTGAAAGACGACCACCACTGAACAAGACACACAAGCTGAAACGTCAAGACTGGGCCAAGAAATATCTCAAGACTGGTTTTTCTAAGGTTTTATGGACTGATGAAATGAGAGTGAGTCTTGATGGGCCAGATGGATGGGCCCGTGGCTGGATTGGTAAAGGGCAGAGAGCTCCAGTCCCACTCAGACGCCAGCAAGGTGGAGGTGGAGTACTGGTTTGGGCTGGTATCATCAAAGATGAGCTTGTGGGGCCTTTTCGGGTTGAGGATGGAGTCAAGCTCAACTCCCAGTCCTACTGCCAGTTTCTGGAAGACACCTTCTTCAAGCAGTGGTACAGGAAGAAGTCTGCATCCTTCAAGAAAAACATGATTTTCATGCAGGACAATGCTCCATCACACGCGTCCAAGTACTCCACAGCGTGGCTGGCAAGAAAGGGTATAAAAGAAGAAAAACTAATGACATGGCCTCCTTGTTCACCTGATCTGAACCCCATTGAGAACCTGTGGTCCATCATCACATGTGAGATTTACAAGGAGGGAAAACAGTACACCTCTCTGAACAGTGTCTGGGAGGCTGTGGTTGCTGCTGCACGCAATGTTGATGGTGAACAGATCAAAACACTGACAGAATCCATGGATGGCAGGCTTTTGAGTGTCCTTGCAAAGAAAGGTGGCTATATTGGTCGCTGATTTGTTTTTGTTTTTGAATGTCAGAAATGTATATTTGTGAATGTGGAGATGTTATATTGGTGTCACTGGTAAAAATAAATAATTGAAACGAGTATATATTTGTTTTTTGTTAAGTTGCCTAATAATTCTGCACAGTAATAGTCACCTGCACACACAGATATCCCCCTAAAATAGCTCAAACTAAAAACAAACTAAAAACTACTTCCAAAAACATTCAGCTTTGATATTAATGAGTTTTTTGGGTTCATTGAGAACATGGTTGTTGTTCAATAATAAAATTATTCCTCAAAAATACAACTTGCCTAATAATTCTGCACTCCCTGTAGTGGGATTGTAAAGGGTCTTTGAGGGTCTCGAAAAGCGCTATATAAATGCAATCCATTATTATTATTAAGAGCATCTTTAGGCCTGACTGTGCTCATCCTTCCTCCAACCTCTCCTTACCAAAGATAACAACTACATCAGTATTAGCTCAATAACAATTTCTGCAATTCAATTGTGGACATTCATTTTTAAACCTTGTGTAAAACGATAAAACCTCAAAGTCTGAGCATTATTCTTTGTGCAAACAGCTCTTGCAGGTTCCCCCGGACTTAGGTTATTTTTATTATTTAATTACTTTCCTTTAAGCAGCTGTTCAGGCTACTAAACTCATCCCAGAAATAACAAGTGACACCATTAATAGTAGAGGTGGGAATCACCATACAACTCGCGATACGATATTATCACAATACTTAACGCACGATACGATATTATTGCGATTTTTAAAAATATTTTGCGATATTTAAATTCTGCACATAAAGGTAAACTTTATCAATATTCATTTTATCTAATATCAAAGTCTCACACTCAGTCTTTCTCTCATTTCAGTCAGTTTTATTGTTGACAAACTGAACGGTTTGTATTACAGTCTAGTCCAACTTAACTGAATGCAACCATCTGGTACAATTATAGCTATTCTGAACTATGCAATTTATGAAAACTATGCAGCCCCTTCAGCAACTGAAGAATTTGAAAGTAAATTTAAAAAAATATATAATTTTACATTAAATAAAAAAGTTTCAAACTTAATTAAAATTAAACATGTCTTAAATTAAAATGAGTAAACTGTCATGTTTATTGCTGCCAAAAAAAAAGTTAAACACATTTGGACAGTGAAGGAATGTCAGGATTGTTGCTCAGAAAAAGGATCAACATGCTCTGAAGTCAACATGCTCTGACTCCAGAGCATGTTGACTTCAGAGAAAAAATTGTTTGTAACAAAATATCGATTTCTGCTGTCCCTGTATCGATACATTATTAGCAAACAAAATATCACGATACTACACAGTATCGATTTTTTCCCCCACCCCTAATTAATAGTGGAGCTAACTTTAACAGGTGAAACTGATTTGACCTATAAGGCTACTGCAGTTACTTCTTATCAGGTTTAGTAGGGAAGACATCTGGATGAGGTAGTTAGTAGTATGTAGTTAGTACCGGGCGACTCCCCTCCCCCACATCGGCACCAGAACCCTGTATTTTCTACAGGGTAAGACTGCCTGTTTTATCAAACTATGGCCATTACTACTGTGATCATTTGCAGCCCAGTGTGCCGCTCTCTCTGCTGGGATGAACCACTGGAGCTCACCCAGTCATCCCTTTCTTTCTCTCAAGAAGAAGTGAAATAAATATATTTATTATGTTACGAGTCTAATATTCTTTAAATCAAACTGTAATGAATAAATCAAGCAAGAAGATTTGGTGGCTCCACGTGTTGTAGAAGAAAAGATAAACATCTCATTTTGAGAAATCAGCCTTTAAAATTAAGTACTGTGAATAAAAAACAAACAGCGAGCCAATCAGCAGTCGCCAATATCCTCCTAATTTCATTCACAAAGAAATCAAATATATATATTATGGGCCCAAAGGAGCCTAAATCTTTAAATTAGGCAGTACGTGAAGTATTTTTTTAAATAAACAAAGACATGACTATAACAACTTTTAGTAATTCAGAGTCCAATTATCCACTCAAATGTGAATAAAAGTTCACTTGACAGCTGTAAAAGTTACCTGTTTATACAATAATATAATTCACATTTCAAATGATCATCTGTGGAAAAGTTTGAATCCTGACCTGAGAGTTTCCACTGCACACTGTGAACTCTTTAGTCCAGCGGACAGAAGCTTCACTCCTGAATCCTGCAGGTCAGAGTTACTCAGGTCCAGCTCTCTCAGACTGGAGGACTGGGAGCTGAGGACTGAGGACAGAGCTTCACAGCTTCTCTCTGACAGGTTACAGCCACTCAGTCTGAAAAATAAAAGACAATCTATAAAACAAGTACTCATGTAGAGTTTGTTAATACATTTCACAACATTAAATGTTGACTTTCTATTTTTAAAGGAAACATAAACATACTAAGATACAACATCATATGGATGAACTTTAATTAATAATTCTAAAAACTAAATGTTTTCTGATCTGACCTCAGAGTATTCAGTTTACAGTTTAAACGTTGTAGTCCAGCAGACAGAAGCGTCACTCCTGAATCCTGTAGCTTTCTGATACTCAGGTCCAGCTCTGTCAGACTAGAGGACTGCGAGCTGAGAACTGAGGACAGAGCTTCACAGTTTTCCTCTGAGAGTTCACAGATGTTAAGTCTGAAGATAAAAACATGAATAAAGATTGTTGTTAAAGTGTAATCAGGGTGCAATAGCTTATTGTCTTGTGCTGAGCAGGTTAGTAAAACTTCTGTTTAACTTTGAAATGAATAAAAATGCTATGAAACAAGGATAACTGGATAAAGACATAAACAAAAACAAACATCAAACACATAAACAAACAGAACTAAACATAATACAAATTGATCTGACCTCAGAACATTCAGTTTGGCATGTGGACTCTCCACTGCAGCAGACAGAAGCTTTACTGCTGAAGCCTTCAGGCTGTCGGTACTCAGGTCCAGCTCTCTCAGACTACAGGACTGGGAGCTGACCACTGACAGCAAATTTTTACAGCCTTTCTCTGAGACGTTACAGCTGCTCAGTCTGAGAGAGAAAGGAAAAAACCACAACAAAAAAAAACAAAGAATATATGTGATCAAATTAAATTTGTTTATATGTTGAACCCTTTTTTTTTAAAATTTATTTAAACCTATGAGACTATGAGTGCTACCAGTCCAGTGCACATGATTGGTACCTTGATGGTACCTTGCTCAGGGATACCACAAGGTAGCTATTCGGTGGATTTGACCCCTGACCTTATGATCATGGGGCGACCACTCTGCCTACTGAGCTAATAATTCTGTGTACACTGTCATACAATATTAACTAAAACAATTATTTTAGAAAATTTTAGTAATTCAATAATCATGCTCATTACCTGTGTATTGTGAATAACACTTGATTTTAAACACTAGCTGTATAAAACTCTTCCTGTTAAAGGTGTGTATAAAGGAGATGAGCTGAAATGCAGACTTCATGGAGAATGTTTGCTGTCAGCATATATCAAAGACAAAGCAGAGATCCATCCAGTCTCTTCCACTAAGCCCACAGAGGGACAGACAACCACTCTCACTCACACCTGCATGAAGTTTAGATCACCAGGTAACCTAACTGCATGTCTGTGGACAGTGGGAAGAAACTGTAGAGGACCCAGAGTGAACCCACTGTAATTCTGTGATAACACTGGTTATGGAAGCCTTACAGTTACATATGGTTACTGACAAGAAACACGACCTTAGAGGCAATTTCAGTAATGAAGACCGAGTTTCTCCCTCCATACAGGATGAAAACATGACAGCACAGCAGAGATTTATATTTAAAAAGGGAGGGTGTGCACTGAAAGTGAGATACAAACTTGAACTTAAATTATGAACATCAGAAAAAGATGTAGGTGAAGTCTGGCAGGTGAAGTTTGTGCTTTAGAATAAAACAACCAAACTCCTGGAGTTGGAGACATATGAACAAGCTGAGGATAATAAACCTGTCAGAGGGGCTGAAGCATCAGAGCTCATGTTCTTATAGGCTGGGTCTGGATTGTCCTTTGATAAGAGTTACAGAACAAAGTGTGTTTTAGAAATGCTGGAGTGAAACATTAAAACTACCATATATTTACCGAGTGACTGATGATCATTTAATTTACTATTTTAAAAAAATGTTACAGTGCTCTTTGAACTCAGCATTTCTGATTTATTTCCCATGATTTTAACAATGAAGCGATGACAACATGTTTACTCACAGAGCTTTGTTGGAGGCTTTGACCACTGGCAGCAGCCTCAGAAGAGCCTCCTCTGAAGCAGAGTATTTCTTGAAGTCAAACTCATCCAGATCTTCTTCTGATGACAGTAAGATGAAGGTCAGAGCTGAGCACTGAGCAGGAGACAGTTTACCTGTGGAGAGACTTCCTGAAGTCCTGTATTGTTGGATCTCCTCCACTAGAGAACGATCATTCAGTTCATTCAGACAGTGGATCAGATTGATGCTTTTCTCTGCAGACAGATTCTCACTGAGCTCCATCTTGATGTACTGGACTGTTTCCTGATTGGTCAGTGAGCTACTTCCTGTCTGTGTCATCAGGGCTCGTAGGAGAGTCTGATTGGTCTGCAGGGAAAGACCCAGGAGGAAGCGGAGGAACAAGTCCAGGTGTCCATTTGGACTCTGTAAGGCCTTGTTCACAGCACTCTGGTAGAAGTGTGTCTCTGCAGATTCTCCTGTTTCAGACTTCTTGGATGTTGTTTGTTGTTGTTCCAGCAGATTGAGTCCAGAGTTGCTGAAGGTCAGATGGACATGAAGAGCAGCCAGAAACTCCTGAACACTCAGATGGATGAAGCAGAACACCTTGTCCTGGTACAGTCCTCTCTCCTCTTTAAAGATCTGTGTGAACACTCCTGAGTACACTGAGGCTGCTCTGATATCGATGCCACACTCTGTCAGGTCTGATTCATAGAAGATCAGGTTTCCTTTCTGCAGCTGATCAAAAGCCAGTTTTCCCAGAGACTCCATCATCTTCCTGCTCTCTGGACTCCAGTGTGGATCTGTCTCAGCTCCTCCATCATACTTGACCTTCTTCACTTTGGCCTGAACCACCAGGAAGTGGATGTACATCTCAGTCAGGGTGTTGGGCAGCTGTCCTCCCTCTCTGGTTTCCAGCACATCCTCCAGAACTGTAGCAGTGATCCAGCAGAAGACTGGGATGTGGCACATGATGTGGAGGCTTCGTGATGTCTTGATGTGGGAGATGATCCTGCTGGCCTGCTCCTCATCTCTGAATCTCTTCCTGAAGTACTCCTCCTTCTGTGGGTCAGTGAACCCTCTGACCTCTGTCACCATGCCAACACAGTCAGGAGGGATCTGATTGGCTGCTGCAGGTCGTGTGGTTATCCAGAGGCGAGCAGAGGGAAGCAGTTTCCCCTTGATGAGGTTTATCAGCAGCACATCCACTGAGGTGGACTTTCTAGGGTCAGTTAGGATTGTAGTTTTGTGGAAGTCCAGAGGAAGTCGACACTCATCCAGACCATCAAAGATGAACACAACCTGGAAGTCTTCAAAGCTGCAGATTCCTGCTTCTTTGGTTTCAGTAAAGAAGTGATGAACAAGTCCCACCAAGCTGAACTTTTCCTCTTTCAGCACATTCAGCTCTCTGAAAGTGAATGGAAATATGAACTGGATGTCCTGGTTGGCTTTGTCTTCAGCCCAGTCCAGGCTGTATTTCTGTGTTAAGACTGTTTTCCCAATGCCAGCCACTCCCTTTGTCAGCACTGTTCTGATTGGTTCATCTCTTCCAGGTGAGTCTTTAAAGATGTCTTCTTGTCTGATGGTTGTTTCTGGTCTGTCTGGTTTCCTGGATGCTGTTTCAATCTGTCTGACCTCATGTTCATCATTGACCTCTGCAGTCCCTCCCTCTGTGATGTAGAGCTCTGTGTAGATCTGATTCAGGAGGGTTGGGTTTCCTGCTTTAGCGATGCCCTCAAACACACACTGGAACTTCTTCTTCAGCTTAGACTTAAGTTTACGATGACAAACAGCAGCTGGAAGTTCTGAATAATAATAATAAAAATACAACTTTAACAATCATATTTTACAAAATGCTGATGACAATTTCTGACCCACTGAGAAATGACTGAACACACTGGTGCCACAAGTCTCTCATTTATCCAGCAGCTTAAATCTTTAGATAAATCCTCTTACGTCTCTGCAGACGGTCAGCCAGCTCCTCCTGCTTCATTCTCCTCAGGAAGTCCACTGTGATCTTCACAAATGCCTCTCTGCTGTTTCTCCTCTGCTCATCATCCTCCCTCTGAAACTCCAAGCACTGGGGCTTATTTGGATTCAGAGCCTTCTGGATCTTCTTCAGCTCGTTCTTCACAAAAGTGATGATGTTGTCCTCCAGCAGCTGGAACAGAATATTTATGAATGACCCACCACTCTGAACTTTAGTCCACACAACATCCACTTCTTTACCATCAAGGGGCATATCATCCACGAACTCTTTACCAATTATAGGTTTGACTTTATCTGATTAACTGAGACTTTGTCCACAACTCCATGATCCCAAAACGTTGATGCTGTTCATATGAATGCAGCGATTTCAGTGGGAGAAACATTTCACTGGTGTTCAGAGCTGAACTACCAACAGGTTGATGATCAAAGCCAGAAACTTGGAGATGTTTCAGGTGACTGAGTTGATCGTACAGACAGCTGGTCTTAAAGGTTCACTCTGTTTACACATACAGATCAGTATTTAAGGTTTGACTCTCATCATCCACTGGAGCACAAACTGGGCGTCATCAGGACACTACAACACAGAACAAACACCATCCCCACAGACACAGCAGCCAGCGAAGCAGAAGAACTTCACATCAAGAAGGTCCTGAGTAAATGTGAACGCTGGTTTGAGGGCGGAGTCAAGGAGGCCATTTATGTGAAAAGGAAAGACCATCTCTGAATGGAGGAGGGGCCCAAGGGTACAACTGTCACCATCTTACATGCTGTGATTGCAGCCATTCCGCAGCTCTCTGTGAACTGGACTCATGACCATTGATCAACAACCATTGATCAATGGTCCTGACAATATGCGTACCAATGATCAATGAACTGACCTCCCAGCCCATTGTTCCTTCAGTGGGCTGGTTTCAGTCATACAAATGTCCTGTTTATGAGATTGAAACCTGCAGTCAGCTGAGACTGAAGAAGTCACCTGATGATGATGAAACGTTTCTCCCACTGAAAACATCCAGATGAACAGAATCAAGCTTTTTGGGATTTACGTACCTGGATGATTGAGCATCAAGACACAACTCTGTGACTTTTCTCAGATGAATAAATCCTCTCCTCCAGCTTTGTTTACATCTACCAGCCCTGTGGCGCTGCCCAGGGACAATAATCTATGTGAGAGGTGGAAAGTCATACAGGTGTCTGCTCCTGCCTTCAGTTATTTTATCTACTGTGTGTCAACTGGCTGAACCTCCTCCAACTGTCTACTGTCTCCCTAAACTCAACAATGACTTAGTGATCTATCCATTCTCTGACCAAAGACATCCTGCTGCAGGAGGTTAACATAGCAGTCAATGATGATCCCACTCACTGTGAACAACACATTTGGACCTGATTTGCTGCTCTGGTTTACACGTGAACTTTGACTGCTGTCACCAACTTGAGAGGCTCTACAGAAAAACTGGACTTGTCCATAAAAATCATAAACTACATTATAAGGACAGCATTGCTCAATCAACTCTAATTACTATGACCATGTTATCTCTTCTAACTAAGGTACAGACACTCAAACTTGCTGCTTTCAGTGAGAAGTCAAATGTCTGAATATGAGCTGGAAGCCGCTGAGAGTCCTCCTCCTTCCCGTGGGGTTTACTTTCTCTACTACTTTCACTATAAACACGCCCCTTTCATGCACCTGCAGAGGGCCACCAGCAGATGGAGCTGTCTTAAACAAATCCACTTGGATAGTTAGCTGTAGATGATTTTCTCAGTATGATTGTAGGACTTTGAGTTATTCTTCAGATTTATTTAAACTCCTATATTGTGCACAAGTGTTGAGCGACCCATAATTTCTCTGTACTTTTCATAAGAGCAGCCAGACTTTCAGCTAGTTTTTGTTTTTTAAGAGCTCAAAGTTATTGAAGAAACAGTTATTCAGCTTCATTCCCACTGATCTCGACTACAAACTGTTTCACTTTGGTTTCTGTTTAAAGCCTCGATGTTTAAAACGTTTCCCTGTGATCACATTTGCACCGTCTGATTTCAAAGTTTGTTTTCTTGTGGTCATTTAGTCCACAGAGTCCTTGGTGTTCTGAAAGGGACCTATAAATAAATGCATTATTATTAATAATAAAGTAGTTGTTGTACATGTACAGACCATAAATATGGAGTCCAGCTGTGTTTGATGCTGCTGGGCAGACTGACCACTGGGAACCTCTGAGCTCTGCTGGTCCACTCTGTGGAGGAACCATGAAGGATTAGATCAACACAGGATAAAGATCCAGGAGTTTCTGCTCAAATAACTTCATCTGAATCAAGTCTGTCAAGTTTTAGACTCTCAGATTCTGAAGATATATTTTCTGTTTTCTAAGAACTTTCTTTCATCAGTGATGGAAGTGATGATGCTGCAGAAGCTCAGAGGAAACTTTGAGAAAACTGTGATGAACCATCAACTAATGCTCTCAGGAGGCCAAAGGTCCCTGAATGTAACTGTGCAGTAGATTCATCGAGTGTTTGAAACCTGACCACTTCCATATGTTTTCATTCTAACACAAGAAGTCCTTTTCTCATTGCTTTGATTTGAGTTTTCATTTGAGTTTTCTGAGTCTCGTATTTGGAGTCGAGTCTAATCAATGATCTGACAGAAGAACATTAAAAAGGATTTAGCAGTGCTGTCAACATTAACATGTAGGGTTAGGGGTTCATCTGTTATCATGATTAACATGATAAAAACCTTTAACACGACACATCTGGATGCAGAACGACTCAAAATCCCTGAAATGTTTCTATCAACGCACTTCGGGCAGTTTGTCCAAGTAGAGTTACCTTTGCACACGTGCAGATGTGCACCACATCTGTTAGTGACGGAAGCTGAACCAATCAGCTCAATATGGAAGATGACAAACACACACTGACCTCTCGATGGAAAGTTTGAGCATTAAAAAAATAACAAGACGGACCAGCCGACCAACATGAAGGATTCTGCACATTGTGACAGAAGGAATTTTCTTTTCACCGAAGCACTTCCAGCTTAAAATATCACAACAATGCAAAGCACTGATGACACAACTGCCAAGTGGACAAACTGCAGACCTGTTAGTGTTGTTAATAACATAGTTTTGGTTCCTCGTGTCAAAGACTTGAAGAAGAGTGACAGAGAGTGTTAGACTGCTGCAGGATCAGTGCCACCTCCACAGACCTGTGAAGAAAATGATTGTTTGACAGATGGGCTCAGATTCAGGATCAGCTGAGGAGTTTGTGGCTGACAGAATCCTGCAGGTACAGAGCAGAGCCCATCATTAGCATGCAGGACTGTCCCTGGGGGGGTCGGCTCATTCAGGAGGTTTATCAATGTTTACATGTTCAATAAACATGTTAAGTGTGTAAATTTGCCCTTTTCTCTCGAGTCTGTTTGCTCATGAAATGAAATTTGATTCGTTTACATTAAAAATGATGTTTAATGGTGATTAATCCAAATTAATCCACAGTAACCCTGTGATGAGTCTGATTAAACATTTTCATTAACAGCAGTAATATAGATTATATATTATTATATATTAGTGCACACTTAGCTTTTAGTATATATGTTTGTTACAAAGTTGTATTTACAGCAGAGAAGCTGAGTTAAAGACTGAAAACTATTCAAAGTCTCTTTGAATTGAAGCGTTTAACATTCTTTGTGTTTATTCTGCATTGACTTCATTATATGGTGTAAACGTCTGTTACAGGCTTAAATATAAAGTTGGAAAAATGTAACTGCAGCTATTGATCAAGTAATTGTGATTAATCAGGATTAATGACAGAAGATTGTGTCATTAATTAGTCATGTTTTAATCTACTGACAGCACTAGTGTTCACTCTGGTGCCTCCAACTGTTTTACGCCCTTTCAACACCTTCGTGGTCAAAAGTGTACACGCACAAAATCTACAATAAAACCCTCACGCAGCAATAGGACAGACACACAATCCATTTATCTCTGTGTCTCAAACACACACACGTGTATTCAAAGCCTCGATTTGTTCATATTTCATCTGTTGTGTTTTTATCTTCAGCGTTTTCAGTGTTGCTGCATTTACACCAAAAATGTTTCCATTGATGAATCAGATTGATTTGAATGTGTTTCATCCATACAAATCCCTCCCTGGTGGTCACATGACTCTATAACATAACAGGAGTCATGTGACAAGAGTTTCATGCTGTAAAATGTCACAATGGTTGAATGTGGTGGAGTAAAAATGTGAGATGTCAGGTACTTTTCTTCAATATGAAATGTTTGCAGGGCCTGACAGGAAGTGGACGGACGCTCTGATCACTTCCTGTTTGCTGAAGTGGGTTTTCAGTTGTTTAGAAACCAAAGGCTTGTTTTAAAAGACAGTTTAAATGGGACTGAGGGAACGACGTGTTTGTAGTTTATATCCAACAACATCGAGCAGTTTAATCAAAGAGTTCATGTTGCTAACAGCTCACCTCTCTGCAGCAGACACAGGCTGGGATTTAAAACCAATGGGAAGATCTTTAGACCGGTCACTCTGTAAGGACACAGAGCTGGGTGGAGGTCCAGGCTGGTTCCTGTGAATAATGATGCAGCAGTGATGTGAGTGCTGAGCTGTGACATGGAGAAGAGTCATGGACAGTTAGAGATGGTCATCTCACCTCTGAGCTTTGGTCTGGCTCTCATGTTCCCCACACAGAGTGCTTTTAGAGGGAGGGGCTCCCTCCTCTCTGTCCTCACACTGATCCATGCTGCTCAATTCAGCTCACACACACTTTCTACCTGCAGAGGAAACACAAATCATTCATGTGCACATCAGCTGAAATCCTCCTTTCATCATGTGTGCTGTCCAAATATCAGCTGCTTCTTTCCTGCTTCATCTCAGTGTCAGCTGGATGCAGTCAGACAGCAGTGTGAGGCAGAGGAAGCTGCCATCAGCTGCTCTGCTATCAGTCCACTAGATGGAGCCTGAAGCACACACGATGCATTCACTGACACACACTGATTCACTGTGACTGGAAGCTTCAGTCAGTCCAACACGTGTGAACAACATTTTAAACCTTTCAGCTGATCCAGGATTCAAAGAGGATCAGCAGAGTTAAAGCTTCACACTAATTCTTCCTGCTGTTTGCAGAGAACTGCACACACACTGATTCACTGCTAATGAGAAGCTTCTTCCATCCAGTAATTCATCATCCATCAGCTCTGCTGCTGCTCTCAGTCCTGGACTCTGATCACAAACTAAAAGCAGCTTTTTAACTCGTGTCTGTAAGAACTCTTAGTGTTAGCTTAGTGTTAGCTTAGCGTTAGCATGCTGTGTGCTAGCTCAGCGTCAGAGCTCTGCAGGTGTCTCGTGTGTAAATATTAATCACAGTGACAGTAAAGGAGGTAAAGGGCTGTGACGTCATCACGTACGCTGCGTCCTCTGTGGGCTCTGAGTGAACTCAAAGTACAAACTACAAGTACACAAACACGAACGTAGCTCAGAGTGGCGGACACACTCGGCCTCGTTGGTCCAGCTGTGAGTCCGTTACCGTGAACTATGGAGCGGCAGATTTGTGCTGAACTAAGCTGCACACAGCTGATGTTAGCCAGGAAACATTACACACTGACTTTAATGGAGAGACCGGAAATACAAACACACACAGTTTGTTGTGTGAAGAAATCAAACACGAGCTGAACAAACAGTAAAGTTCCTAAAGACAAACTGTTAAAGGAGGAAACAAAGCAAACTTACAGTTTCTTCACACACCAACAACAAGCTCCACTCCACACCTGGACACTAAACACGGACACACAGGTGAGCTGCTTCCTGGAAGGAGGCGGGGCTCCACCTGAAACTCAGCACAGGTGGGAGGGGCTCAGCTCTGTGTGTGCTGATGTGTTAACTTTAAAAATATGCCGTCTGACTGCTCAGACTGAGTCAGAGTAAAGTTCACATGCTGACGTGTGGAGACATGAAACCTTGTTGTAGCTGCAGGTGTGAACACACTGATCCCAGATCAGCTCTGCTGTATTTGTAACATGAACATTTCTGCTGCAAAGCTTCAAATGTTCAGCATGTTTCTCTGTTTCCAGTCTATAGATCCAGTCACACTTTCTACCTTCACCTGTGCAGTAAAGACTGAGAGCAGAGCTGAAACCAAGCGTCCAATCAGTGAGCAGCATCAACACCTGAGCTTCATTCAGACTCTGTTATTGAAGATGTTGTTGGTACAAAGTTCATCTGCTGCTCACATGAATCCATGAAAGATTTATTTCACTGAATGTTTCTTCAAAGCTCATTTCAACCTGTTGAAGTCATGAATGAAAGTGCAGACTGAGAGTGGATCACATGATGTTTGAGGTGTGTCATGTGACATGTTCAGTATTGTCACACATGTCTAGATTGTCCCTGATATCATAACTGCTCAAACACTGATGATTATATTTGAAGAATTATTCCTGATGGCAGCAAAGTTTGAATGGAGCTCTCTGTCTGTGCTGATTTGTCGCCCTCTGGAGGTCAAAGCACAAACTGCATGATGTCACTGTAACCACCACAGAGACAGGAAGTGTTTTTATGACTGAAACACTGAAATGATGCTAACGGCTGTCGTTAGGCTCACTGACAGCAGTGCTGATGTGTTCATGTCAAACACTGGCTCAGGTCAGACTCCTTCATCCTTCTCCAGCGTGAGGCCGCCCTCAGACCCACAGGAGCTCTGACCTTTGACCTCCTGACCCTAACCATTTTAGTCTTGTTGCATCTTTAAATGCAAATCCTGTGAAATGGTCAGGGGAGGCTCTAGAGAAATTTTCTTAGGGTGGCAAAATCAAAGCCTTTTCCCCCCAAACACATATGCAGGTGGTTACATGTGGTTAAAATGATTCAAATGCAGTAAGTATGCACGTTTTTCATATAAATATAGTCTATAACTTAATTATTGTCTGTACCCACATGATTACACACTTTAGTTACATGAAACATGTGAGTTTTGATGTTATGTACTGTACAGCCTGTATATTAAATACATATGTAGCCCAATAAGTATAAACTCCAGAAAGCTACACAACATGGGGCGCTTCATTTACAAACACAAGTCTAACTTAAGTTTCACTGTTTTTGTTAGAAAACTGTCACATTGTTGCAGCTTAAATGACACAAAATGTCAGAAATCTGCACCGTCATGAACAAACATGTAAACCTCATTTTTCATGATTTGTTGGATTCACCCTCTGAGGTCTGAAATACAACCGGACATTTGTGACTCCTTTGAGTTTACGTTTGTATTTCACCCTCAGATTGTTTCATTTTATTTTTTCCTCCTCTTGCTTTGTTTGGTATCTTTTCAGCTCAACTGAATTTAGTTGTTTTTTCACTGACATACTGCATTAGTATTACTATTACTATTAATGTAACTATTACTGATCTGAAATCACACAAAGAACCTAAAATCCTAGCAGTATTTTTTACTGTAAAAAAACCACAGACGTGTTGGGTAAATGTTTATAACTTGAAATGCAAATATAAATTGTACATTTTGTAAACAGATACAACTATTTATCTAAAAATGCAGCCAATACACCTGCTGTTTTTTCATTTTCTACAACCATTTAAAATAGCACTCACCTTCCTTCATTTCCACAGTGTAACATCCACCCACCTGTGTAAAATCAGAAATTCCCATGGTGTTGTTCAAAATGTGCTCTGGCACAATCATAAGCATCACTTGCTGCTGAAAACAAGAAAAAAGCCGTCCTGCTATGAGCTGAACCATTTGTTAATGTGGAGGGGGGGACACTATGGAATATATCCAGTTCTAGCATTTATATTCACTGCTGACTGTAACTACGCTCAAACTGTTAAACTTATTTTAATAAACAACACTGTCATATGCAAAACTGGGGTGGCACTTGGGGTGGCAAGGGATCATTTTAGGGTGGCACTTGCCACCCCATGCCACCCTTCTAGATCCGCCCCTGCTGATGAAGCCAACAGGTTCGCTTCATTTGCAAAAAGCAGATATGAGTTTCTGAGGCCACAGTCTTCTGTGGCAGAAGGGGAATCAGGGGAAGCCCTGGAGGAGTCCACCACCCACCAGAAACAGGTCTGAGCTCTCACTGCAGTTGTAAAGGGGCTACACAGCCCACATGAGGCTGAGGGATGCAGCCTTCTGTCAGACTGTCACTAACACAGAGAAACACCCGTGTACACTCATACTCATGGGCACATACACCAATCAACCTAACCCCACTAACTGCTCGTCTTTGGACTGTGGGAGCCAGAGAACCCAGAGAGGACCCAGACATGGGGAGAGCATGCAAACAGCTTAGATGTTGGATTTGAACCCAGAACCTTCTTGCTGTCAGGAAACAGTGCCAACCACTTTTCCACTGTGCTGCCTGTTTGACTCTGATACACTCATTTTTGAGCTCTTAAAAACAGCCCTCCACACAACAGAGACAAACCATATAGGACTTTGTGGCTTGTAGCAACCGAAGAAAGTTTAAGGTGCAAAATCAATAGGTTGAAAGGAAAGTAATAAAGATGTAATTATAACAGTAATGTTGGCTGTGTATCACGTGTGGCATGTCATTGTGGGGCTGGCCTCTGTTGGGATTGAGAATATGTGATGGCGGGGGCAGGGTTGGTTACTGGGGTTTATCCTGATCTCCTGTTTAGTGGAACTGTGGTCCTTTGAATCCACAGCACTAACCTGGCACACACACATAAAATGCATCATTGCTACAGAGCACAGCAGGACTCATTATGAGTGGTGGGGCAGGCTGGATGGTGTTGAGGAGTCGTATCGCAGTGACATTGGCTCCCCTGCTTCACTCTCTCCTGCCCCACTAATGCAACTCACTAATCCCTCTGTCCCCTTTAGGTGGGGCTCACGCTGACAAGATAAAATAAGCTGCACGACTGGTGGGTGGGGGCTGTGCTGTCAGCCCCCCTGGGTCTGCTCCTCTGTGATCCTCAGTGGGCCAGTATGCCTCTCCTGGTAGCTCCATGGGGGATGGTGTGGTGGGTTGGTGGGTGCCATGGCGACTATGTGCGGACTTCACATTTTTGTCTGCTGTGACAGCTCCTTGATCTGGGCGGGGCCAGTGGGGTGTGGGTAGGTCCTTTGTGGGGCTTTGGACGTTGCCTGAATATTGTCAGGCAGCTGGGTGCTGTGCCTCGACCCTTTCTTCCTTTGCATTTGTGGTTTGGTGCCATAAATGCACAACATAGAAGAGCCACCTCGACGGGACAACACTCAGCGGTTCATCTGTCTCTCTTCCACAGCATGTCTTTATCCTGTCTTCCTTCTCTCACCACAACCAATCACAGCAGATGGCCCCGCCCCTCCCTGAGCCTGGTTCTGCTGGAGCTTTCTTCCTGTTAAAAGGGAGTTTTTTCTTCCCACTGTCGCCAAAGTGCTGCTCACAGGGGGTCATATGACTGTTGGGTTTTTCTCTGTATGTATTATTGTACGAGCTACCTTACAGTATAAAGCACCTTGAGACGACTGCTGTTGTGATTTGGTGCTGTGTAAATAAAACTGAATTGAATTAAGAAACAACTCTTAGATTCCTCACATGATTCTCCTGTATTCCTACGGGACGCCAAGGTAATATAACATGGAAGTGTGTCGCAGTGCCTGGTGGCCACATGTTACCCATAAACTGTCAACCTGACCGTACTGTAGCTACGTCCAAAGACTAGTTAAAGATTAAAGCTTTTTGGGGGGTTAAATCTGACATAAATAAAGAAAGAATAACATTAAAGTCGATTCTTTTGATCACTGTAGTTCTACTTTGAGGATATGATGTGTAAAAACCCTCAGTTGTGGCTGGTGGATCTCACATTCCTGGTCTTTGTAATTCCAGTTCAATGAAGCCTCATTTTCACCTTTTTCCAGGTAAATTTTCCCAACTGTTCTAATGTCCATGCTGTGGCATTGTCCCATCATTTGTATTTCCTGTTAATGGATTTTTAATATGGTCTGGGAAATTACTATATATGAGTAACTTCCTGTTGTATTGCAGCTTAAGGCCATTGTCACTGAAATAAAGCCCGAGTTGTAATAGTTTGCATCCAGAACGAGGAAAAGGAAGAAACCCAAACACTGCTCAGTGGATGAGTCCGTCCTGGAATAAATACCAGGACAAAACTAAAAAGAAGAGCTTGTTTCCTCGAAGCAACAACAGAAAGCTCTTTGTCTCTACAGATGTTTCTGGGAAACACGTTAACAATATTTAAACATTTGTTCTTAATAAACGTTTTTACTTAATGATGCTTTATGATATTTCTATCTGACCTAATGCAGCAGCGTATCCACATGAACTCTGCAGTGTTTCTACCCAGAGGCCACCGTGGTCCTTCTTTACTAATGCTGAGGGTTTTCTCCCAGCCGTGATAGCCTTTGACAGGTAAACTGAGTCATTCCAGCCCAGTGCAAAAATAACCTCCCTGTCTGCTCTTAACTTCACGCATCGATGCTAAAACGTTGCATAACTGAACCTGCAGACTGTGATCCTGTAGCTGTCGAGGAGAGGGCTTGATGCCGTCCATCTTCTGCTCAATTAACAACGCCTGCAACCTTTTGAGCCTTGGTCCTGCTACAGTCACAAATATAACATCATCACTCTTTATTTGATCCACTACACTGCTGTCATTTGTCTGTTATGGCCCCACAAGGTCACTGAATCAACCCCACAGCATCACGTACAAGTTTTCAAAGCGGTGTTCTAATCTGCTTCGAGCTTTCATCATTTTAGCCAGCCCCTCCGATCTTCTCCAGGTAAACACTACAAAGAAAGAGTTCAGTCTGAATGAAACATCTTGTGCATGTCACACGATACAGCATCCACAGCAGTATACACTGCAAACAGCAGAAGCTCTTCCTTCTTAGCCTTCGGTCCAGCAGTGATGACCTCCTCCTGCTTTTGGTTCACATCACCTTTCTCCTGAAAATCTGAGCTGGGCTTGACAAACCCTCAGCTCAGCGTGATATAAAGGTGGCTCTTCTAGTGTATTTGCCATCTCCTGAGCTCTCATTGTTACCATCTCACATTCTTCTCCAATCCATGGTTAGGGAGCTGCTCATAGGGGGTCATATGATTGTTGGGTTCTTCTCTGTACCTATGAAGCGCCTTGAGGCGACTTTTGTTGTGATTTGGCGCTATATAAATAAAATGGAATTGAATTTTCAGGGTCAAAGTTCAGAGGAAAGTTTGTTCAGCAAATGAATGACAATAAATCATACATGTTTGCTGATTCACAGGTTAACAGCCTGGAGGAACAGGGCTGTGTCGTTCCTGTGATGCGATTCAGCTTTATTTCAGCCACTCAACAAAACAACATTATATTATATTTAATATATATTAAATATGTGCCAACTGATTCAGTACGTTTCATGTAGAAATATGTGTGGCAACTTTTTGTTGCAGCAATGATCTCAAAACACGGGGGGGGGGGGGGGGGGGCTAAGATGAATGTCTGCTGTGAGGACAGGGGGTGTGCATGTGCTCAAGTCACGTGACACGTCATTTACGCAACATTTGGTCGATTTCAAAGTTACAGTGAGATAAAATCATGTTATGGATTGCACTCAGTATATTGTGCCGACATGGTGAGATTGTGTCTGTCGAGCCGAGGAGAGCGTCGCAGTGTCAAAAGCTGTAAAATGAACTATCAGGCTGGAGTGTGCTGCCACAGCACAGAGCAGTCACAGAGTCCTGCAGGCAGAAGAGGAGTGATCGTGTTAGCCACCTTACAAAACAAAAAGACATGAAGTGAAAAGCAGAGCGCAGAGTGAGGCAGAAGAAGACAGACTGGGCCAAGTCCTGCATGTGCGAGAGCGAGCGAGACCCGGGACAACGTCATCCGCCTCGCCTGGACTAGTCCGCCGGCCGGAGGAGGGACAGTGGCTGCACTGTGCAGCCGAAGACTCACTTTGATCGCGCAGGAGACGAGCGACGCAACCGGTCCACCGTCCGTGCAAACTGCGCCAGGCAGCGTATTGCACGCTGGAGGACACCGAGGAAAGTCACAGTAGGAGCGGCGCTTAGTGAGAGGTGATGTCGGGGGGACATGGCTTCTTCTCCGGTCACCCCAGCATCGCTTGAAGGAGAAACACCTTCACCCACCGGGAACGAGGAGCCCGCGACCACCCGACAGGTACGACACGCCTCCGAGACCCTCTGCGCGCCCGGTAACGTTGTAACGTTTTACCGAAGTTCATTCGCAAACACACCAGTTTAAGATGGACCCGAGAATCAGCACACGGGAGCACTGGTGTCTGACTCAGCAGAAACGGCGCGACGTGCGTGTAATGCTTCGTATTTGATAACGATGGAATAATTCTTTAAAATAAGCACACAGATAAACACTGGTGGGTGGAAAAGCTCGTGTTTTGGTGAAATGAGTCCCGCCTAGTCCGGTCTACACCTCATTCAGCAAACATCTGAGTCACCCTGAGACGCCAGTGCGCGTCCTTGTGATGCAAAAAGCCGTAAGTGACACGCTGTTTACACGCAGGAGCAGTTTAACACATGCAGGTTGTGCCAGTAGGCGTTTCCTTCAATGTGACACCAAACGTGTAAATCAGTGCTGGGAGCGGATGTTGGACCTGATCAGTCTTAATCTGACAAACTGTAGTTCCTGCTCTGTTTCTAATTCAGCCCCATGACAGACAACCAGCATGTTCTCCTGTCACGTGTTATTGACACGCACATATTTAGTCCGTGTGTGGGATGTTAAAGGTGAGTTTGTTCAGGGCACGATCAGACTGAGGCCATTTCAACAGGTGCAAGGAAGTGTTAGTGTGGTTACTACGGCAGCACTGATGCCCTGATGAGTGCACATGGCTGGAATGAAAAGTCAATGCTATGTATAGCATGAACTACTTGTTGTCTAAGGCGGTGCAGAGAGTGAGCAGGAAATATCTGAGGTTGGATATTTCAGTACATACAGAGCTGTGCAGAGACATTAGGATCTTAAACTATTGTCTGTATCTGGCAAAGCGAGAATCTGAGCCTTGTGTACAAACTGTCTGGTGTTTGTTCTGGCAGGAATATGAAACTACTGTGCACAGCATGCTTATTAAGATGGCCCAGGACCAGGTCATCTTGCAGGATGGTAGTGTTACATCGAGAAGGTTCCTCTTTAATTGTTGGATTTCTGTGTGAGTTTTCTCCCTGTGCCTCTGTGGCCTCTCCCCACAGTATCTGTGTTTGTGTTTAAAGTGTTTAAAGTACAGCACTAGATGATCGTATGGGTGAATGTGACTTGTTGTAAAGCACTTTGAGTTGTTGTCTATATAAAGTCTAAATGGAAATCCACTTATGTGCAGAGGACCAGAAGATCCAGCGCATCGAAATAAAAAGTTCTTTGCTTAAACAATGAATTGTGCGATAAAATATTAATTTACAAATTCATTTTTAAGTTATTTTATTTATTCAATACAAAAGTAATTTATTATCTAGTAATTTAATTGAAAATAAAATTCTGTTGGTTTTTGTTTTTTGCCCTTCTCCCCCGTCCCTCTTCTCAGCTGTTTCTCTTTCTTTCTCCCCTTCTTTCCTCCAGTCAAGTCTGTCCCGTATTCAGTAAGTGAAAATAAAATAAACAATAAAAGGTGAATCAAATGGACCATTACGGCAAGGCTGGGATGGTCAGTTTGGTAAAGTAAATCCGTTGGGCATCTTTCTTTGCCTTTAGACAACAATTCTGATGCAAAAGAGCCAAACGGGACAGGCAAAAAAAATAAATAAAATAAAATAAATATTTATAAATCAGTATTTGAAAATAAATAATTATTCCATTAATAAATACTTCAAATCAGAAAAAAAAAAGAAATAAAATCTCAATAAAAACCTCACATCAAAAATCCTTTTCCTGTGTCGTCTCATGTCCAACATCTGTGTAGGCAGAGTGTAAACACAGAGGCTGAATGGCCTTTGGTATAGGTGCAAAGCTAAGACTGTCTAACCAATGACAGAGCTCCTTACCTCTCACCGGCTAATTTGCATTGCTCCGGGATTTTGGAAATTTATCCATTTATTCATTATGATGTGGTTCAGCATCATAATGCTGAACCACAGAAACACACACACACACACACACACATATATATATATATATATATATATATATACACACATATATTAGGGGTGCAACGATACTCGTATCGATATTGAACCGTTCGATACAGTGCTTTCGGTTCGGTACACATATGTATCGAACAATACAAAATGTTTAATTTATTTCATCAACTTTCCTTCTGACGATGCTGTCTGTGTTGAGTGCTCAGTGGATCTGTGTTCGACTACTCCGCCTAGGCTGCACTGTCGAGCACAGATCCACTGAGCGCAGCGCAAGCTAGCAGACAGAAGCTAAGCTCGTTGCAACATGGCAAACTGAACCTCCCCCACCCTCATTCAGATCTGGTGTTTGGAACTATTTTGGTCTTCATGTGACGTATGACCCTGAAGGTAAGCGCGTCATGGACTAAAGTAAAATAGCATGTTGGATGTGCCACGCAATGCTCAATTACATGGGTGGGAACTAGTGTGTTAGCGCAGTTAGCTCGTTAACGTGTTGGCCGTCCAGCCCCACGCACGGGGCGATCCGCGGTAGCTTGTTAATGGAGATTTGCCGTGTTGTGGCGTTAAGGTCATTTCAGATTAACGCTGACAGCACTAGTGGGAACACAACGAATATGACTGCACATTTACTCCGACATCATCCTAGTGCAAAGACAAGTGGAAGCAGACAAAACAACAAGCACGCATGCTACAAACTTTACCCGAGTAATTTAGACAGCTGTTAGCACAGGATTCTCCTTATGGGGACCTGATATGTTTAATATGCTGCTGAGAATATAGCCCAGAAGAAGCGTATAGTAGAGCTTTTATTTTGAAAGAGACATTTCTCTGTAATAAACTCTCTTTTCCAAAGATGAGCGATTCCTCCATCAGATAGATTTTTTTTATTTTTTATTACTTTGTTGTTTCAGCAACATTAAATTTAAAAACTGTACTTTTGAGTTAAAATATATATTTATAATTTTAATAACTGACAAATTAAAAAGGCATGAACATTTTTTTGTATCGAAAAAATATCGAACCGTGACACCAAAGTATCGAACTGAACCGTGAATTTTGTTTATCGTTGCACCCCTAATATATTTGTATATATGTGTGTGTGTGTATTTATACATCAATCCATTTTCTTGCTTATGGAGTTCAGGGCCTGGGACCTACTCCATGTCAGCTTTCAGTGTTTATGAACATGAACATTATGAACTCATGACTCCCTTGGGAAGCCTATGGTTTTTCATAGGCAGGGGATATTTGTTTTATCACAGTTCATTACCAAACAGAGCAGGGTTCTAATTGATTTGTGGCTTTTAGGATATTATGTACAGGTGTGTAAAAGTGGAGTGAATATAATTACAAACAGCAATGCTAGTGGAGTGATGACAGACAGGGCGGTTGGGGGGTGGTGAACAGTTTGCCAACAGTTCTGCCCCTGTAGAGAAGGACATCTGCCATTTCTTTTTCCTTTTAACAATTCAGGTAGTGATGAAAGAAAATCAGACTGTGGCAGTGCTTGCAGCAGGTAACGGAGTGATAATGCAGAGTTTTTACTGCAGTGGACAGTCCCTAGTGTGACCATCGCTGGAACCAACCAGCTGATTTACACCATGGCAGCAGTCATCAGTGAAGTTCTTGGCTGCAACATGAACGATCTCAAGTAGCAATGCTACTAAACTTGCTGGAGAACTTTTAGTTCAGGCCACTTGATGAGTTTCACACAGTACTGCATATTATTTTATTAGGTTGGCACAAATGTAGGATTGTGTTTGTGATATCACGATGTATCTGTTTCCTTTTCATATTACACTAAAGAGATCATCGCCTACAAGCCTCCGTAAACGAACAGCATGTCTATAAAAGCCCATTCATCATCCGGCCCTCCTGCTCAAACACAACCATGTAGCGCTCATCCCTCCACCCGTCTCATTCAGCATCCACACACATGTTGCAGGGAACGGGAAATAGAGTAGAGCAGCAAAGCTTGATTTTCTTTAGGATTGATTAAACTAAAAGACGTTGACAAGGAATTTTAAGGGTTTTAGGAAGCATAAAACCGAAATCAGTTGTATTGGATACGAGTATAAATGAGTGCTTAGGCTCATGCAAGAAAAAACATCTTAGACAGGATATGACAAAACGTACTGTGATACAATTCTTCATTACTACAGCTCATTGAGTGCTTTTGTAAAAAGTCAAATCTGTGTGCTCCATTAAACCCTGTAGAAGTTGTTTCGAATGCTGACAGTGGACAAACAAAGTTGTCATTTAGCTTAAACATTAACAGTAGAAAAGGCCCGATAGGAATCTAACATCCTTGGAATCAAGCTGTGGGAGTGAGTTTTGAAACCTTTCTGTAGGACTGCTTTAAACTTGCCTTCTTGGTGATGTGTTGTCTGATATCTTGTTTGACTTGAGCAGATTCTTTACGTGCTTTAAGTTTCTAACACATTTGCTTTAACCAGTAATTGAAACTGCTGAGTAGGAAGTACTAAAGTGGGTGTTGAGCATGTTGGGTGTGTCCTTATTACCTGTTTCGATGTTTTCTTTTAATTGAAAGCGTTTCATGAATATGAAATGCTTCTGCGTAATGTTAAACGTTATAAAATATTCTTATGATTTAAACTCTGTATTCATGGCTTATTCTTTCCTGGCCTTTCCTGTAAGCACTTTTATGCTCGGTGGTAAAATATCACAGAACTAGCAGTTTGGCGAGTGTCATACCGCCTGGATTAGTGGCTCAGCTGGTAATTCAGAGATTTATGTAGCTGAGTTTGCTGTGTCATGCTGATTTGGGGAGACTGGACACAGACCTGAGTCATTCTCTTCTGGGTGATCACAGTGGTTACTCTCCTCCCTTCCTCATCTCACCCTGCAAAGAAATCTTTGTTGTTCTGCCTTGACCTCTTCCTCTGTGTTAGTTTGCTGTCCTTTCATTAGCTAGCTTTAGGACTTCTCCTCTCCTCCATGAATGTATCCCCACTAATCCCATTACATGCTTGTCCTTGTCCCACATTTATCAAACATACTTTTTAAAATCAAACAGTTAGAAATGACATTCATTACTTCATTATGTAACATGTCCCTGTGATCTAAACAGCCTGTTAGCCCTCGGAGCACATTTAAGTAAATTGAAATAATTGTGCCGATAAATTGGATTTGAAAGCTCTTATTCTAATTTTCTGTTTTGATGATATTTGGGATATGCTGTTTATGTAGAACAGCTAAAACTAGTTCTTTATATTCCCATATAAATGATAAACACACATTATTTACAAAACACTGCCCGGTGGACGCCAAAGGACGGCCTGTTTTGATTACGCTGGGATCTTTTTGGAGCGCACATTTTTGGTCTACGATCAAAGCTGCCACACCACGCTGGATTAATCTCCCAGTAGCTGAGTTTATGAAGTCATAAGAAAGGAATGTCCCACACGTTCCTGCTGTTACACCATATTTGGACTGGGACACCTTTGCTAACCTCTGTTGCTCAATGACACACTGATTTGAATCTGGAGGTGCTGGCGACATATTTGCAGCAGTGTGGGTTCACAGAGGCTGTTTAGACTCTGAGCATGTGACACACCAGTAGCGTGCCACACTGGGCCTCTCGGGGTGGCGTACAGTGTCACTGTGTGTGTCTATTTAAGTGTTTGTCGTGTAAATGAGGACAACCAAGATATGTGAAGTATAGAGTGGTGTACCACAGTGACAGGTTAATGTCAGTGTGAGTGTGTAGCAGTTTGTGTGGCCAGAGAAGGTCAGCAGCCTCCAGAGGACAAAGCGCTTGTGTTCTTCCACAATCGCCCGTTTGATCAGACAGATCATTTGGCATCTGTCAGGCTAAAAACAACAACACAACATGAAACCAAGCATACGCTCTGCAGTCCTACAGCTAACTCCTGACAGTCTGTCTGCTGTAGGCTGAAGAAATCAGGGGCTCATTCATCTGCACCTGTCAGCGTCTTTATGCTAACAATAGATCAAACAGTATGTGTCCACAGAATGTGTAATGTTGAAGGTTACCGTACATCCTTATCTCCAGCACTGAGAATCAGTTATCACTGATCGCTGTCTCTGCTTTGTTTTGACATATTTCATATTTATATATTTCATATTTATAAGGTAAATACCCTACAACATTACAGAGAAGAAGAAGTAACCCCAGGCTCGGTGAGGGGCAGCCATCTGCCGTCACCAGCTGGAGGTGATGAGTGGAAGACTCGATAGGCCACTCTTATTTTCATCCACTGCTTTGTTACCTCGACACGATGTTTTGGATCATCGTCATGCTTGAACATCCATCTTCATGGGACGAAGGTTCCTCGTCACAGTACGATACGCGGTCCTGTCTATTGGCCCTCCATGCAGGGAGGTCATGTTGTGCTCTTAGCAGAAAAGTGACCCATGTTTCCACCGCTTTACTGTGGGGGTGGTGTTCTTTGGTTTTTAGTGATTGTAAAGAAGTTTTCACAGACAAACCATCACAAAAAACCCATTAAGTGCCAACATAACATAAACCTGTAGTTTTAAAAATAAATAACTACGAATTTTCAAAAACTTCTTAACAGAAAATCTGTTTAAACAAAAAGGTTTTGAAGTGCTTTTTAAAAGAATTGACAGAGTCAGCTGTAGACTGGTGCAGAGCCTTGGTGGTTTCTCTAATCCAGCACAGAGGCCAGTACATTAATCTAAATGCAGTGACACAAACACATTGATAATTTCTTCCAGTGCAGCAGAGGAGACCATGTTTAGAAATGTTAGGAGTGAGATAAAGATTTTACACAGTTGAAACTCAGAGAAGACTCAAACGCCAAGATTTTGAATGCTGAACTTAGCATGTGAACAAAAACAGAATAGAATAGAATGCATTTTATTGTCACTACACACATGCACAATAAGCTTCAGAGCATCTCCTATTCAGTGCAGACGTGGGAAAGAAAGAGGGGTGAGTTGCACAGTTCTGCAGCACTATCTACAAATATAGAAACAAAACATAGTGCTATATATTACAGTGTGGGTTACTGCACGTAAATTAAGTGTTGCACTGTGGTGATGATAGTTGTGTAGTCTGTGTGTAGAGGTCCTAGATTGGGGGGTGGAACTGTGTTTATCATGTGTGAGTTCAGGCTGGTTATGGGTCTGTGGGTCTCCTTGCTGATGCACCTGTAGCGCCTCCCTGAGGGAAGCAGGCTGAACATGTTGAAACCAGAGTGGGAGCTGTCCTTGATGATGTTTGCTGCTCTGCTGAGGCAGCGGGAGGAATAAATGTCCTTCAGGGAGGGGAGAGGGCAGCCGATGATCTTCTGTGCTGTCTTGACCACACTCTGAAGCCTCACTCTATCCGCCTTGGTGCAGCTGCCGTACCATACTGTGATGCAGTAGGTTAGCAGGCTCTCAATGGACGAGCGGTAGAAGGTCAGCAGCAGGTTGGAGTTCAGCTTGTACTTCCTGAGGACTCTCAGGAAGTGCAGCCGCTGTTGGGCCTTCTTGACGACCGCTGAGATGTTGTCTGTCCAGGAGATGTCAGCAGAGATGAGGACACCAAGGAACCGGGAGGTGTGGACCCTCTCCACACGCTCCCCGTTGATGTAGAGGGGGGCCAAGTCAGTGCCTCCTGATGTTGACAATGACCTCTTTGGTTTTCTTAGTGTTCAGTCCCAGGCTGTTTTCTGAACACCATGCTGCCAGCTTCAGGACTCTGTATGCTGATTCTTTCATCCGGGCTGGACTTCTTATTCTTGACTGAACTTGGCTTTGCCCTGGTGAGTTCTTTTCTTTCTCAGAACCAACCCGATTCACCTTTCTGAGCTCACCCCGGTCCACTGACAGAGGTGGAGGGCTAGCTTCAGTTTTTAAAAACAAATTTCGATGTCGGCCGCTGTCATCATGTACCCCAGCTTCGAGGTGCAGTTATTGGAACTGAACTGAACCTCATTTCTTTGCGCTGTGGTGTATCGCCCCCCGAAATTTGTTACGGATTTTATTTCTGAATTTGCTGACTTACTGGGGAGCAGTGTTGGTCAAGTTACTTGAAAAAAGTAATCAGTAATTAATTACTGATTACTCCCCCCAAAAAGTAATCCCGTTACTTTACTGATTACTTATTTTCAAAAGTAATTAATTACTTAGTTACTTAGTTACTTAGTTACTTTTTAAAAACACGATTTACAACCTGAAGAGGTGATAAAGCGATAGATCTTTCAGCCCAATTCTACTTTTTCTACATAATCCATCATACAAAATGTAATCAAATGGAAAAGTCTCTTTTTTTAACTTGTTTTATCAGTTTTAATCTTTTAACTTTATGCATCAAGCAAAACATTTAATTATATGCAACATTCTCTGACTTGAATAAATTAGTTTAACATTTAAACCTATTTTCTACACATTCCAGCACATAAAATAAAATATTTTTTGTGTTTTCACTCACTCTTTCAAACAGATGCAAGTAAAACACAGCAGAAAATAAATAAAGTCAAAGACTCAGCGGTCCTTTTGCTCTATTTTCACCTGTAAAGCAGGAGCAGGGTAGGCGGAGGGTTACCCTGGTGTAGGTGTGCTGCGGTCAGTTGAAGAATCCGCGCGAGTGTCTCTGTGAGTTTCCCATCACGTCGTAGCTACTCGGTGCTTGCTCGGAAGTTTAGGAGTTTTTTTCGCTGTAAAAAGAAGTTTTCTTCCCACGCACGATGGACGCTAATATTTTTGTCACTTTTTATGGAATCAAACTCAAAGTAAGGTCAGTACTTCCACACTTTAAACGCTGCACGCTCATACTCTCTCCCGCACTCGATATATTATCCATTGTTGATCTGCACACAGCTGCTGTCACCAACGTCGCACTTGCTTACGTCACTGTCATGAGACATTCTCGCAAAAAAAATCACGGTTTTAGTAACGCAGTAACGCAGCGTTCCTACGGGAAAGTAACGGTAATCTAATTACCGATTTTGCAATAGTAATCCCTTACTTTACTCGTTACTTGAAAAAAGTAATCAGATTACAGTAACGCGTTACAAGTAACGCGTTACTGCCCATCTCTGCTGGGGAGTGTCGTCTTACGCTATGATCGTATTTTAATTCTTTGTGATTTTAACTTCCACGTTTGTTGCGAGGACGGCTCACTAGTCAAAGACTTCCTTGCTCTTATGAATTCGTTTAATCTCACCCAGTTCGTAAGTGATCCAACTCACACAAAAGGTCACACACTCGACTTGGTACTGTCCCGTGGTTTGGATATCTGCATCACGGACATTAAGGACTTCGGGATTTCGGACCATTTTCCGGTTTTGTTTAATACTGTTATTAACAATGTTGATTTGTATAGTGATGGTTCTCTACGGCAAACGCGCTCGATGAGCTCTCAGTCACTTGCTCATTTCACTGCTGCTTTTCTTGATTCTCCTCTTTCTGATGTTAATGGTATTGCAGATTTATCAGCGGAGGAACTTGCCAACCTTCTTAATACTACATGCGCCGACATTCTTAATTCGGTGGCACCTCTGAGGACAAAAAGTGCCAAATTGTTACGCCAACCCTGGCGTAATGACCCTACCGGTGCCCTTAGGCGTGGATGTCGGCGCGCTGAGCGAAAATGGAAAAAAGATAAACTCCATGTCTCTCTGGACATGCTTCGTAAATGTCTATCTAGGTATCAAAACGTCTGTTAAAGCTGCTAAATCTGCCTCCTTCTCTGGTATTATTTGGTCTAACTGCCATAATCCCCGAGCCCTTTTTAGTATTTGTAATTCCTCGATAAACCCTTGCCCCTTTACTTGTAGGGATGCCTCTCCTGTACTTCGTGATAATTTTTTAAAATATTTCACTGACAAAATTTAAGTTCTGAGGGCGTCTCTCTCATCTTGAGTCGTTGTTAGTTTCTGACTCTGTTCCAGTCCCTGAATGCTTGACTGTCCTTCAACAGTTCAATCCACTGTCTTATTCTCATTTAACAGCTATAAGTGATCATCTCTAACTCCCCCCGTGATATCGTTCCCTCTCGTTTTCTTAAGGAAGCTTTGCACACTATCGGTCCCTGTATCCAACTTTTACTAAATGTATCCCTGTCATCAGGTTGTGCACCGTCAGTATTTAAGCGCGCTGTCGTGCAACCCATTATAAAGGAAAAAGGATCTTGACCCTAGTGCTCTAACTACAGACCGATCTCCAAACTCCCTCTTATATCCAAAATTCTGGAAAACGTGGTTCTAAAACAACTTCAGTCCTTCCTTGATACTAACGGTATCAGTGAAAGTCAGTCTGGCTTTAAACCTCGCCATCGCACTGAGACAGCGTTAGTTAGGCTTTTTAATGATCTTCTTCTACCTGTGGGCCATTGTTTTAGTTTTACTAGATCTGACTGCTGCCTTTGACACAGTCGACCACAAGATTCTCATCTCTAGAACATGTCGTTGGTCTTAAAGTTATAGCTTTATCTTGGTTCATCTGTCAGAGAGGTCGTTTTCCGTAGCCATGGGGCAACACTCCTCGGCCTCTGCCCCATTGTGGTGTGCCTCAAGGATCTGTGCTCGGCCCAGTTCTCTTTTTCCTTGTACATGCTGCCTTTGGGAGTAATATTTAAAAAATATAACATTTCCTTTCACTGCTACGCCGACGACATACAAATTTATTTCCCTTTGACATCAGATGTCTCTACGTCTCTGGAACCCCTATTTGACTGTCTAAATGAGGTCCAAACGTGGTCACGTCTCTCACACTGAACGAGGATAAGACAGAAGTTATAGTTTTTGATAGTCACACCCCGCTGGAACAACTGCCTTAGGGTCCCTTGGTAGCCATCTCTCACTCACTGTTAGAAACCTTGGTGTTTTCCTGCTCTTTCAAACTCGAGAAACAGATCTCTGTGGTAAAAAACTGTTTCTACCAGCTGCGTCAGATATCTAAAGCAAAGCCATACCTCCCTTTGAAGGACCTTAAAAAACTCATTCATGGTCTTATCACTTCCAGATTAGACTACTGTAATTCTCTCTACTCGGGCCTCCCACCTTCCTCTATTCACCGGCTCCAGTTAGTTTGAAATGCAGCTGCGCGTCTCTTAACTGGAACTAGAAATTATGCCCACATCACACCAGTTTTAGCCAACCTACGTTGGCTCCCTGTTGATTATCGTACCAATATTCAAAATTCTTTTGCTTACCTTTAAAATTTTGAACAATTTAGCTCCCAGCTATCTATGCGAACGCCTCCATTTGTAAATCCCTAATAAGGCACTTAGATCTTCCAATCAAACGCTCCTGACGCAACCGAGGTCTCGTCTGAAGTCCAGAGGTGATCGGGCCTTTGCTGTCGTAGCTCCCAGACTCTGGAGTAACCTCCCTCTTTATATTCGTTCCTCCGAGTCCATCCAGTCTTTTAAATTGCATCTTAAAACTTAGTCTGGCTTTTGATCCAAACTACTATGTTATTTCTATTTTATTTATTTATTTATTTTGATAACACTTCTGAAGCGTCAGAGCTGTCCTTGCCTGTGATAGAGCTGACCTGCCATAGGACACTGGGAAGAGTGTAAATCCAGGCTGAATTCCTTGTGTTGGACAGTATTTGTGTGCAGCAGCAGCAGAGCGCACAAATCAAACTGTATGTTTTGGTAAGCCTGGCCTTCTTGTACTGGATGTCAGTGAGCCAGTAGCTGGTGAGTTCATCACATTAACATCTTTACAAGCAATTTCACTAGCTGGGACCACATCCTCAGTTACGATGAGCGATGATGGATGAGGGAGCGTGTACTGGTGCTGCAATGTGGGGAAGGCCTCAAAGAGGACCGGCAGCGGCTCCTGGGCTCCAGGTGGGCATGAAAATGAGAACCGAGGGTATTGGTGAAGGGGGCATATATAAACTGAGGCAGCGAGAATGAGGTGTGGTCCCACTCCTGAAATTCAGATAATATCTCCACTTAGAATAAACTGGGTCAAAGAAAAAGTGCCTCTGATTGGGCTGCTTTCTACAGTTGGCTGTGAGTCCATTGCAGGGCATCAAACATGGATAAGGGGTTGTTTCAACAGTAATTCTATGATGAAAAATTAATGAGGCATTTATCAGGATCTATATTTAATTTAATATCTATTTAACATATTTAATCATTATAAAGCTCAGTGTCTATTTCTTAGCTTGTAAAGTTGTGAAATTCATGGCAGATTCACTTCTTGGCTGTTTTGCGTTTTATTAGATAGTTGATAATAAAGAGTTTCTTTGCCTGTGGCTTTGTTAAGACTGCAGGTTTTTGTCCGCCTGACCTTTGGTGACCTTGGCGAGCTCAGGATGAACAGGCTGTCTGCTCTGTTTGGGTGTGATGCTGCCTGCAGAGACAGTCTACTCTCATGCAGACACAACATCTTTACTGATATAACGTGGTCATGGACTCTTCTCTGTTCTTCCTTATTAAATAATAGTAAAATGACTCTGCAGTTTTGATTCAAAATGCACCAGGTCTGCTCAGTCTGAATCACACCGTTAGAGCCAGACCAAATGATTGGAGCACCAATGTTAGCACTCAAAGAGTCTAAGCAGTACCACTACCAGCTTTGGCCAGTGCAGGAGTGAACATGTAGATCCATGTTCTACTGAGCAGACACTGAGCAGAGGCAACATGCAGTAAATGAATTAGTGGTCTCCACATGTTTGCACCCAAAGTTTCCCTGCTTTTGTGAGCTGAGCTGTTTTAATATTTTCCATGTATTAGATGATACTGTCCAATGCTTCCAGGGCTGTGAAGATGGAAAAAATGATGTTGCAGTCGTTGCTGAAGTGTTGGTACCATTTGAAGGAAGTCATTAAAGCGCCAGAGCGAGCAGACAAGGCAAGCACTCAAAGAATGTGGAAGGCAGTCGGGGAAAGTTGCCATGGACGGACTTGATTCCTCCCAGCCCCAAACAGCTTTTATACTGTGGACAAAAATACATGAAAGTGTGTGTGTGTACCTGTTTAGATGTCTCTGTGGGGACCAAGAATTGGAATGTTACTATACTTGTGGGGACCAACAGTCATTTATGAGGACAAAAGTGCCTCACGAGTTTGAGACTCACAATGTGGTTCTAGTGTCAGGGTTACAGTTAGGTTATGGTTAGGTTTAGGTTGAGCGTTAACCATCCATTATTGATGGTTACAGTGAGCGGCTAGGATGTGTCCTCACTAAGATATCAAAACTAGAATGTGTGTGTGTGTGTTAGTGAAAGGAACTGTAACTGGTCCCAGTAGCAGCAGGATACAAACGCCATAATGACACAGCTGCCTCTCGTCTGCCTTCCTCCCCTGAGTGAAATAAGATATTTGGGACCTTTGAATAGTTTTTTGAAAATATTTTTTTGTTTAAAGAAAGGAAAGAGAAGTTTAATCCTTTAACTATTTAACTGTTAGGTGTCAATCCCTGGGAGGGTTTCCCCCTTTTATTTGGCGTGGAGTCAGAATTATGGCTTCTCCACACTGTGGAAGTAGCTCTTTGACACAGTCGAGCAGTCATTGGTCATAACAGGATCATTTAAGACTCGATGATGAATAAGACTGTTGAAGTGCATGAGAAGGATCTCATATAAAACAGTCTGTGTCTGCTCCTCAATTCAATTTAATTCAGAAGACCCCTATGAGTGCAAGATCAAGGAAACAGTTCACCCTGCCTGGGATAGTGTTACCAGGGCCCTGCCCTGGAGCCAGGGCCGGGGAGGGTGCCAGAAGCTGTACATCTGGTGGCCGGGCACTGGTCCATGGGGCCTGGCTGGGCACAACCCGAAAAAGGGACATGGGCCCATTCTTATGCAGGCCCACCACCTGCAGTGGGCGCCATAGGGGTCGCATGCAATGTGTGCCACGTGGCAGCCAGGATCAGAGGCCATCGGATCCCCGGCTACCAAGACCAAGACTAGACTTAGTGTCTCATAGTCATTGAAGAACTCTGACTTGCTTCCTGTTCTAGTTGTTCTCTGGAAAAAAATCTGCAGGTCAAACAGGTGCACATACAAAGAGCACATTATTGATTAAAGCCTGGAAAACAACTGAGGCATTTGTCAGCCCGGCACGCTTGAAATGTCCAAGTGTTGAAAACAGTTTTCCATTCGTCACCTCCCCAATGTCCACCAGATGGAACGTGTTTCTAAGATCAAGCTTAGTGAAGATTATTGCTCTATGTAGTGGCTAAAAGCTCCAGCTGAAGCTGTTCTACAGTGGCTGGATGCAAAGCCCAATCACCATATAACACAACGCCTCGCAGATTCATTCCCCATTCTGACTCTGGGATGTGTTGCACTCAGAGAGAGGAAATGTTTGCTGCTATTAGCGTGAATGCATCCCTCCCCGATGGCTAATATAAGCCCCCATGGTGGTATTGTCAATCCTCACAAGAACAGTAGGAAGCGCCTGAAGAAACCACCCAGCGCTGAAACCCTCTTAAACAGCCAAGCCAGACCACCAGGATGGCTGAGCCATCATACCCAGTAGCCGAAGGTATAATCTAAAGGGGACTGTTTTGTGCAGGCGAAAAAGAGTCAGGAATGCTGTGAGCAGGGCTGTGGAAGCTCTGCCATAGCCACCACCAAACAACTGAGTTATTTTTACACATCGTCCAGCATCTAGCCAATCCACCACCTTTCATTGCTCATGCCGTTACAAAATAAACAAACAAAACAAAACCCATCAACCCATAAATACGAAGAATCACTGTCAGCCCACCAGGAAAATGCCCAGTATGCCCGATTGAAGGCACTCACAGCTATGGCTTCTGACAGAGTGATGTAAAAGAGATGGAGTCCAGAGATAAACCCAGAATTGTTATGTGTTGTACTAGAGACAACACACTCGTTTTGCAGGATCCACCTGTGTTATCGCACAGGGAGAATTGATGTGGCCATTCTTCAGTCCTTCTCTATCACTCCTCCTGAGTAAGTCTGCTCAGCTGCACTGACTTCTCACGATGTTCTTGATGAGGAAGCTGATCGTGACTTGTAGTTTCTTTCAGTATTCAGTTATGGCAGTGGTGTCCAAACCCAGGCCACGAGTGTCCTGCAGGTGTTAGACGTGTCCAGCTGATTTAAATGGCTCAACATGCCTTGAAGTTCTCCAGACACCTGGTAATGAACTAATCATTTGATTCAGGTGTGTAGACCCAGGGTGAGATCTAAAACCTGCAGGACACCGGCCCTCGAGGCCTGGAGCTGGCCAAGTTATGAAGCTAACTATTCTCCAGGCTAATGTAACAAGTTCTTCAAATGATTTCGTTTGCAGTACGTATTTTTCAGACCATAAGCTGCAGGGGATTATAAGGCACATTAAGCGAAACAAAGCAGTCAGATAAATCAAACTTTATTAAACTCATTCTTCTTGCTTCCTCCACTTCTCTACCATTGATTCATTAATGTTGAATTCTCTGGCAGCGGCTCTATTCCCATGTTGTTGCAGTATATTAATGACTAACCTCGTATTGTGGATGGATTATCTCAGTTGTTCTCCTGACTGAAGTTTGGTCCGTTTACAGCAGGGGTGTCAAACTCAAACACACAGTGGGCCAAAATTCAAAACTGGAACAAAGTCGCGGGCTAACGTTAATATTTATTGAAATATATTTATTCCTCCAGATATAAGAATGAATCTTTTCTTATGGACTCAAACAAGTTTTGCTGAAAAACTGAATATGGAACAAGCAAAGCTTAATACTAAACAATATATATATTAGCTGTATAATACCAGTAGGCCAGCTCTAATAGTAATTTGGTATGGCTTCGTGGGCCAAATGTAATTAGGTTGCGGGCCAAATTTGGCCCACGGGCCAGAGTTTGACACCTATGGTTTACAGCAGGGGTGTCAAACTCCAGGCCTCGAGGGCCGGTGTCCTGCAGGTTTTAGAGCTCACACTGGGTCAACACACCTGAATCAAATGATCAGTTCATTACCAGGCCTCTGGAGAACTTCAAGAGATGTTGAGGAGGTCATTTAGCCATTTGAATCAGCTGTGTTGGATCAAGGACACATTTAAAACCTGCAGGACACCGGCCCTCGAGGTCTGGAGTTCGACACCTGTGGTTTACAGCATCCTGCCATGCGATTGCATTTGTCTCTAACCATCAGGAACCCTCACGTTAACTTTTATCGAGTGGAAAAGTGTTAGTGTTCGTCCTCCAGCTTCACTGTGTTTATGCTAACATAGCTGTGTCGCTAGCGATCACGTAGCACATCATTATATAGCAGCTAGCCCAACTTCAGTAACCCTACAAACGTCACTGCTGTTTAGTTTTCTGTCTTCATTTATGTTGGAAGTGACAGCAGAGCTGTACGTTTTAATTTGTTCAGAAATCTCTCAGTCAGAACATGCTATATCATGCTTAGGCACTAGCAAAACCAGTGAGCTACCTTCCGCTAACTTCCTGCTAACTTCCTGTTAACTTCTAAGTCCGTTAAATATAATAAATTCTGTTTTCATGGATGCCTGGATGTTAAACTTCATAGTTACACCTGGTAAAGCAGCAACACTGATCGTTTTATTAAAGATGAAAGAATTTAGACCGTTTTTAACTCTCAGTGATGTCGCAGTGTTCGTTTGACTTTGGGTCCTGAAGGACGGAGTTTAGGACCCAGATTACTCCCAGATTTAAGAGCACCTTAGTCCGAAAAATATGGCAATAATGACGGCCGCTTGCATGTTCTACAAAAAAATGGTGCTTTGTTGTGTATCCGACGGACAAACACCAAACCAGTTCCACACCACTGAAGTTGCAGCATTTTTACAAACCAATTCTGGTTCATGTGTTTCACTCAACGATCCGCTTTCCCCCTTCTCATTCTCTATCGCCACCATGTGGGTATGAAAACAAAGGCACTGCGCATGCGCACTTTACCCATATTCTATCGCGATATTTTATTTTTTTATCGTTGCCCAACATTAAACCAGTATTACCATGAACAGTATAATGTGGCACAGCCATAGGTGGGCTGGTAGGAATGCTGCGGAGGGAGGAGAGAATGGGTTAGCCAGAGTCTAGAGTGAGATGTACACTTACAGAGAGAGTCGAAACCATCCTACCGGGCGATGTGGTGACAAGAAGCAGGTAGTAAGCGACGTAACAGGCGTGTCTTTTCCTCTGTAGAGCTAACACTCCTGCTGTTTTACGTCTGTACTCCTGTGCATACGTCAAGGATGTCACAATCACATTTTACAGCATCCATGTTATATTAGAGATACTTTAGTCCCAGCAAAGTAGTGTACTGTTGTTGTTTGCTCCATTGCAACAAAACATGCAATGATATTATACTGAATTGCACCAGTTTTTAGGACGTCTATCTTTTACTTTCTGTGGGTTTTTCACTGCTTCTCTGCGATCAGATGAATTGTGCACACTATTTGCTCTTCCACAGCTTTATTTTTTAGTCTCTGAATGCTCCCATCACTTCTGTGATGACAAAAGTCATGATTATGCCATAGTCAGTCTATTTATATAGACCAAAGGCTCATCAGCAGATCCAAACCGACAGAAAGGCCACGGTTTCCTAAGAATAGAGCACTTACCAGTTATTCACATTGAAATGTCCTGTAACGTAGACACCGTTATCATGGTTTTGTTAACCTTAAAGAACAAAACTATGTGCCTGTTTAAATATTTATGGTCTGTATATACATTAATAATATTTACCATTAAAGGCAGTTTACTTTATACCTAGATCATCGATCACAGTGCATCGATCGGCTTCCTGCTTTACTTCCTCATTGATGACTGAGATGCTGCAATTTAGTCCTCCAAAATATTAAGCAGGGTGCACGCCATCCCATCAGTTTCCATACTCCTGATATAGAGTGAGATTTCCTGAAGCCTTGCTATTTATAGCTGCAGGAGGCAGCTTCTAGCTTCTCCCTAGAGGAAGCTGTCCTTGTTTTTGTCTTCATCAAAAAACCTTAAAATCTAAAAATACAGACACCAGGTTCTTTGTTGGGCTTCTCTTTGTGGTTTGCTGTGGCTTTGCATCTGCTCTGCATCCCTGACCATCAATGTCACCAACATGTGTTCAATGATCAGCCAGTTCACCTCTGAGGGACTTTGGTCTATTCAAACTGGCTGAGATGCTGTGGCTTAAAAAGGCGGTTCAGACTTGAAAACCCTCCGATGGGCTGAATTATAAATCTAATAAGAATAAATAGCTACATTTACAACCTGCATGTTGTGTTTACTTGTGTTGTCTGTGTCTAATATTAACATTTTGTTGATGATCTGAAACATTCAAATGTAACATTTTTGGATTCATTCCTGTGGAGCTCAGGTCGGCACTCCCAGTCAGCGAGCCATGGCATGTATGTATGTGTATGTGGAGACATGTGTCTGTATGTTCGCATGCATGTATTTATACATACATGTATGCATGTATGTATACATACATGCATGTATGTATAAATACATGTATGCATGTGCGTGTATGTTTGTATGGGTGTATCCGTATGTTTGCAGGTGCATGTATAACTTGTACATATCGTTCTTGTGTAAATGTAAATTTGTCTGTGATTGTGTAAATACTTCACACACATGGAGAAATGTCAAACAGCCTTTCATTGTTCTTGTAACAGTGACAATAAAAGCTATTCTATTCTATTCTATTCTATTGCTCTGTCATGCATTCTTGCATCTCTTGCCTGCAAGCACACTTTGCAGAGTGCACTCTGTAGTTTATTTTACATAATAGTTAATACAGTACTTGTATTTAAGTGTATTTCGGTTTATTTTTTTACATCTCATAGCACTGCAAACACTTATAAAGCATAAAGTTTACTGAGAACCGATTAGTAATTAGGGATGGGTACCGGTGTCCGGTGCCATGATGGCACCGGTTCTGACATAAACGGTAGTAACCAGACTGAAAGGCAGCGCACATTTCGGTGCTTTATTTCTGTGCTTTTTTTTTCCTGAGCTGTCATACACTTTAGATTCTAGCCAATCATTTTACGTTTCCGAGGATAGTAGGCGGGCCCAGGTACGTACGTTCTTTTAGAGCAGAGCTACAGATTAAAAATGCCCAAGGCGAAGCGGTCAAAGTCTGGCTGTACTTCACAGCAGAAGATGCAAACTCAGCAGCAACAAGTGCTTTAAGCTGATACTGTGATACTGTCAAAGGAGGTAACACCTCGAATCTGATGACACACCTGGCGACGCATAGCATTTTTTTTAAAAGCCGAGAAATGCGCCGTATTTGATAGCTTGCTGCGAGACCTCACACCGAGCACATCTACTGCGGGTGTGGTGCCTGTTATCGGACCCGGAGTTAGCAACATCCCCCAAGAACCCGAAGAGGAGAGTCCTGGCCCCTAGCCCTGCCAGTGTAGCAGAAATGATGAGGATGATGATGGCAGCAGCAGCCGTTCTTCTCTGCCTGAGTAGCTTAATGTTGTTCGTGTGTAATTTACGTTGAGCAGGCTAACCACGTTATTACATTAATGCATGTAAGGTGAACTAGCAAACATCATCATAGCTACATGCGGCTGTCCTCTTGTTTGATGGCAGATACTCCCTTCACCCTGGCCAAAAAAGCTAAAATGACCAAAGAAAAAGTGGGAAACAGCTAAACATGAGAGGTTTTTGGACAAAGTTTGTGTTTTTTCCATTGTTTAAGCACTGCTTCCAGCCAAGAGTGATACCATATATGCCCCATAGCTGTAGAAAAGGCTAACATTGTTATCTTTTTACAAAAAAACAGCTGAACATGAGAGGTTTTTGGACCAATTTTGTGTTCTCCATTCGTTAAGCACCGGTTTGAGCACCGTTTAAGCACCGGCACCGTTTCAAAAGTTGGCACCGGTATCGGATCAAACCTAAACGATACCCATCCCTATTAGTAATAAGAGCCTTCTTGTAGTTGCACTAAACTGCACGATAAATCATAGAAGTAATTCAGACAGGGAGTTTTACAGTGGGGCAAAAAAGTATTTAGTCAGCCACCGATTGTGCAAGTTCCCCCACCTAAAATGATGACAGAGGTCAGTAATTTGCACCAGAGTAACACTTCAACTGTGAGAGTCAGAATGTGAAAAAAAATCCATGAATTCACATGGTAGGATTTGTAAAGAATTTATTCGTAAATTTATTTATTTAGGACCGTGCATGTTAGTGAACATAAATGTAAAAAGAAAAATTACATGAATGTAAACATGCCAGATTATAGCCAAAGGCTAATTTCCATCTTTAATGAGGCCGTGTATTAAGTTTCACACAGCATGGGTGGAACAGCTACTAACCATCACTGCAAGCTCGACAGCAGGAGCCGTCTTCCTGTCGCAGTATACCCCAAACAGCTAATTATTGGACCGCAGGGAAATGGGACGGGTGTTGGTGCCATGAGGGAAAACCGTCGTTCTCCTCGCTCCTCCCTTTGCCTCCTGCTTGCTCCTGCCGACCCCGCTGGTCTCCGCTTTCCCCGACACTGATTAACCCCCCTCCTCTTCCCTAACAACGTTAGGCCCCTTTGATCTCCAGCACTTAAAACCAGCAGCTACCATTGTGCCATCCAAAACATCTCTGTGGTTGCTATGGTTATTCACTTAGATACAATTACTATAGCAACAGTGTTTCTGAGGGCTGGGGAGGAAGTGGCTCAGCAGGGATCCAGGTGGAGACACATGAAAGACACAGGCTGCATATAAACGGTGGATCGGTGAGGGCCGGCCCTCCTCGCCAGCCTCGCCATCGATACGATTTCTCTTTATGTAAATACGTGACACAGATATGTATGTTGAAGAAAGACAGAACATCCTTTCACACGATCCTCTGACACACTCGTCTCTACAATTGGATGTGAAACAGACTTGAAAGGAAAGAAGTCGTGTCAGGTATTAACAGATATATCAAACACATTATCTTCATATGCAGGGGTTAAGACTCTGTCATCAAACACCTTTACAGAGAAAAGTAGCCAAGTGTGTGAGATGATAGCTACAGTGAGTGACAGCTTAGCAAAAATCCTGAAAGTTGGACACTTAATGTCAGCTTTGTCAGCCACACTGCAGAGCTCACAGAAGGCCCACAGTTCTGATGACTCAGTGGATGGAATAAAGCCCTCCAATGTGAACTGCACAGTGGTGTCATCATCACGTGTCCTTCATCTTCTCTGGGATGGATCAATAGATGGCTGATCCAGCCCCGTGTCATGAGGCAGCGCTGCCTGGTTGGCAGAATCTGACCCCAGACCAGCTATATACCATGTACAGTGTTCAATCAACCTTTCACTGGGCATGTGTATAAGGTCACAGCTGTCAGTGTGCTGGATATTTGCAGTGTTTTCAAATGTATTCCACTACAGACTACAGATTACATGCCCCAAAATGTATTCTGTAACGTTACTCAATGAGAGTAATGTATTCTGAATACTTTGGATTACTTAATATATTATCATGCTGTTTACAACTACATGAATGTACTGTTGCTGTGATTTATTACTGTTACTGAAGGTCCGCGGCTCCGAACCGTAGTAAAGGGACCTCTGGCTAATACGTCGGGTTCGTGTCGGCTCGTAGCTGAAAACGAGCTTTACTTTGTTGTCTGGGTCAACTTTGCTAGCAGAGACAGAGAGGCGTTGAAAGGCTGCTCCAACAGAACTTATTGTCAAAGGAGCAGAACAGAGTCAAACCTTCTGTTCTTAGAACTGAAGAAGCTTCTCGGATGAGAGGTGAAACGTCTTCAAGCAACTTAAAGAAGTCCAGACGCTTTTCTTTGCAAGCTCCTCAGACTACGATGACCTGGATGACTGAGAACCTTCACAGACAACGGAACTTATTGTTTTCGGAGGAAAACAGGAACACGGTGTACGGTCGAGTCTTAACAGCTTACTTACAGTATTTACATGCTTCCAGCTCCCGTTTCTGCTCGGTGACAGCTGTGCTTTTCCTTTCTCTCCCTCCCTCGCTCACAGACACATCACGGGTACAGCAGTCCATCCTCCCTGCAGCACGGACTACACTGCCCATGATGCTACATTCTGCCTGTTAGCTTAGCACAACAACAAAAAGGCCTCTCTCACCCAGGAAACACGCAGCGTGTCACCCTGTAACCATGGCAACCACAACGCTGCCGCCTGGAACAACAGAACATGTCAAACAAACCCAAACAGTCCTGACCCGCCACAATATGAACAGGAAAGTACCGCCGTGTAATCCATTTATTTCAACAAAGTAACTGTATTCTGAATACCACCTGTTTAAACGGTAACTGTAACAGAATACAGTTACTCGTACGTGTATTCGGTTACTCCCCAACATGCAGTGTAATCCATTTATTTCAACAAAGTAACTGTATTCTGAATACCACCTGTTTAAACAGTAACTGTAACAGAATACAGTTACTCGTACGTGTATTCCGTTACTCCCCAACATGCAGTGTAATCCATTTATTTCAACAAAGTAACTGTATTCTGAATACCACCTGTTTAAACGGTAACTGTAACAGAATACAGTTACTCGTACGTGTATTCCGTTACTCCCCAACATGCAGTGTAATCCATTTATTTCAACAAAGTAACTGTATTCTGAATACCACCTGTTTAAACGGTAACTGTAACAGAATACAGTTACTCGTACATGTATTCCGTTACTCCCCAACACTGGATATTTGTCATATAATTGAAATATCATTAAACTCACTACTCGTACTCATAAATATGGTCCGTGCACAAAGCAGCGTCGTCTCTTTCTAACCATCCCTGCTCCAACAAACACGAGGTTGTTTCCATCGCTGCTGCTGTTCCATGTTGTTCAGCTCTTATTGTTACTGTAAGTCTCGTAGTTCTTATTTGTGTGAGGCTTTGCTCCTGCCTGTCACTCTGCTGCTGTTACATGTTGTACAGCTCTTATTGTTACTGTAAGTCTCGTGTTTCTTATTTGTGTGAGGCTTTGCTCCTGCCCGTCACTCTGCTGCTGGAGCACCGGGATTTCCCCAATCAGGACAATAACGGATGTTTCTGTTCGTTTCTGGTCTATACATGTTTTATATCAGAGCCATCTCCCAGAATCTGAACTGATCAAAAAGTGCCGACATGTCCGGAGGGATTTTGGCCCACTCCTCTTTACAGCTGCTTCCACAGATTTAGTAAAGGAGGCTCTGGAGGCTGGCTAGCCCACTTCTTCTTTAGCCACTGCTTTGTTTGCACCCATCCACGGCCACCACTGTGTGTTTGACTGTGGGGATGTTGGTGTGTCACACTCAGCATTTCTCAGCCTTCAGCCAATCATCCAGACGGTCAAACCTGAGACGGGCTTGTACATGCTAAACCGCGTGGGTGCTGCAGTAGTTCAATCCTGTACCAGTGTTACCAGTATGTGGTGACTGTCATCCACCTGCCTTCTCACCATTAACCAGCTCCTCCTGTGTGAGTTTCCTTTCCTATGATCATCCTCCGCCCATGAGGCTGACTGATCACATCATGGTCAGAACTGCTGCACCCACAGTCACCGAGCTTCATGCTGACGCCCTTTGCATCTATATGCTGAGAGTCCCACAGCCAGTCTGTGGGATCCAGGGTTGTAGAGGATCACACACTTCATTCAGGGACATGCAGATCTGTTCATAACTGATATGTTTTTTGTTCGATGTTTCTAAACTCAGGTAAAAATCAGAGACTGTTCATTTCTCTGTAAGTGAGCAAACTTATAAATTCAGCAGGGAGGATAATTGTTTCCCCGTCGTAGTTCAGTGTAGCTAGTCTCTTAACCCCCAACCAACCCGCTGCACCTCCTCCCTCCCCTCCCTCTCATAAAATATTGAGAGAGCCTGGCACTAGGCCAGACGCCCCCCTCCCTCTCTGCCAGGCAGACGGCCAGCTGACGGAGCATGTGGCTGTGGGAGGGGCACGAAGGGCGGCTCGGCTGAGGAGATATTTGTGGTGGCTGTTACAGAACTGCGCTACAACGCTGACATATTTATCTCCGTGTTCTGGGTGCAGGCAGAGTTATGGCTGGATGGTGTTTATAGTGAACAGGCTCCCCTGTTATTAAAGCAGAATCGTGTTTCTCATTTAAAGTGTCACATTTCTGAAATGTACAGTAACCATGAACATGTTTGTTCTCTAAATGAACGCCACGTGTTGTTGCTGCTCTACTCTGAACTCATTCACACGAGCACTTTCTGCTCGAGTGCTTCCTCTGTTCACAGCCACACTCACGGATGCGCTGGAGAACAGCTCGGGTAAGAAGTGTGAACAACATGCTGGCATTTCATTCTACCTGCAGTGGTCAAATCAAGGCAGTGGTGAAATCTAGCTTCTTTCAGCTCAGGCAGCTGCAAAAACAAAGCCAATTCTTTCACGGCAGCACTTTGAGACAGTGATCCAGGCCTTTGTCAGCACTCGGCTGCATTACTGTGATGACCTTCATGTTGGGGTCAGCGCATCATATATTAGTCAAAATGCTGCAGCTCGTCTTTTAACTGGCACTCGAAAGTTTGAGCACATTTCCCCTGTTTTAGCTTCACGTCACTGGCTGCCCATTTCTTTTAGGATTCATTTTAAAATTCTTTTATTTACTTTTAAAGCTCTCCATGGCCTCGCCCCATCTCATCTCTCTGAGCTGCGACAGCCTCATACAGGCCAGCTGATCAGCTGCTCCTGCATGTACCCAGGACTGGGCGTAAACTTAGAGGAGATCCTGCTTTTGCTGTAGCAGCTGCAAACTGTGGAGCGAGCTTCCTTTGGAGATCAGACAGGCCTCTTCTTTACCTGTTTTTAAGTCTTGAAAACCCGCCTCTTTACCCTGAGCTTTGACACCACGTGAGATGTTGGTTTTTATTTCAGTTGTTTTTAGGTGATTCGATGCTGTTTTATCTTGTTTTGTTTTCATTTGATGTTTTATGTGTTTTATTTATTTATTTTGCTGTTTTCTGTTGTTCTATTGTTTTAACTTATTTTCCGTGCAGCACTTTGTTCCTGTGCTGGCTATTTTAAAGTGCTTTATAAATAAGATTGGATTGGATTGGACTGCCACCAACAGCTCTGTAACACACTGTGCACACAATGCTATCATTGTCTTTTCTTTTTAGCTGCTTTTACATTTTAGTTGCTGACTTCTGATAAACTGAATAAAACAGGAGAACACACAACCTGGAAATCTTCAACCACACACAAAATACATACGTTTCCCTGGTAAAGTACACAACCTCTGCAGTACCGCTGAGTTTTCTACAAGCGCACAAAGCTGCTACCAGCTCTGCTGCTGTGACCTGTGTTACCTGTGTTAGGCTCTTACATCCATACGATGGTTGAAGGACCGGCCGTGTCCCGTCTTCCTTCTGTGCATAATCGTGGCCCCTGCTGGAAGCTGACCCCGTTCTCCCACAGTGTTGCTGAAATGGTGAAACTGGAGCACGAATCGATCTGGGAGCTTTGATGAGAGATCAGCTGAAGTTTGACTGCAGCCTGATTCACTTTAGGACAACCAGTTTGCTTTGAATGTTTTTCTGCCTGATTCATTCTGATACACAAACACAGGCTGAACGGTGTCTGTGCTCCCACATCCTCAGTGTCCGTCTCAACACCTCTGCATCCTTCACTCACTTCTTAGCATGCAGGACGTGTGTGTGTGTGTGTGTGTGTGCGTGTGTGTGCGTGTGTGTGTGTGTGTGTGTGTGTGTGTGTGTGTGTGTGTGTGTGTGTGTGTGTGTGTGTGTGTGTGGGGCACAGGGGAATGTGGGACTTTGTCCTGATGTGAATGTGTGTGTGGATCTTCTCCTCCCGGCCTATCACAGTGAGGAATGGAGGTGGTGTCAGTGTGGGTCAGTGTCACTGGGAGCTGTGGGCGTCTCCACAGTGGGCCTGGGAAACTTTGAAAAGATGTTTTCTTCTTTCGGCCATAAAATCCAGATCTTGGTTTCCTCTTTGTGAGCACAACAGAGACTCCCCTTGTTTCTTACACAGCCCCCCTTTGGCTTTCATGCACACACACCCACTCAGGGAATAAAGTCACTGCAGCCATTTAGCTGCTTCTCAGCACTCGCTGCATAACCTGAGGTTGGTCAGCCGGTCGACTCGTCGTGCATAGTGACAAATGAGGGATTTCAAATATTTCCAAAGCGATGCATCAGGTTTCTTTGCAGATGAAGTGAGACGTGGATGTTTCACAGCACCAATGAAGATTGTGTTTAAGTGCAGCCGGGCGCACGCTCCCCCAGCGACGCCAGCTTCTTCTCACCGTGCAAACACTTTGATTTGAAATAGATTACAGCCGTGAGTGTTTGACTGTGATGGACTGGTGATGTGTTCAGGGTCGCAGGTTTCCACCCGCCTCGTCTCTTTGCATGCAGTGAAGGAAACTATGCAAACTATGCAAGGTGTGCAGTAACAGGTCTGAACAAACCAGCAGCAAATAACTTCCAGTCTCCACAGGTTCAGTGCAGCTGGTGTAAAAACGTTTGGTTACAACATATTAATGTTCGCACACTGCTGTAAAAACAGTTTTATTAAAATGAACGTGCACTTTTGTAGAAGCTCGTGGTGAACGCTCCACTGCCTTTGTTTTATTGTTACTATTATGTTGTGATGGGTTGAACAGGATGACTTGAGACGTGTGCGATGTGACAGAATAGACAGATGGAAGCCTTCATGTTGGATCAGAACGACGTCGGGCTTGTTGGTCTGCTGTGGTTTGATCAGAAGACTTCCTCAGATCAGCACCGTGGCCCTCCTCTTCCTCTCCCCCATCTGCTTCTTCTAGCAGCTTCCAACACACTGAGGTCTCTGACAGTGAGAGTGACTCCAGTGTTCCTGTAACTTTGAAGCAGAGGTTCAAGACAGATTTGATCTTTCCTTTCCTTCTGTTTGGGATTGAAGTGATGTAATATCAGGGGGGGCAGGGGGGGCTATGATGTCCTGTCATTCTCATGTAAATCTGTGTTGGGAACATTAATGTTTAGTAAATGTGAAGTTAGCAGAGCAGTTTTGGTCTGAATCACTGACGTCTTTCTTAAATACTGCAGGAACAGTTAGGAGTGTAACTGTAATCTGTAATTGTAGTTTGGCTGAGCTGGAGTCTTTGGGTTCATCATGTCGTTGGATGCTCACCTCCTGCAGCTGCTGGCTGCTCTCCCAGATGAGAGATGATATCTGAATGTCCTTTATAATAACCTTAATTCACCTCGCACACACACAATGAGCTGTCTAATCAGCTGACCGGAGCAGGTGCTGTGTGTGAGAGCGATGTTGGGGTTGTGAGGGCCCAAAGAGCTGGATGTCAGCCCCTGTGGAGGACAGAGGGGTTATGGACGTCGCGTGCGTGGACACCACTCCTCAGCTACTAGCTGCAGATGTGCAGTGCACATGTGGAACATGCAGCACCTGAAAGCCTCTTTTCCTCTGGAGTTAAACACTCTCCCTGTCTGTTCACATACAGGTCTGTGTCCTCTGTACAAACCGCTGGTGACCGTAGCAAACTGGCAACCAGAGTAATGGTAAATGGTAAATGCACTGGTTCTTATACAGCACTCTTCTACCCTCCCTAAGCACTAAACCAGTTCCAGAGCATCTAATAAAAGCACTGGCAGCAACAGGGGCCAGTATCCCGCCCAAGGTGACTTTGGCACGCAGACTGGAGCAGCCGGGGATCGAACTACCGACTGACGTCCTGAGCCACAGTCGCCTCTTTTCCAGTAGAACATAACTGCCTCAGCTCTACTCGACTCTGTCTCTCAGTTACAGTTGAGCACCACCTCAGTGTGGGTGGGGCTGTTACAGCAACACAACCTGAAAGTCCCGTGATGTCATTTGTATGTGACGCAAACACAACAAGCGATGACATCCCGGTGATGGAACATCTGCACCCCGTCACTGGACTTCCTGTGTAGCCGTTTCCCTCGTTGCCAGGCAGGTTTGAGTCTTGAAGGGTTCGCTCTCATAACTGATCCAGTGATGTCACTTCCTGGCCATCAGTGGCATGTATCTGGGACACAAACTGGGCTTGGAACTGGGTGAGAGATGAAACTCTGAGAAGCTCTTCAGACGACGCTGACCTGCATGACTGAGGACCTGCACAGACTTGCTGCCTCGCTCTTTGTGAGGAACGTCCTTCAGGAGTATGAAAGGGAAACTAGCAGTTTATTGAAACCAGCTGCGCTTCAACCTCAGATGCACACAAAGTAGACTCGTTCCCCAAGAGTTTGCACTTTGGATCCCAGGTATCGAACCAGCAACCCTCTGATTAGCAGATGAGCCAGTCGGGCTACAGCTACCCTACGTGTGTGTGTGTGTTGCCTTTTCATTCACATAATCCATCTTATCTCTAATGAAAAAGCCAAATGAAATCCTCAGATTTGCCCCTCAGGTTCCCACAGTGTTCAGGTCCCACATTTGAGCCACGACTGTGGGTCACACAGAGCATGTCCTTTAGCCTTCTTTGTTTTTGGATTGTGTGCCACAGAGTCTCACTGAAGATGATTTTGGCACGTTTGCTGAGATTGTTTGAAAAACAAGCTGAAGAACACGTCCACGATGTCACAGCAGCTGTGGGCCTCGATGGAGCCCACGCTTGTCCTGGAGGCGTCCTCTGTGGAGCGAGGCCGGCTCACATGGTTCAGTCTGAACAGGGTGAAGCTCCAGCTTTGACCTCATTAACTTCCAGTAGTGGAAAAGCAGCTGTAGCTGCATTTTTCATCACTATTAATGGGATGCTGCTATGACCTGCTGTTAGTGGGAGCTCAAAGCCTGAGGCCATCATTAAGATCTGTGTGGGTCTGTGTGAGTCTGTGTGGGTCTGTGTGTGTGTGTGTGTGTGTGGGTCTGTGTGTGTCTGTGTGTGTGTGGGTCTGTGTGTGTCTGTGTGGGTCTGTGTGTGTCTGTGTGTGTGTCTGTGTGGGTCTGTGTGTGTCTGTGTGTGTCTGTGTGTGTGTGGGTCTGTGTGTGTCTGTGTGGGTCTGTGTGTGTCTGTGTGTGTGTCTGTGTGGGTCTGTGTGTGTCTGTGTGTGTCTGTGTGGGTCTGTGTGTGTGTCTGTGTGGGTCTGTGTGTGTCTGTGTGTGTCTGTGTGGGTCTGTGTGTGTGTGGGACACTCACTGAGTAGTAGTCCACTGACCGACCCAAACACGGTGACTTCATATCACAGGAAATATTCAGCTCAGGCTTCTGTCTGACGCTTTGCTGTCTCACATTTAAATCACAAAGGTTGTTTCTACAAACACCCACTCATCTATCGTCCTCTTACACACCGGTCACAGACCCACTGCTGAACTCACAATATCATTTATTTTCCTTGTGTTTGATTGGTGGTACAGTTGTTTTATTTTGTGTGTTTGTTACACAGGAAAGCTGTTATTGATCAGTTTGAGAGTAAAACAGAAACTGTGAGTGTAAATGTGGAGATTGCAGTCGTTTCATGCTGTAACCTACAAAATGCTTTGTGCAGACGAGTCAGTGAAATCAATCAATCATCCTGATTTCTTTAGCTCATGAACACAGTGTGGGGTCAGTGTTAACAACATGGTGCAGAAAGGAAACACAAGCGTGGAGTCGGTGGGATTGTGCAAACGGTGGCTCGTGCATCAATCAGCTCCAGCTGTGATGCATCTCTTTGATTAGTGGGAGCAGCAAACTCCATCCAGACAGCTTCCTTTGTTTTTTTCAGTTGACTGATCAATCAGCGCACAGCTCCGTTTAGCACACACGCCATCTTTAACGACGGCGTGGAGTCTGTGCCCTGTTCCTCCCACACACGAGTGTTCGTTCATGTTCGGCCTTTGTGTCTGAGCGTTTCCTCTCGGTGTGTCTGTAACGAGGAAGCCACGGGCAGGTCGCACACAAACGTGTGGCTGCCGAGTGTGCGAGTGTGGCAACGTGTGGCAACTATTCTGGTTTGCCAGCGACGTTTCCAGATAAACACTGGTGGCAGCTGCTGCCATGGCAACACCATTGTGCTCCCTCCCTCCCTCGCTCGTCTCCCCTCCCTCTCCCCAACCACTCCTCTCTCTCATGCTCCGCCGGCTCAGAGAGCGAGGACCAGAGAGGAGAGAGGTCAGCTCGATTCAGAGGACAGAAAGAAGAAAGGAATAACCCGGAGTGGACGGGGACAGGATGAGCGAGGACAGCCACTCCCACTACAGGCTGGACCCCAGCGATCGCCTCAACGGGCTGGGACAGAGGAGGGAGAGACCCAAGAAGGTAAACGAATAGATGGAGAGCCACATGGTGCAAAGTGTGTAAGGATGGAGCACCCCACCCTGCAAAAAGAGAAAGGAGGTGGGGTTAGGTGAGGTTTGTTTATGTGCAGACGAGCGTCCACATGATGTTAGGAGCACCGAACCATCTCTCACCCCGTCGTCTCCTGTGGAGTGTGTGGCTGCTCCCCCACAGCAGTTGTATCCTCTCTCATATCCTCCGTCTCCTGGTGTTGTGTTGCTCCACAGTGAGTCGTAGTAGGAGGCTCACATGCTGTCAGGGTGGGTCCCTGCTCGCTCTTTGTGTGCCTGTCGTTGGGGGTTTTGCTGTTTGCAGCTATCAGGAGGTTTGTGTTGTAGCCTGATGTGAGAAGTGTTGTTATTATCATCATTTTTAACATTTCTGCACCGCTACAATAAACAGACACACACCCATCAGCCTGTTTACAGATTTATACGCCCATAAAGACGTGAAACACACATTGCACAAATCTACTATAACGTGTTCATATGTGTTATAAAATAAAGAGGTAAAGTATTAGCTGTTCAGGTTGATTCATAAATATGACCTCAGCACGTGAAATACTTTTGTTGACATCCCTAAAAGCTCGTCTTAATATCACGTCAGACTAACGAAACCGTACAACACAAATAACCAGACCAAACCAGGATTGTGCGTCTGTTGTTGAGAACATTGTCAGTAAACCACAGATCAGTGTTTATGTACCAGTGACGTCCTGTCAGTCTCGATGTAATGATTCCTGACAGCGCGTCTTTGTGTGCCACCTGCTCGCTCAGCAGCTACACAACCCAGGAGCTCCGTTTTGAAACAAACCTTAGCACAGTGTTTGTGTGTCCGCCGGGAGCGATGTCTCACTCTGTTTCCATCCTTTTCTCGTGAACAGCGATCTGGTGTTTCTGAGGACACAGAAGCATCCAGCGTCATTATTTTTGTGTATGTCGTGTGAGCTGAGAGTGGAGCGCTGTAACCAAAGGTAGTGAGCGCGTCAGCCTTTAATGTCGCGGCTGGTTGTGCGATCGCGTCGCCGCTGAACTCGTGTGGCCTGAAACTGAGAGTTTGTCTCAGGGATCTTTACATTTGAAGTCAGGTAAACAGAAGCAATCATCCAGTGAACTAACAGAACATTCAGGAGCAGTTTACTCTCATGAATGTCAGACAAACTGAGGTTTGTGTGTCAGTTAGATTCTTTAAGTCATTAAAGTGTCTCTGTTAGGAAAAGCATCTGTTTCCTCCACCTCTGCAGAACTGCGTGACCTGTAGCATCATTGCAGGAAGTATCCTGTGACAATGAGTGACTGCACATCATCATTATCAACACATAAACCTGTGGTCTGGACCTGCAGTTCTTATTTTTACTGTCTGGTTTTGTGTAAAGCAGCACTTCAGTAAGCACCTGTGAAGCACACAGTCATAGTCGAGTAAGGAAGCGATCCATATGTGAAACATATTCCACGTCTACAGGATAGTGGAGGTTACATGGGTCAACCTGGCAAACTGTACCAGCACATGTGATCACACTGATAGCAGAACACAGGTATGTGAGTCTCTACGACGAGGTCAGAAACCAGTAACAAATGTTTCATGTGATTCGTTTTTCTCCAGTTTGTCTGCAGTGAACCTTAAATACTCACTGAACCAGCTGTTTCCTGATGTGGTGACGTGTGTCGGTGATGAAGCCAACACTCTGTCCAGTGTTGGGCAAGTTACTTGAAAACAGTAATCAGTAACTAATTACTTCCCAAAAAAGTAATCCCATTACTTTACTGATTACTTATTTTCAAAAGTAATTAATTACTTAGTTACTTTTTAAAAACACGATTTCCAACCTGAAGAGGTGATAAAGCGATAGATCTTTCAGCCCAGTTCTACTTTTTCTGCATAATCCATCATACAAAATGTAATCAAATGGAAAAGTCTCTTTTTCTAACTTGTTTTATTAGATTTAATCTTTTAACTTTATGCATCAAGTAAACATTTAATTATCTGCAACATTCTCTGACTGGAAGAAATTAGTTTAACATTTAAACCTATTTTCTGCACATTCCAGCTCATAAAATAAAATATTTTGTGTGTTTACACTCAGTCTTTCAAATAGATGCAAGTAAAACACAGCAGAAAATAAATAAAGTCAAAGACTCAGCGGTCCTGTTGCTCTATTTTCACCTGTAAAGCAGGAGCAGGGTAGGCGGAGGTTTACCCTGGTGCAGGTGTGCCGCGGTCAGTGGAAGAATCCGCGAGTTTCTCTGTGAGTTTCCCATTACGTCGTAGCTACTCGGTGCTTGTTGGAAGTTTAGGGTTTTTTTCGCTGTAAAAAGAAGTTTTCTTCCCACGCACAGCGGACACTAATGTTTTTGTCACTTTTTATGGAATCAAACTCAAAGTAAGGTCAGTACTTCCACGCTTTAAACGCTGCACGCTCATACTCTCTCTGCACTCGATATGTGATCCATTGTTGATCTGCACACAGCTGTTGTCACTAACGTCGCACTCGCTTACGTCACTGTCGTGAGACATTCTCGCAAAAAAATCACGGTTTTAGTAACGCAGTAACGCAGCGTTCCTACGGGAAAGTAACGGTAATCTAATTACTGGTTTTGCAATAGTAATCCCTTACTTTACTCGTTACTTCAAAAAAGTAATCGGATTACGCGTTACTGGAGCGTTGTTCTCCTCTGTAACAAAGCAGTGATAAAGGAATAGATGCTGATTTTATTAACTTGTGTCTTTGTGCTGCTGGATTCAGTCTGAAGCAGGCAGCAGTGCTGAACCTACCAGTGTAAATGTGATGGTGGAAGCAGAGGCCAGCACTTGGCAGTGCTAAACACAATAAAAGACTCACAAGTTCCTGCTCAAAGGTCAGCTGCCTTCAGATCAATCATTAACCTGCAGCAGGTTGTGGCCTGATGTGTTTGTAAGAGTTTCACTTTCAGGAGGAGAAGATTTAAACGAGTCACACAAATGTGAACTACAAAGTCTGTGACACACAATTTATGCAAACTGCATGAAATCTGACCTGAAGAAATCCAGTCTTCTGCCTGTTGTGGTTGTGACAGCTGCTCGTAGGAGAGTTTGTTTGTAGGAGGTGGAGATGTTCTCAGATCAAGTGCGTAATCGTCTCTTTGTGTAGACGCTAAAAGCTGTGAGCCAAAACTCTCTGCTCTGAAACTCTTCACTCAGTCCTCACGCTGAGAGTTTAGAGGCTGAACTTCTTGTTCCTCCATAACACTTTTCATGAAACAGCAGAAATGAGCTTGTGTTTCTCAGCAGTGCGCACACAGAGAACCGATCCTCTCTGCTCAGTCTGAACAAATCAAAGTGAAACGTCAGTGAAAACACAGCTGCTGATCAAACTGTGTCAGATTAATGCCTCAATGTTTCACTGTGAGGTTAAAAAATACATAAAAATGATTTAAAGAAGTAGGAGGCAGATTTTCACAATAAGAGCACTTTGTTTTTAATTCAGTTAATGTCAAACTGTCATCAACACCTCTGTGTTGTCTCCGTCTCTGAGCAGATTCAGGCATTACTCAAATAATAAAGGCTTTTTTTCACTATTATACTTTTCATTAGTCTCCAGGTTGATGATTATAAACAGAATTATTAAAGTTTTTATCATTTCAGGCTGAAAATCAACATGAATTTGGTTCTAATCAAAGAAGCTCCTTTAATGTGTGTCATTAAAATCCTCACACAGGCTTAAAAAGGCGACATTAACATTAAAATAAATGAAAGAAGCTTCAGCTGAGAGCTTCATGCAGTCATCATCAGCAGCTCATAGCAGTCACAGCTCTTTATTACGCAGCTTTGCAGGAATTAAAGTGGCTGAAGTGTCAGAGTTTGTGTGAGAAGCTGCTTCATGGACAGCTGTACACACGTCTTTATTATTTCTTCATAAATCAAACACACAGGTTTGTCTGCAGATGATTTAAAGTGTGTCATTGTGCAGTTAAAGCTGTTTGTGTGACGCCCTGACCTCCTGTGAATGAAACAGCCAATCAGATCCATCAGAGAGAGAGCAGGAAGTGTTGTGTGTTTGTGACAGAACAAGGAAACAGTGATGATGATGAACATAAAGGTCCTCTGATGTTTCCTGTTACAGTAACGCTTGTTCATCTGTTGCTCTCCTACACTTTCCTATAAATAAAGGAGAAAAAGTCCGTTTAGTTTCATTTCCTACAGCTCAGAGTTACACTTCACATTCCTGCTGTCACATCAAAAAGCTTCACTTTGGTCCAACATCTACATGTTAACATGAAACACAGACAGACTCAGAACATCTGGAACATCTGCACTTTGACCCAAACTGTTATAGCAGGATATTTTCTGCATATTTCTTATGTTGGACCTGTTTGAACTGTAAACGACCTGTAATCATCTGTAAATGGTGTGAGACACACTGAGGCCACCTACAGGGCAGCTGGGGAACAGCAGGGATCTGAAATCATACGAGACGTTAGTGAGTGAGAAGAACAAACGGACTTAAGATGGCTCGAAGTGATCAAAGTTGATCTAAAACAGAAGATAAATCCACTGATTCTTTGTAAAGTTCATCTGCTGCTCACATGAATCCATGAAAGATTTATTCCACTGAATGTTTCTTCAAAGCTCATTTCAACCTGTTGAAGTCATGAATGAAAGTGCAGACTGAGAGTGGATCACATGATGTTTGAGGTGTGACATGTGACATGTTCAGTATTGTCACACATGTCTAGATTGTTCCTGATATCATAACTGCTCAAACACTGATGATTATATTTGAAGAATTATTCCTGATGGCAGCAAAGTTTGAATGGAGCTCTCTGTCTGTGCTGATTTGTCGCCCTCTGGAGGTCAAAGCACAAACCTACAGGGCAGCTGGGGAACAGCAGGGATCTGAAATCATACGAGATGTTAGTGAGAAGTTAGAACAAACGGACTTAAGATGGCTCGAAGTGATCAAAGTTGATCTAAAACAGAAGATAAATCCAAAGCAGCATCAGATGAATGTTACCATTTCCAGTTACGGTGCCCTTCATCTAATATGGAAATGTGTTGTTTTTTTTGCCGTGTTGTTGTTCTTCCTATTGTGTTTAGGCCAGAGATGCTCTTCAAACAGCTGACAGACATGACCACATTACAAGAACATGGTGTGAGTCTGATTTGATATTCCAGTCAACGCTGAGAGACCTTAACCAGGAAGTCAGAGGTCAGCTGATGCTGCGAGCAGGAAGCGAACCAAGGGAAAGGTCCACTCTACTCAATCTCAAAGAAAATATGCTGGTGTTTGTTGATGTTGATGGTACAATAAAAATATATAATATAATAAATAATAAAATATCATGTGATGATGAGATGTGTTGTTGGTGTTTGTATTTTCTGTAAATGTCTTTTTTAATGTAAATGCTTTGTTCCAGACGGACAGGGAATCAGTTGCTGTACGATGACATCATCTTGATGTTGACGAGGAGGGCGAGAAAAACTAGTTTTGTCCTGCAGATGGCGATCTTGCACCGTGTTCAGAGAGCCGACACTTTGATGGTGCTGCTCTACTCAGCTTACTTTAGCCTGGGTTGGACTCTATATGAGCAGCTTCCACTCTGGTTTCACTCTTAAACACACTTGTTTGATTTCACTTGTAAAAGTTGAAGAATAAATATTTTATTACAAAATTATTTGTTGATGCATTTTTTTAGGGTCAAATATCTTGTTTGATTTGAGGAATGAACTGTTAGGGTGGAAAAAGTGAATCAGGTTAAAATAGTGGTGCTTTATATCAGTGAAGATGTATAATGTAATTTAAAATGTTGATGATGGGTTGTAGTGGGCTTGTACTTACAAAACTGTCTCATTTTATTGGAACGATCCACAGTTGCATCCATTCACGGATGACATCTGACATCATTTGACATCTGGTCTGAACACGTTTGTACACAAGATGCCTCAGTTCTGGATGTTCCCACAGACTCCTCTGTGCACCTAAAGAAAAGGTCAAGGGTCAGCAGCACATGTAGTTGGGACAATTCTTCAGTCGCACAAACTACACAATCATTTTCCTCCAATGACGACTTTTCACTTGCAGAAATGGTCCTGTGTGATTTCCAGGCTGTGATATAAAAACTAGTTCCTAATGGCAGCGACTCACTCAGTAAACATGTGTTTCCTTCACCAACCTCACACACAGATCCAATAAGATCAGGAAGTGGGCAGTATAGTACAATATGTGTTATTCTGTGCTGCACTGCCCAAACTAAAGATCTGCTGAAGTGTTGGAAATGATCCAGATGTTTATTTTGGACGATACAGCAGAAGATCAGACATGAAAGTGGAGATAACACAGAAGACCTGCAGCAAAGGTCAGAGGTCAGACTGGGCCCTGGATTCAACAATGAGCCAATGATCATCAAGCAGTGACTAAAGCAGAGCCCTGACGTTCTGACATTCATCACACAGTCAGAACAAATGTCTGCTGATGACTTCATCTCATGAAACGACTGATAGATGTCAGTTCATTGATCAGCTGAGCTGCTGATCTTCATCGTCACAGAAACATTCAGCTTGTTTCAATCAGTAAATAACTCCCACTACTCCCAGTTTGAACTGTTCCCACTCAAAATGCTGTGAGAACAATGATCATTGTAGAACTTCACAAACATCACGTGTTGTTTTCCACATGTAAGATCAGCAAACACACAGAAACTTCCTGTTGCCACACACGGCCTCTAAAATCTCTTCCACGCTTTCTGTCTGAAGTCCACTCTCTGTGTCGGATCCACAGGAAACAACAAGATCTTATTAACATGGTTTTCAATGTGTCTCCTTCCAAAAAGTCCAACCAATGAACAAATGTGTGTATTTGTGGAGGCCGAACAAAAGCATGACACATTTCTCTGTTTCTATAAACTGGAGTCAAACACAAACATGAAGAGTTTCACTGACAGACTCCAAAATGCCCCCACAGTGGATCAAAGGGAAATCCTACAGTGTGGCCAGAGACTCTTAATGGCTCCAACATCAACACATCCACAATGTTGGATCCAGTTCTGCCTCACAGAGTTACTAAGACACACCCTCTGCAGCATCACAACAGCTCCACCTGCTTCACCTGCCTCCTCAGCATCTGTACACCTGAAGAGAAAAGAAAGGCTCCAACAGCTCAAATCTACAAAGGATTCATGAAGTTTCATCCAACAATAACATGTTTGCCTTCCACAGTGTGCTGTTAGACACCACTGTACCTCTGCCATTTCAAAAAGAGCAGCTTGGGAACATTTTGGCTCCAAACACTTTGTGTTTAAGTTCTTTGTTTTCTTTGTGAAGCCGACAACATCTGGAGCTTTGTGACTCATAGAAACATCATTTTGTTCTTTAGATGACAGCAGATTGGGACTGAATAATCAATCACTATCAAACCAATAAAGACAAACATGCTGATTTTACAGGAACTTTGTTGGAGAAGCTGCAAAGACATGAAACTGGTGGAGATCCCAAACCAGTTGATAGTGCTGGTTATTCCAAATAAAGCTGTTTCCCTTTGAGATGAAATGACTTTGTGTCCTGATATATAATAAAGATGTTGTTGTTTTTGAGCCCCTGTATTAAAAGTAGTTTAAAGTCAGCTTGAGTTTGATGTCTTTATGTCAAAGCTGCTCATGATGTTGAGCTGCTGATGGAATAAAAACAATATAAAAGCATGTAGTCCAGACTTAAATGTAGCCTGTTGTTAGCTGAGGTCCACACACAGTGTTTGACAGTGTAAAGTGTGTGAAAGGGCTGCTGGTGGAGCTCACTAGGATGAGCAGGTGACCACGAGGTGGAGAGCAGCTGGCCTGGCTTTGACCCGGGCCACGCCCCCTTTCTCTCTGCTTTGCTGTCACTTATCTTCACTGCTCTGTCCAATAAAGCTGAAAAAGGCCCCGAATCAAAGAAATCTGCTGCAGCCTCTGAAACGTCTTCTGTTTCCTTCCCGACGGCTTTTTCACCGTCAGCCCATCAGACAGTCCAGCAGCATTTATGATGATGTCATGATGTTGAAGAGGCTGCTACGGTGGCCTCCCATGACCCCCAGCCTCATCACAGCTGAGATGCAGACATTTGAAAACATTCAGCAGACAACTGAATAACAGTCCAACACAACAGTCTGTGTGCAGACACACACTGACCTTTCATATAGTCAAACACAGCTGGTTGAGTCATTTCTCTGTGAGTCTAAAGTGAATCTAGTATTTGAAAGTCCACTTCCTGTATTTGTTGTTGAAGACTTCTTCCGCTTCTTCTCAAGGACATCAGCTGCTTGTTTGGCAGCAGAGGCAGTTAAGAAGCTTCCTGAAAAACACTGAACAGTGAGTTCACTGTGGCATATGACAGATTCAGCTTTCTGTGTGCAAATGTGTCTGTGTCGACCTTTCAAATGCTGTTGAATCCAAAACATCAGCGGCTCCTCGGCTGCTCACTTCATGCACTTCTGTCTGTGTGACAGTCCAATGACATCACAGCTGTTTCCAGCCCCAGTGTCTCAGGACTGGACACCTTTAAACATGTCGAGGATCAAACAGCGTCCAGCTAAACACACATGAAACTATCAGAGCTGACAATCATTCCAATAACATCTAATGGTTCATGTATGTAGACACAGGACTACAAGGAAATGGCTCTCAGCATCTGGCTGTGGGAACACATGAGTCCCTGTTTGTGTTCAGATTGTGTGCATGTTTTAGACGTGTGTCACATGTAGAAACACAACAATCCCACAATGACACACAGATGTGTTTGACACAGCTGTGCAGCTGTAAGTTGTTTCTAATGATTCATTGAAGCTCTTCTAACATTCTGGAGACGATCAGTACATGAATCTGTTCAACACGACAACAATTTGACTTCAGTGTGAACGTTTGCATTAAATAACCTTCTTCATCCAGCTGACAGCATCTTCATCCTATGATGTGAACAGTTCCTCCTGTTGATGACAAACCTCTGACAGGATCTGCTTGAGGAGCTTTTTCATGTGCAGCTCTCTGAGCTCAGGGCTGAGCTGCTGTTTCATCTTTAAGAGCTGCTGCCTCCTCGCCGGACTTGTTCTCCTCTTCTTCTCCTAATGACACCATTTCTGCTTCATATTAAATTCAATAAAGATGCTGACATGTATCTGTAGCAACAACATCATTGAATCTAGAACAACTGGAGCCAAACCAGTGGCTCTGCTGGGATCACTGGTGAGCCAACACTTCCTTGTTGATGCAGATTTCAGGGCTTCCTTTTGCTCCTCCGTTATAACTGTTCTCTCTTCTCAACACATGATGACACAAAGGAATCAGCAGTGACAAAGATGATGCTGAAGAGAAGCACACACTTCACACATATAACAGAGCAGTGCAGTTACACACACCTCTGCTCGACATCAGGCCTCAAACAAAGACACAAAACACTAACTTGACTCTAAACAGAAGAAACGAGCAGCTGTTTCTGTTCTGTGCTTATTTATATTTGACACACATGCTTCTCTTTGTGCAAACACACATCGCACTATAAGGGTAACCTCGCACACAATGATTGGACAGCACAGTGATGATGCTGGGAGATCCTATACGCAGCAACACAGAAACACTGAGAACTTTAAACAATGATGGAAAGTGTTATAAATGACTTGTTGGCCTCTGATCTGTCACAAACAGCTGAAACGTGTCTCTCATGAGTCACATGAAGGTTTTTGACAGAAAGGACAAAAAGTAGCTGCAGTCAGTTTGTGTCATTTTTATATTTATTCATCTGGGAGAAAAATCTGAGGGACATTAAAATGTGTTTTCAACAGAGACAAGAACATGAATATAACAGAACAGGTAAATGAACATGTTTCAAGTAAACAGCTGGACTGATCAGGTCCAAACACAGAGTGATAAACTTGTCAAACAGCTGTCATATCTTTATATAGAAGCTCTTTATAAATGCTGCTCACTGCAGTCTGTTTACTAATAATGTCAAAGTGTTAGAAACACAGAAACATCAGAATGGTCTTTGTTCACAGAAACCTGTCTGGGATCCTTTGTTGTTCTTTTGATGCAGAGTTACATTATAAATATAAAGAGTTATTTCAGAGTCTCATCAGTTTTCCTGCATGTCTTTATTTAACACATCAGCAGGGCTGAAGCTCTCATGTTAAACACACACTGATCTATGGACACGTTCATGTGTTTCTAACAGAACCAGGCTGTTATCAGCCTGCACTAACATTATGTCACACACACTGAATGTAACAGTGACAGTTTACATCATCACACAATCAGCTGTGATTGTTTCACTGTCATCAAACGAGTCAACAGGAAGTAGAATCAATAGAAACCAATCATTTACTGACAGCATGTCTGATGGAAATAAGTGCAGATTATGTATGAAGTCTAACTGCACACAGTAACTGTGTTACAATAAGGACTTAACAGCGCCCTCTGCTGGAGTGTTTCAGTACTGCGTTAACTAGAATACACCACCTCCTCCTCACACCACCTGCTACAGCTCTACTCTTCTATGACTACAGTCATCCACAGCACTGATGTGAGGTCACATGGTTCATATGTAAGGAGCACAGCTGACCTCAGGTCAGTTTAATGACTGTGAGCAGCAGCTGTGTTATTGTCACTGTGACAGGGAGACACTCTCAGACACAGCGCTCATGTCAGCTTGTTCTCATGCAGGAGGATCAGGAGCTCCATGTTTGTCTTTCTGTTTGAATCATGATGTGTTTGTGCCATCAGAGTCTGTCATGAGTACTCAGGGTTTCACAGCAGCTCTTCTGGATGCTGACGAGGACTCCAACCTCATGTTTCACCTCTCTGAGCTTCTGATGTCTGTGAACACTCGTGTTTCTTCTCTGGGCTCATCTGGACAAAAACACCTTTCTGTGTTTGGCTGCAGCCTCATTCTGACTGACAGGAAGTGTGTTATCCATGAGCTGCACTTCTGTCAGGAAGTTTCCTGCTGTGTTTCCTGTCTGTGGACAAACACGAGTGTTCCAGCTGAGGACTTGGTTCCTTCCACCTGTCCATACAGGACATCACGCTGTCTGCAGCTCTGTAAATGCAGCTCCAGGTCCTTCCACGTGCTGCTCTGTATTTGTGCAGTTTGTAGTGTGTCCTGGGAAACGTAGCACACATGGTGTTCTTCTGCTGTTTCCTCCTTTCACTGAGTGTGAAACACTGACGCTGTGCTGTTGTTCACAGAGGGGAGCTGATTCTAGCTGCAGCTGGACTCTGTCATCTAACTGAATGTGTTGGTGCTGATCACGGGGCTCTGAGGGGGGAGCAGCAGGAGGACTCTGGATGCTGACGTCAGTGTATCTGTGGAAGCTCCCACAGCGTGTCTGTCATTCAATATTGTGCTGTATATTGTATCTATGCAAAGATGAACAGACTGTGTGTTCACTGGTCTCTGTGCTGCAGCTCTGATGTCATCATCACTCCCTCCTCCACCCTCAGCAGTCCCAGCATGCTGCTGTGGTGCACCCCACCCTCACTCTACACCTGAGCCACAGACCACACCCTCCACCTCAATATACACCACAGTTTTCTCTGCTGTGGAAATGAGATCAGGAGGAAATCATCATTATTATTATTTAATAAACGCTCACATTAATGTGGGCTTATTTGTTTCATATTAGAAACATTAGTTGAGTGTTTTTAGTATAAAATGGTCAAAGTCCCTCTTTTTGCTCCTCCCCTCACCTGTGGATGGGCGGTGCTGTTACCGTGGTGACAGCTTGGATGTGTTTCAGTCCTGCCTGGTTATCACTGCAGGAATCTTTCACATTTATTACAGGTAATAACTCTGATTTTTCTGTGTATTATGAACCAAATGTATCCTGATACACACAGAGATGGATGAGCAGAGGTTTTTTTTGCAGTTTATGTAGTTACTATGGACTTAATGCACACATATTATTAAAATTAGGGCTATAACAGTTGTATTGATGTATAGCAACTTGAAATGCTCCCACAAATGGCTCCACAGCATGTAAAAATATAACAAAAGCTCTGGCGGACTTGGTTCTGTGGTCAGTCTTAAAGGGTGAAGTTAAACTCTGTAATCTTCACTGTGTCACAGAGTTCAGTGAGTCCCGTTATTCACAGTATCAATCAGATCATCAGAGAACAGCTGATCAGCAATCAGTGGTGCCAACAGCGCCTCCTGTGGTGAGAGGATGCAATAATGCAATGTAGCATTTTTCCACTCAACACTTGCAGTCATGGAAACTGTCTGTTGGATCTGTGTGACGTTGCTTTCTTGGTTAGAGTTCCTCACAAATGTCCAGATGATTCTTCTAATGAGGCGTCGACCATGTTTGCAGCTCTTTGGAAGAAAACGTCGCCCTTTGCCATCCTTACTTTTCTTTGACTTCTTCAAATGCAGCTGAACTCCAGCTGGTATTTTCTTGGACTTTGCAGCTGTTTCTGGTCATCAGTTCATTCCTGCAAACCTCTGAAGCTGAACAACAATGATGCTGCATTGCTGGCTGATCCCAAAAGGTTGATTCTGTTCATCTGGACGTTTTCAGAAACGTTTGCTCACTGATCAGGTGACTTCTTCAGTCTCAGCTGACTGCAGCTTTACAAGCTTACAAACAGCACATTTGCACAATGACTGAAAGCAGCAGCACCTGATATATATGATACTAATATAATACATATACATATATAATCCATACTAATGATGAAGGAACTGAGCTCACAGTCCATTGTTCATTCAGTGAACTACTCAGTTTATTTTGGGCCTCAGAAATGCTCACTCTGTTTGTACATCACTGTCAGCAAGACTCATTCTGCTGTGTGGACAGGAACACATGTGACATCACTTCCTGTTTGTTTGTGACTGAAGAAGTTTACAAGGAATCATTTAGAAGAGTTTCAAACATCAACTGATTGAATCCATGAATCTGAAAACGTGTTTGTGAGTGAAAGAGACAGACATGTACAGACTGAACTATCTGTTCAACAGTCAGAGTGTTTCTGTAACAGGAGACACTCTTTACACTCCACTCAGCACAGGGACACTGAGGAACCAGGAGACCCAGGATAAAGAGTTTGAGTGAATGTGGTGTTGAAGGTGTGGAGGTGGATCAGAGTGTCAGAGGAGACTCTGTAGAAGGACAGAGTGCCAGCAGGACAGTCCACATACACTGCTGCTCTGTTAGAGACAGAGGAGGAGGAGGAGGAGGAGGAGATGGATGAGTTTTGTATGTATCAGAATCAGAATCAGAATCAGAATACTTTATTGATCCCTGGGGGAAATTATTTTTTGTTACAGTGCTCCATTTTAAACCAACATTAAGACAAGACAGACAATACGCTAACTAAGAATGTATTGTGTGTAACACAATAATGTGTTTAATATGCAAAAGAAGAAGAAGAAGTAAACACATATGGGACAAATGGAGACCATTGCAGCTCATCCACTTTGTCACACAGTAACAGTATAACTGGAACACATTTGCAATTTAGATCCAATGTTTCTGAGAGAAAGAAAAACTGATAGAGATGTATGCATGTGTTATTATATTTATGTGTCCCAGATAATTGTTTTTCATCTAGTCATGGGACACCCACCCCTTCCTCCCAAGTTAACTGCAGCCAAAGCGAGCTAGTGGGGGTATTTAGACACTCACAACCAGTGGGGTAAAAAGAGCAACCAAGAAAGTGGCAGCCTGCACGGCCACAGATGTGCTGGAGGAGCTAGAAGCTCTACCCATGGAGAAACTCCTGGAGAACCTTGCTAAGCCTAACAGGGGACAGGTACTTCTGCCCAACCTGGCAGCCACAAAGTGAACTCATTTAGGTAAAGATAACCACATGCACCTAACCAGCCTGCACCAGCCTGACATTTCTTCCTCCTAAGTAAAAACCAATGGATGGATTGAACTTAGAGTCTCAGCTCAGTTTTCTATTTTGACCACCTACACCCCAAGATACTCTTTTAAAAAGTGTTGTTTTCAGATCCCTTTGAAGTTCATAAAGGGCCTGTTCATTTTCATTCAGATGTTTTATTACATAAATGTTACTGTTTTCTTTTGATTTATGCTCCCACTACACTGCACCTCTACAAACAACAATGCCACGGACTGTCAGCTGCTTTTACATGCTGTGAACATGAGTAGGTTTGATCAGAGTTTCAATTATCAAAGAAAAGACAAACTGAGCAAAAAGAAGGAAAAAAAGACCAACTTCTTCCCAACTGACAAGAAAAATACTCGTCATGTTTTCATAATAAAGGATCAGGCTCCCCATTTATGACAGCTTGGACCAATAATGTCTGTTACACTGATGCTACTGTAGAGACAGGGTCAACATCTCTATTTAAATATAATTAATATACAAAACACAATAAAAGTTATACATGAATTATTCATTATTTTTACTATTGATAAAATTCATGTATACTAATCAAAGTTATACATGAGTAACGACATTATTAATAATGATTAATAATAATAATTCTAATGCCAACATGATGACTGTTCATAGCTCCTGCTTTGAAATACTGAACTTAAACATTGACCTGATGAAAGATCACAATTCACAGTGGCCCACTGTCAGAATCATTCTGAATATAAACTCATCGAGTTAATCTGAACCTTTCTCAAATGTGCTGTGAATAAATGCTGCTGCAAGCCACTGTGGGAAAGCTGTGTTATTATCATGGAAACATCTGTGACACATTCACAGAGGACGAGGACACAAAGGGACGACACGCAGAGGCTGTGTTAAAGTCAAAAATCCAAATCTTTAGTCCTAAACAGGCAGTGGTTACAAACAGGAAGACGAGCAGTCCATTAAACAGTCTACAGGGTCAAACATACAGAGAATTCAAACAGCTATTAAAAACAAATAACTGGACACTGAAAAACTTCAGTGATGTGTGAGGCACCAAAGGGAAGCAGCTGAGTATATTCAATGAATTCTCTTCAAATACAAAGACAGAAACTCCTACAGGCAGCATGCAAACTGAGCAGGATACACAAAGATCAGAGATTACAAAAGAAATCAGAAAAGGATTTCAAACTTACTGAGAGCAAGGCCTCTGTTACAAATCTGTCTAATAGAAAAACATGCTGTACAGATACAATACGCTCAGTGTTCATGGTCATTTAAAAACTGGCTCTACCTGAACCACTTCAATATTTTATGAAGTCACTGAGTCGACCATTTCTACAGTTTGTTTCCTTCATTGCAGTTAGAGTGCGGCTGGTAAGGATGAAAACACACACAGAGCGTAAATTGTCTTTGTTAGTAACAAACGTCAGCAAAGAAAAGACAAAACACACAAACACTCTCATGATATTCATGAATCATTAGAAAGCATCCAAACATTCTGCTCGTGGACTTTTACAGTCTTATTTGCACTCGCTCATCTTCATAATCATCCTGATCAATACATGACAGGGGAGGCTTTGAGGTAGGCGGGGCTCTCTGCTGATGTCAGCATGAAAGGCAGGACCAACGTCTGCCACATGTTGGTGAAACATCACAGTACACTGGCGTGGTTTCCTTTCCAGATGTTGGACGTTTGACACTTCAACGTTGAGGCCAACAAGAAGACACAGTTTTGGGTCGGGTTGCTGCAGGGTTTCTAACTGAGCAAAAGCAGAAGCACACAGACCAACAGGGATCAGATGCTGAGTGTTAGAGGAACATCTGTGCTGATCACTGAATGCTGCTGTGGTCTCTTGTTGAAGTTGGCTGGTGGGACAGTCTAATAGTGATATCCTGCCCATCGGAGGAACACTTTTAAAAACACATGCAATACTTTGTTTGTATTACAGTCACAGTTTATCTTATTTTTGTCCTTTAAAAGTGTTGCTGTACTATAAAGTCCTATAATTTGAGGCTAAAATGGCTCAGAGAGTCTCTCTCTCAGAGGATCTCCTTTGAAAGTGGAGACGGCTTTATCCGCTGATCCACGTCACTTTACCTGGATGTTTTCTTTGAAGCTGGATGAAGACTCCTCTCCCTCACTCCTGCTGCAGCTGTGTGGTCCAGTTGGCCTCTGAGGTCACAGTCAACATCTGTAGCAGAAGAGGGGAAATAAAAGTCCAGGTTACCAAAACTGGGAGCTTTTCCAAAATAGAGCGTAACTGGACTTTTTCAGCCTTACAGGCAGATAGTCGTCTGAAGCTGCAGCTTTTTCTTTTTAGCTTTTTCCAATCTCTGCTCTCGGCTTTCTTTGAGAACATGTCTGCTTTCTTGGCATGGGTCTGTCTGCTGTTGGTGAAGAGACTAAATCCACATACTCGCTACTAAGATCTCCTCAAGTAGTCTCAACCAGATTACAGTTTAAGAGTAAATGTCTCCTGAGAGTTTCACCTTGGGGAGATGCTGTCTGGCTAACATGCAATCATGAGCATTAATCTATGAGGTGAAAAAGTCATTTTAAAAGCTCCAGCCACAAGTTTTATTTCATCTGTGTTTTGGTCAGAGTCCCATCAGACCTCCAGAATGGTGTCAGAGTGTTTTCTATCCACGTGATGAGCACAGGCCTCAGGTCCAGACCTCCACGGGCACCATAGCCTCTTTGGAGCTAATAGGTGCAAGAAGGTTTTGTTGGGATAGGAACTGAAGAGGAAACTGACGAGGAAGGCAAGGATCTTCTTCAGCTCCTCCGAGCCGGGACCTCTTTGTGTAGGCCAGCATTGGCCAGGTAGCCCTCCAGCATCGCTGGATGGCCGACAGTGGAAAACCTAGAGGAGTAGGAGAGAAACAGCAGCTTGGAGCATGTCTTTATACTGTTTAGTTTTTAGAGCCACAGACTTTCTTTTAATGTCATTGTTCAGGATCTATGACTGATTATGTATTTATTGTATTCCTCCATGACTGTGTGACAGCAAGTGGAAAAAACCAGCTTCACCTTTGTTGATATGCTTGTAATTTTAATATTGATTAAATGGCCCATGAAATAATAGAAAGCTCATATATGAAAATGTATTTTAAGAAGTAAAATGTTAATCTGAGTACAAAGGAGTACACTCACCTTCTGGTAGATGGAGGTGTAGCGAGCGCTGGTGAACATCCAGGCCTCCTCGTAGAACTGATCACTGATTGGATCCAAAACATCGATGGAGGATCTGTGTAAGCGCTGAGGATCGTCCTGATGGACAGAACAGAAGGAGAGTGAGACAAGTGAAGATATACTAAACAACACTGTGACATGAACTGAGCCACACACAGTTTGATTCACAGGTGATTGACACATTATTTGACCACGAGCAATCTTTTCTGGTTTGACGCAGTCTTTGTAGCCAGAAACCAGCTCTCTCCTCGGCTTCCTCCACTACACGCTTCCCCCACGCCAGTCTCCTCCGTCACTATAAAGGGGAGAGTCATGAGCGCCATCACCCTCACCTGTGCCGTCCAACGTCCCGCCACCAGCCTCCACTGCAGCAGGCCAGAGACCACACCCCTGCCACAATAAGTAAAAGTATATCCTTGCTGTACCCTTAATGCTAAATGTGCTAAATTAACCGCTGCCTTTGCCCCTTTGGGATTATTCTTATGTCACTGGGATGTTGACCTTTGACCTTCACATTAGAGAGATGGGCAGACATAATTAGTGTATGAATTTTAAAGTAACAGGTAATAAAGAGAGTGTAGCAAATGTAATCAGGTTTATTACTCTGTATCACACATGAGTGCCCGAGGGAGGCGGGGCTGACTGGGGAGACACAGGAAACAGAGAGACAGGGCTGACTCGACATGAAACGATGAAACGTGGGACACGGGAACAGAAACTAAACACAGGCTGAAATGAACACTGAGGGAGGGAGAACTAAGATTACTGAGAGCCTGATAAATAAGAAGAACAAAAACCAAGAAAAACAAGAGTCAAAGAAAACCAAAAACACAAAGCATTGGGCCAGGACCCACTGCTGTGACATTTATATGTGATAAAAACATTAAAAACTGCTCAGATGTTGAAATCTTTCTACGTATACTTTAGGTTCAGCTCTCCAGCCTGGCATTTGGTTAAGCATGATTCAAACATTTGATTTTGTTTAACTGGTTTTAATTATAGTTACTTTTTGTGAACATTTGTTGCAGCATTTAAAAATACATCATTTATTTTCAAACTTTTGTTTGATTTAGAGCATCATATTTGACCAACGTAAATGTTTTAATTTCATATAAAATAACTGAAGCAGTGAACTAAATATCTGAAATCTTTCCTTCCTTAAAAGTTATAATCCTACTTAAGTTATAGTGCAAACGCTTAAGCAACAAATATACTTGATGCTAATTAATTAATATTTCCCTTTGATGTTGCAACTATGCGGTCACTTCTGTCTTTAAACAAAATAATATTTTCCAGTTACAGAAATCATAAAGTCCAAACTAAAGTGCTACTGTTGCTATATGCATTTTATATAAATCATGGATGATGGTCCTGACATGAAGGAAGAGAAAGTTACAGGTTGCATCCTTTGACTTTGTCTCCGTGCCTTTGGGCGATTTTCAGAAGGACAGATGTTTCTGTTCAATTCTTAAATCAATTTTTTCAAACACAAACACTATTTTAAAGCTTCTAGAGAGTAAAATATTAATGATAATTATAATAACAATAATAAAAACAAAAGCTCTCAGATCCATCAAACCAAGCAGCAGAAAGAACAATAACTGAAGAGAAAACTTTAACCTTGTAGACTTCATTATGTTCCAGCTGCTCTACAGACGCTGTGACCTCGAACTTAAGCAGGTCGTAAAGTATGTGCAGCTCAATAACTTCATAATCAGACCCTGTGGTATTTAGGCAGCAGAACAACTAAGAATAACAACTACAAATAATGTTTTTAGGTTTCTGTTGTACTGCAAGGTTCTGTACAGGAGAACCAAACCAAGAGCAAATATTACGTCTCATTTACACCTGAGCACGAAGAGCCATCAACATTTAGCAAATTGAATCATCTTTGTTTAGATGCAAGAAGAATCATATAGAAATGAAAAAGTAGAAATAGAAATCCAGAGCAAAGATATCCTCTAATTCAGCGTAGCACATGTGCAGCTGCTGCGATTCACGTAAGCATTCGGCTCGTCGCTGTTGCAGATTTTTCTCTCGCTGTTCTGGCTCACAGCGCTGCAAACACAAAAATAAATATCCCCAAAGGTGTGAAAGGGAGCTAATTAGTAAGAGTATTGTTACTCTCCGCAGGAGTAGTCCAGCAGTAGAAATCAGTCCAATAACAAGGTGTGTAACATCTAGCAGGGTGACAGAAAAACCCAGGGTAACTTCTAAGGACCTCAACGTCTCTCTCACATTGTGTTTTTTAAACATGCTTCCATTTGTCACTTCAGTCTTTACTCTGAAATACAGGAAGAGAAATCATGGCTGAAACAATTTCTCATGAAACCAGGGGTGTGGTCCAACAGTCAGTTTGGTGAGGAAGGTTCCTAACTGAGAGAAGTGACCCAGAAGTATCTGTGTAGCAGCCACAATGAATCCAGATCATGAGCTTTATTAACTGATCAAAGTCTCTTCTTTCATCTTCTGTATCATTCAGTTTGCATTGGTAATGCCCATTATTGTAATGCTTTTTTAAGACCAGCAAAACTTTATTTCACTTTGGGTTAGCTGGGATAAGTGATGGATGGAGGGAATTTTACTTCAGCCACAGAAATCCTAAACAGGAAGGAGGAGCAGAGTTACAGTGGATCACTATCCAGCAGGGAAACAAGGTTTATTTCAATTTCTTGGCCATGAGTGAGATTTACTGAGTGGGCAAATTAGGGAGACGACACCATCAGATCCCGAGCCCTCCATGTGTTAATCAAGAGACGGCTGCTGTGCTACATCCATAAATAATGAATAAATTAGGAGCTAAAGCTGAAAGGACAGTTTATTTGTACCATCTTCACGTGAACACATTCAAGAACATCACAGATGAAGAAACATTAAAAACTTCCACACTACATAAAGCAAGAAAAATAGTTTTTCTTTCAGGTGGTTTCAGAAAAACAGAAACATCAAACATCTCTGATAGGTTTGTAGCATAAACCTATTCGCTGGAACGTTAAGGACAATCTGCTACGCAGCAAAAAGCAAGACTCAAGGCACCAAAGTTCTCTGGTTACTCATGCATGAGGGAGACCTGGCTGGAGCCAAGCGTCGTTCCACCACTTGACCACTGTCAGACTCTCAGCCAGGTTTCCCCACAGCACTCCTTTTATTGTGGTTACATGAATATGCATAGGGTCATTAACATATAACATCTTACATAGGTATACATGTGAACAAAGAATACTGTGTGTGTGTGTGTGTGTGTGTGTGTGTGTGTGTGTGTGTGTGTGTGTGTGTGTGTGTGTCAAAAGGGTCATATAACATCCTTGGTCAGGAAGAGGGTAGACTAGACCCCCCCGGTAAGGAAGTCCAGCAGTTCATCTAAACAGAAAAGCACTTAGACTAGAACAGACGTAGCTACGTTAATCCTACCATAAAACAATTAAGACAAGATGCGACCTCTTCCCATGCTCCCAGGATGTAGGTGTGCATTCTAGTGTGGAATACACACCAAGCCTCTGTAGCCTGTTAAAGATCACACAACTTATCACTACACAACTTATCACTACACAATTGATTATACACCTCTAAGCATATATGGTTAAATGTTTCCTAATACAAATGACAATAATAAAATCTAAACCCAACATCACCACCCTGTATTGTCATTTTTTAAGGCTATACGGCATATATATATCTTCAGCTCTACACCACTTGTCAACATTTTCAGTGCAGGCTTCATTTCATACACACATATCAGCCTTAGTATCCATGTCACTCTGCTGCAACAGTATGTAATTGGTAAAGGTGTTAGCAATCATTTTATTCACCATCGATCTTACACATGGCAAAATGCAACCTGTAAACAAGCAAAGCAATGCCAATAATGTAAGAATGGGAGTCAAAAACTTTAAGAACATATTCCACCATGGTCCAGATGTCAACCAGGCTATCCAGCCTTGTGACACGTCTCCTGATGTGTGGTCTGCCACATATTTCTGCAGAGCAGTCAAGTTTTGCAGTGCCTCATAGATGTCTCCTCCAGTCGTATATCCATCCGGAATAAACGTACAACACGTCTCTCCAATCAGTTTACACACACCTCCTTGTGATGCTGTTATCAAGTCTAGGGTCAGCCTGTTCTGCAGTACCATCGTTCTGATGGCCTGTTGCTCCTCCGCTAAGGCTGTTCCCAGAGTCTTAGTGAGATTAATGTGTCGCAGTAGGGCATATCGGTTGATCTCCACATGATCCCGCACCTCTGCAACTCCAATGTTTGGGATCAAACTTTGGAAGAATTTAGCTCCTCCACTCCAAATGCAGAATTCTCGCGGCACTCCAGTGTCTACTGTCACTCCAAACGAGTCAGGTGAGGCTAAATTCACCTCACGCTTCTGTCGGTTGCTAGGGTGATGTTCAACTCTATCCATGAAGAAGACATGATCGGATAATTTCACCACGGCACACAATCCTCCCCATCCCTCAGGGAGTGATAGATAGGCTTTATGTCCACACAGGAAATACCAATCAGCCAAAACTCTTGTTCCTTTGCTGCTCGGCACCGTCCTTGCACATCCTGTCCACTTCTGACTCTTTGCCTTTACTGGTATCCTGTAAGCCCGGTTGGACTTGCATTCAGTCCTCCTTAATGTCAAGTTCTCAGCGCACTTTGCATCGGTCAAGCATTTCATACACCTGCTCTCATCCTCTGGAGGGCAGTAGGTGTATATGTATCCACATAAGTGAAGCGGCAACTCCCCCACTGACAATGATCCATTGTTCATCACACACAACGGCAATTGGGCTGTATTCAGCTTGTTCAGCAATATTATGTCTGGCAGTGGGTCTGACACTTGAGGCCAGGCCAATAAGTCAGTTTGCTCAGAACAATTCATGTTTAGAAGTGGCGACTTACTCCAGGTGATGTTCAGAGGTGTACTGTAATTGGCCTGGGACCAGAGGACTCTGTTGCCAGGATGAGTTGCTAAGCCCAACAGACACCAACTCCTGTCCTTTGATATGCTGTACGGCCACAGTCCAGATGTATATGCGGATAACGGCATATGAGCACACACATAGCAGTCTGTCCTATTGTTCAAGTGGGCAGTTGTATTCATAAACTGCCACCAAAAGTTTGTAGAATAGCCATGAGGGTATTGGGTGTGGTTTCCTTGGACATACAGGGTCTCCACAGCTGACCATGATGACATCAAAGCCATTACACCCAGCAGGGTAGACAACACTTTACCAGCCATTCTGATGAGTACCTGTGGCTCAGTTGGTTTCTTCACCGGATTGAGACGAGGGGCCCTGGAGGCTTTCCCCCCCCTTTGTACCCGGTCTTCCTGCCACTTACTCCGAGCTGGCCTGGATGTGTGTCACCTTCTTGCAGTGGCTTTGGTGTATCCAGGTGGGTCGTTCTGCAATTTTCACAGCTGTTGGTGTTGTCAGCAGAGCCTGGTATGGTCCGTCCCACCGTGGCTTTGACCAGCACTTCCTCTTTATGACCTTTATCAGCACCCAGTCCCCTGGCTTCAGACGTTCTTCCTGTACAGAAACAGAATCATCTGGCAGATTATTTGCACTCATGACTTCTTTGCTTTTCAGCATTTTAATCATCCAGTCTGCTAGTGTGTTTTCTTCTTCTGCTTTATCATTATCATTACAAAACACTGGAACTCTAAATGGCCTGCCATATATTATTTCAAAAGGCGTTAGGCCATTATCAGTTGGTGTGATTCTCATATACATTTTCACTAGCTCAATGCAGTCTACCCATGTTCTGCCTGTTTCCTCCATTGTTTTCCTGAGTCTCAGCTTTACTGTGCCATTAGTCCTTTCAACCAGCCCCGCACTCTGGGGGTGATATGAGCAATGGTTTTTCAGCGTTATCCCCAGATGTTGTGACATTTTCTCAATTACTTCATTTACAAAATGAGGACCATTGTCACTGTAAATAGTCTGGGGGATCCCATGCTCTGGGATCACATTTTTGCATATTACTTTAGCCACTGAAATAGCATCTGCTTTCTTAGTGGGGACAACTTCTACCCACTTTGAGAACGGGCACACAATCACCAGGCAGTACCTGTAGGTGTTACAGTTAGACAACTCAATGAAATCCATATGGATTACTTCAAATGGGTAGCTGGGTCTGGGAAACCTTCCTCGTTTTGGTCTAAGGTTCCCCTGAGCATTATGTTTACAACATATTAAACATGCTTTACAAAAATGTTTTGAATAAGCATTGAATCCCAGTGTGAAAAACTGCCGTTCAACTGCTGCTACCATTTGAGTTGTCGAGACGTGGCAGAGTCCATGACTCAAAATTGCAGCAGTCCTATATAAGTTTTTAGGCAATATAGGTTTGTCGCAAAGATAGTAAATGTCACCTCGCAGGCTTGCTCCTTTAGTGAGCCACAGCTGTTTCTCAGCTGGAGGTGAGTGTGACTGCATGTCTGCTAACACATCATGTGTGATGGGCATAGTTTGCTCCTGTGCCGCCAGAATATGAACCCCATGTGTTCCAAGGGCTGCTTCCTTTGCAATTTTGTCTGCAAAGGCGTTGCCTAGTACAATGGGGTCAGTGCCACGTGTATGTGCTGCACATTTGCAAACTGCAACTTTACTAGGCAGTAAGACTGCTTTCAACAGGGCCTGCAACAATGTCGCATGCTCCACAGGTTTACCTGTTGATGTTGTCATGCCTCGTCTTGACCACTGAGCGGCAAAGAAATGAAGTGTAGCATATGCATACTGACTGTCTGTATATATAGTCACTGCCTGCCCTTCAGCTGCTTTGCAGGCTTCTGTCAGAGCCACTACCTCAGCTGCTTGGGCAGACATGGAATGTGATAACTGCCCAGCACGGATGACCTGCACATCATCCACAACAGCAAAGCCTGTTTTAGTCTTTCCCTCTGCTGTTTTAAAACTGGAACCGTCAACAAACCAAACTTTGCCCTCAGTGAGTGGTATGTCCGTTAAATCACTTCTAGGTTTACACTGTGTTTCCACATGCTCACTACACACATGTGGTGTACCCTCCTCCTCTGTGGGCAACAATGTAGAGGGATTCAAAGTAGTACACCGCTTAATAGTTATGTGTGGCTGGGAGAGCAACAGTGACATTAAAGACAAGTGTCTGGCAGGTGACAAAAATGTCATTTTAGTCTGCAGCAATAAAACATCAACCTCATGTGGAACCAGCAGGGTCAAAGGGTGAAACAAAACAATTTCACCAGAACACTTTACGGCTTCAGCGGCTGCACACACAGATCGCACACAGTGAGGTAAGGCACAAGCCACTGGATCCAGCCTCTTAGAATAATAAGCTACTGGCTTCATGCCACCTCCACATTTTTGTGCTAACATAGATGTCATAAAATGTCCTTTACAGTCAACTGTTTGAACAAAAGGCTTGTTATAATCTGGAAGCCCTAGAACCGATGCTCCTGTCAGCATCTGTTTCAGCGTGCACAAAGCTTGCTCCCCCTCAGGGGTCCAACTTAAACTTTCTGACATAGCTAAAGGTTTACTGTACATCATATCTAATAATGGCTGCGCAATTTCAGAGTAATGGGGCATCCACGATCGACAGAAATTTAGCAACCCTAGGAAATGCATCATGTGTTTCTTTGTCACTGGCCTAGGTGCTGCCAAGATAGCTGTTTTCCTCTCTGGATGTATGCTTTTCCCTGCTGCACTAAGCAGATGTCCTAAAAATTTCACTTCTGTCTTTACCCACTGTAGCTTTGAAAGTGAGGCCTTGTTACCTGTCTCAGCTAAGTGAGTCAGCAATGCCAATGATATGTCTTTGCAGTTCTTCTCTGAATTGGATGCAATTAAAATGTCATCGACATATACCAACATCTGTGAATGTGATGGAATCACAAAATCAGACAGACAATTTGTAATATTCTGTGTGAAAATTGTAGGACTATCACAAAAACCTTGCGGCAATCTGGTGTATGTGTATTTTTTGCCTTGATACGTGAAACCAAACCAGCCTTGTGAATTCTCATGTACTGGTATGGAGAAAAAAGCATTACTTAAATCTACAACGGTGAAGTGTGTCATGTCTGGCCTAAGCTGATTTAATAAGGTGTGGGGATCGGGGACGCATGGAGCTATACTCTCCACTGCTTGATTTACAGCTCTTAAATCTTGAATCATGCGCCACGACTGTGAATCAGCCTTTCTAACTGGGAAGATGGGTGTGTTACATGCTGCTTGTGGAGCTTCAACTAGTATCCCTGCCTTAATCATATCCTCTATTACTGGTTTAATGCCTTCTACTGCATCAGGCTTTAAGGGATATTGTTTCACTCTTGGCCTAAAAGATGTTTTGGGTTTTATTACTACTGGACTCGCTGTTGTTATTAACCCCACATCAGTCTTCCCAGTAGACCAGAGCTTCTCTGGGACCTGTTTAAGCTCCGGGTGATCTTTGACATCTACAACATATCATTCTGCTGTGTCATTCTCACTCCCCTTTAAATGTGTTTGTGGTGTAGTATGTGTCACCCATCCCAGCTTTTTACGAAAGATGCTGTGCTGCATGTCTGTCTCCCAACCCCCTCCAGGTTGCTGCCACATTCCAACACTCTCCCCCTGTCTCACCAAAGATGCTAAGTCTGTCCACTCAGCTGTGACACTCTTTGTCAGTGAAATGTGTGGTGTTTGCCCTGTAAAAAGTTGTTGTGCAGCTTCAGAAAGGATCACACTACATCCAGACATGGTTTCACCATCAGTATATATCGCTTTTATGGTGATTCTCTGTGGCCCTAATTTCAGCACTTTATCTGTGTAGGCCTCATCAGGCCCAGGCATGGTCTTAAATCTCAGTGTGACATGCAAGTCTTCTGGTGGCTGTATGTCATGGCTAGTTGTCAACATTTCCTCAGCTGCAGCTAACAGTTTACAGTTTATTTGATCAGGTCTGGAGGCCGACAGGTCAAGTGTCCAGTAATAATGCAAATCCCCACTGTCCTGATGAACCATTGTCTCAGCAGTTTCACCTTTTCCTGCAGCTATCATCCCAATGGATGTTGGAATTATTGAAATTCCAAGTTTCATCATCATATCTCTTCCCAAGAGGTTCACCGGACAAGTTGGGCACATTACAACTGAACTCTGAACTGCCTCTCCTGTGGTAGGATCTCTAATCCAGACTGGTTTAGAGATTCTATGCTGATTTAACTGACCATTTGCAGACTTCACGTAAATTGTGCCATTTGAAGGGTCAACTCCTGACACATGATCTTTTAAAACAGTTTTATCTGCACCTGAATCACACAGAAATTGAACAGTTTTGCCTTGCACAGTTAACGTGCGAACTGGTTTTACTTCTTTCCCTGACAGATTTAACAATACTTCAGTCAAATCTAGAGTCTGAAACACAGGCTGTTGTAAATTCTGGCAAAGTAAGGGATCATTTGTACATGTATGTGTGTTAGCAGTGTCAACAGGTGCTAGTCATTTATTATAATAAGGGTTTCTTGGATCAGGGCGTTTATACTCTTCAGGCATGCGATCAGGACACTCCCTTGCGTGATGGCCCATTTCCCCACATGCATAGCATCTATCATCTCTTTTCCCACGGTTCCTCCCAAATTGCCATGAGTCTCTATTTCTCCTATTCCTGCCTCTATTTTGCCCTCTTCCAGCCTGTCCCTGAAACAAAATTTCACCTGCTAAAAAAGCAGCGGCCTCAGAGCTTTGTGACTTCTTTTTTTTATTTTTAATGACTTCCTGTGCATGGCGGGCCCAGTTCATGCATTCAACGGACCCGTCAGTGTTATGACTAACATTTTGTTTTCTGATGAAATCAGCAATGGGTGAATGAAAGCCATTCATCAAAGCATGTTTTAACTGCTGCTGATATGGGCTGGCCTTCTCTGCACTCTCTTCAAGGCCACTATGTTCTTTGAAAACTTCCTCTAATCTCGCCCTGAACTCATGAACATCTTCTCCTTCTTTCTGCATGCATTGGGCGATTTTGTTGTAATCTACAGAAGCTTTAAAAGTATTTCTAAGACGCTCATAAACCCCATCAACTTGGCCTCTTAAATTTGCATTGCCATAGGCTAGGACTGTATCACCATCCCTCCCTGTGTAGGTGCCTCGCACCCTAGCCCAGTTATATGTGAGACACTTCTTAAAGGTGGCTTCTGTTTCCTGACCGTTTAAACGATACGAGGAGCAGAGTTGCTTGTGTCGGGCGATAAATTCATCAACATTAGTCAACGGGTTTCCTAAATCTTTACATGCCTCTGCACATTCAGATTCAGTCCATGGCCTGTAAACACAAATAACACGGCTTTGGTCATTTTCAACACCAAAATGGGGATTTGCAACCTCCACCATGGGAAAGGTATCATGAAAAGAGTAGACAGGCATACCAGCTGCACTCGCCTCATGGCTTTTAGATTTGGATCTAGTGTTATAAGGACTTAAATATTCTGCTGCGGCATCCCCAAACTCCAGCCGTACTCTGTCCTCCTCCTCTCTCTCTCTCTTCTCCTGCTCCTGCTTTTCTTCCTCCTCTCTGACCTCTCTCTCTCTCTCTAATGCTGCTCTACGCTGTTGGTCCTTTAACGTCAGCACCTCTGAAGTAGACTGCACCGTCTCATCTTCAGGTTTGACAGCTAATGCCTGCAAAGCTGCTCTCTTCGCATTCACTGCCTCCTGTCTTTTCTGCGCCTGCTCCAACCACAATTTAGCGGACGCCAGTTGTAACTCCTTCTCCTGTTTCAATTTTCCTTTCGCACAAGCTGCCTTTACTGTCAACTGATCTACTAACATTTGACATTGTCCTACAACCAATTTACCTTCAAAATCATATTTCTTGCGCCAATGTCCTAAATACTTTGCGCTACCGGGAGCGAATTTCATCATAAACTTCTCATCACCCTCTGACACACTCTTGGTTGCTTGGGAACCCATAATAACAACAACAACAATGACAATAATGACAACAACAACAACACAAAATAGGCCTATCGTCCAGCACACTCTGGACCCCGCGGAACTTCTCAACGCCTCACAAAGTGGCGGAGAACTCACCTCTCGCTCCACAAAGCAGCGAGGAACCCAGTTATCGCTCCACAAAGCAGCGAAAAACTCACTTATTATTATAATTACTTATTATTATCACTTATTAAGTAACGAACTTCTCAACGCCTCGCAAAATGGCGGAGACTGCACAACGACACGGTTATAGAGTCGGCCTCTGTAAACTTACTTGGTGTTGCTCATTGCGTGTAGCATCAGTCTCGAATCCCGTCAATCATCATCCATCGAGGAGAAAAAACAGACGGCTAATCCACCGGCCCGATGACGAATTCTCACGCCTCGGGACTTTGTTGCAGGACCGCTATAAGTCCTGGCTGACGTCAGTCTTTCGGTGTGTCTCTTTTCCCCTCGGTGAACGTCGACTCCAGGGATCCGGCTCTCGAAGGACCAATTAATGATAGGTTTGTAGCATAAACCTATTCGCTGGAACGTTAAGGACAATCTGCTACGCAGCAAAAAGCAAGACTCAAGGCACCAAAGTTCTCTGGTTACTCATGCATGAGGGAGACCTGGCTGGAGCCAAGCGTCGTTCCACCACTTGACCACTGTCAGACTCTCAGCCAGGTTTCCCCACAGCACTCCTTTTATTGTGGTTACATGAATATGCATAGGGTCATTAACATATAACATCTTACATAGGTATACATGTGAACAAAGAATACTGTGTGTGTGTGTGTGTGTGTGTGTGTGTGTCAAAAGGGTCATATAACATCCTTGGTCAGGAAGAGGGTAGACTAGACCCCCCCGGTAAGGAAGTCCAGCAGTTCATCTAAACAGAAAAGCACTTAGACTAGAACAGACGTAGCTACGTTAATCCTACCATAAAACAATTAAGACAAGATGCGACCTCTTCCCATGCTCCCAGGATGTAGGTGTGCATTCTAGTGTGGAATACACACCAAGCCTCTGTAGCCTGTTAAAGATCACACAACTTATCACTACACAACTTATCACTACACAACTTATTACTACACAATTGATTATACACCTCTAAGCATATATGGTTAAATGTTTCCTAATACAAATGACAATAATAAAATCTAAACCCAACAATCTCCAAGACTCTCTTTGAAAGAACTAAAATCCTTTGTTCTCATGGTCCAATCATGAGTGAACTCCCCGATGAAGCCTTGTGTGCTAAAACATGTCAGAGTTTTAAAGGTTAAACATGAGTTTCCAAAACGTTTTGCTGGAGAACAATGAACTATTTGACTGAGTTTCAATCATTTACAGACGAGCAAAACCAGGACAGAGAAAAAAGGACAAAACTGACTCAGTAAAACAAAGAAAAGAAGATCCCATGTAGATCTGTATTATGTAGAAGTTCAGCCCAGCAACCAGTTCAGTTCAACACAAGTTTAAATGATTCTATCTGAACTCTGTGGAGCCTGATCTCAAGCTTTTTGAGTCTGACACAGAAACCAGAGGATCTTTCTGTGTCTTCAGATTCACTGTGATCCAGTGATGGGAGTGATTTCAGCCCTGAGTGATCGCGCTGATGTTTGCACAGAGCAGACAATGAGGTGAATGTTTGGGCACATTGGTAACAGTGAAACAGTTTATTAGTAACGTGGGATCGTTTGTGTTTGGAGTATGAACTGAGATTCCTGAAGCTCTTGTCACACTGGTCACAGCTGTAGTTTCCTTCCATGTGTGCACGTTCATGAATGTTACAATGACCTGAATGTGAGAAGCTTCTCTCACAGTGTCTGCACTTGTGTGGTTTCTCTCCTGTGTGGACTCGTTTGTGTGATTTAAGCTGACCTCCAGTGGTGAAGGATGACCCACACTGATCACAGAGGTGCTTTTTAACCCCACTGTGAATCAGTTCATGTTGTTTTAAGTGATGTGATGTGGTGAAGCTTCTCCCACATTCTTTGCAGTATTTCAGTTTGTCTCCAGTGTGTCTACGTTGATGTCTTTTTAGGGTCTTTTGCCGACTGAAAGTTTTTCCACAGAGGTCACAATGAAAGTCATTCCCACCACCACAGTGATGACAGGGTTGAGAACTGGATCCATCTGTGTCGCTCTGCTTCTAAACAAAGACACAAAGACAGTGTAAGTCAGTCCTTCAACATTTGTATCCTGAACGTCGCCTGAAATAAACAGCATCTCTGCAGACGTCCAACTACATTTGACTGTTTCAGTTAACACACTCAGTTTACTGGGCTGCAATAACTACAATACTACCACCATAATACTACAGTAATACTAAAATCATAACTGAAAGGAAAATCTGAATAATCACTCAGAGCTGCTTTTCCATGCAGTAGAATTGCTAACATGCTAACACAGTTTAATGAGCAGAGTTGTTCCAAACAGTCAGGCTAAAATGACAAGATAACAATATAAATACATCCCTCACAGTAGCTGCACTTGTAGAGTCTCTTTCTGGTGTGGATCTGTTGGTGTTGTCTCAGGTGATGTGGAGATTTAAAAGTCTTCTCACACAGGTCACATTGATAAGGTTTCTCCTCAGTGTGGGTAAACATGTGTTGTTGTAAGTGTGCGTCTGTTGTAAAGTATTTGCCACACTGTTCACAGCAGTACACATCATGTCTGGTGTGAATGCGTAGGTGTGTATTTCGGTTCCCTCTCCGGCTGAAAGTTTTTCCACAGATGTCACAGCTGTATGCCTTAATTCCAGAGTGGGTAACTAGATGATTCTGTAAGTGGCTACTGTGAGTAAAAGCTCTGCCACACTGATCACAGCTGTATGCTTTAACTCCACTGTGGATGAGTTGGTGTTTTTTTAGGGAACGCATCCAGGAAAAAGACTTTCCACACAAGTCACAGCTGAACGGTCTCTCTCCAGTGTGGATGACCTGATGCTGTTTTAGTGAAGCCTTCAGAGTAAACTCCATCCCACACTCGTCACAGCTGTATGCCTTAATTCCAGAGTGGGTAACTAGATGACTCTGTAAGCTGCTACTTAAAGTAAAAGCTCTGCCACACTGATCACAGCTGTATGCCTTAATTCCAGAGTGTGTAACTAGATGCCTGTATAAGTGGCTACTTTGAGTAAAAGCTCTGCCACACTGATCACAGCTGTACGCTTTGAATCCACTGTGGACGAGTTGGTGTTTTTTTAGGGAACCCTTCCAAGAAAAAGACTTTCCACACAAGTCACAGCTGAACGGTCTCTCTCCAGTGTGGATGACCTGATGCTGTTTTAGTGAATCCTTCTCAGTAAAACCCTTCCCACACTCGTCACAGCTGTATGGCTTAATTCCAGAGTGGGTAACTAGATGACTCTGTAAGTGGCTACTTTGAGTAAAAGCTCTGCCACACTGATCACAGCTGTACGCTTTAACTCCACTGTGGATGAGTTGGTGTTTTTTTAGGGAACGCTTGAAGGAAAAAGACTTTCCACACAAGTCACAGCTGAACGGTCTCTCTCCAGTGTGGATGACCTGATGCTGTTTTAGTGAAGTCTTCAGAGTAAAACCCTTCCCACACTCGTCACAGCTGTATGCCTTAATTCCAGAGTGGGTAACTAGATGACTCTGTAAGCTGCTACTTTGAGTAAAAGCTCTCCCACACTGATCACAGCTGTACGCTTTAACTCCACTGTGGATGAGTTGGTGTTGTTTTAGGGAACCCTTCGAGGAAAAAGACTTTCCACACAAGTCACAGCTGAACGGTCTCTCTCCAGTGTGGATGACCTGATGCTGTTTTAGTTTAGCCCTCACAGTAAAACCCTTCCCACACAAGTCACAGCTGAACGGTCTCTCTCCAGTGTGGATGACCTGATGCTGTTTTAGTTTAGCCCTCACGGTAAAACCCTTCCCACACTCGTCACAGGTGTGTTTTTTCTCTCCCTTTCTTCTGTGAGGTTTGTCGGCCTCCTGAGAGCGCTGACTTCTGGCTCCATGTTGGTCCTGCAGTGACAGAGATACAAACAGAGGCAGTGAGTGAAATGCAGTCGTGGAACAAACTCAACCTTCAAACTCCATTAACACTAGTTTTAAACCTGAAGGTGGAGCGTGGCACCAAACACCTTAAAGGTCTCTTATCCCCACCTGCTGGTAGTTCTAACACATTACATCCAACCTGCTGTTAAAGATAATTCATGACTGTTCAAACACTAAAATCATGCACACACACACACACACACACACACACTATTTTATAATTTAGATTATTTTGTTGTTTCCTATTACATATTTCTATAATTTGTATAGATTTATACAGAATTATTCAGTGATAATAAATCCTATGTTTGTTTATTCTAAAGGAACCCCGTTAGCTTCCACAACAGATGTTGCTCGTCTTCCGTCAAATACTCACATAAAATATTACACAATAAAGTGGATTCAAGATATCCACATAATTTCACTCTTACATCCACAGTGAGGTTTCACAATTGTTCAAATATAAGCAATCAATAATAATAATAATAATATCAATAACATTGAGGCACATTAGACAAATTTCAAAAACAAATCATGTCTTACAATATTTACAACAACTAAAAGCTCTGTAAATCGGCTTTTAAGTGTTCATTGAAGTTTTGAATAATTCTCTAATTTTATAAGGCAACTTATTCCACTTAAAAGTTGTTCTAAATGTAACAGTTTTACAAAACGTTACTTTTAACTCGAGCATTTACTAAATTGCAGTTTGTTGAAAACTGTGTAATATGATGATGTATTTCATCTGGATACTGCAGCTGAGCAGAATAAATGTGGTGTGTTTAACAGAATTGCTTTCTTTAGAACTACAAGTAAGCCATAGAATATTTTAGCCTGTACAGGAAGCCAAGAAAGGTTATTATGCATTTGATCAATATTAGTATAGTATGACCATCCTCCATACCCGCTTGATACCATAAAGGACAGGGCTGTGGCTCCCCACACTCCCTAGCAGATCATTACATGGAGAAACCTTTGGAATGCAAGCATGCTGATCCACACAGGTATGCACACAGGTGTACACATGGGTATTCACAGACGTGGACTAAAGCTTTCTCGGCTGCTGCCTCAAAGCACACTGTGCGCTGTCTATCTTGCGTGCTGAACAATATCGTCTATTATTTAGTAACTATTGATATCTATGACTAGCTAGTTTATTGTGATGGTGCTTTTTTTCTATTATTATGTTGCTCTTTGTTGTTTGCTGTCTCCTCTGTTTGTTTTTTTATTTTTTTTCTCCATACAGGTGACCCAGGAGTTTTTTTTTGTTGTTTGTTTTTTTTTTTTTTTCTCTCTTCCCCCCCTTCTCACCGTCTCTTCTCCCCTTTGGTTTTCTTTCTTTCTCTCCCCCTCTTTCTTTCATTCTTTCCCCCTGTCCTATTAAAAAAAAAAAAAAAGTATAGTATGAACATCTTCACACTAATCTGGACGCCTTATTCTGGACTAACTGAAGTCTGTTAAGATCTGTCTTATTAGCTGCTGACCAAATGATTGAACAATACTCCAGATGAGACATTACTAGTGCATTAATGACATCTTTCATAATGAAGAAGTGATACACAAAGAGCATTTCATAGCCATAGCTATGCCTTGTCGGCAGAGTTATGTGACATTAGTGATGTTTGTACTTTCAGCGTTAACTTGGTTTTAAAGCCTTTAAAATATACGCCGTTCAATAGTCGACCTTAATCTGACAGAGAATGTGATGATTTTGTGGATAATTAAAGTCAGTCATATATCCACAAACACAACAAGCTGAAAGTCAGTGATGCTGCTCGGTTTGCAGTCCTGAACATCACGGCACAAGCAGGATTCACTGCACTGTTAATTTCAATTCAATTCAATTCAATTTTATTTATATAGCGCCAAATCACAACAAAAGTCGCCTCAAGGCGCTTCATAGATACAGAGAAAAACCCAACAATCATATGACCCCCTATGAGCAAACACTTTGGCGACAGTGGGAAGGAAAAACTCCCTTTTAACAGGAAGAAACCTCCGGCAGAACCAGGCTCAGGGAGGGGCGGCCATCTGCTGCGACCGGTTGGGGTGAGAGAAGGAAGACAGGATAAAGACATGCTGTGGAAGAGAGACAGAGGTTAATAACAGATATGATTCAATGCAGAGAGGTCTATTAATACATAGTGAGTGAGAAAGGTGACTGGAAAGGAAAAACTCAATGCATCATGGGAATCCCCCGGCAGCCTACATCTATTGCAGCATAACTAAGTGAGGATTCAGGGTCACCTGGTCCAGCCCTAACTATATGCTTTAGCAAAAAGGAAAGATTTAAGCCTAATCTTAAAAGTAGAGATAGTGTCTGTCTCCCGAATCCAAACTGGAAGCTGGTTCCACAGAAGAGGGGCCTGAAAACTGAAGGCTCTCCCTCCCATTCTACTTTTAAATACTCTAGGAACAACAAGTAGGCCTGCAGAGCGAGAGCGGAGCGCTATAATAGGGTGATATGGTACTACAAGGTCATTAAGATAAGATGGGGCCTGATTATTTAAGACCTTGTATGTGAGGAGCAGGATTTTGAATTCAATTCTGGATTTAACAGGAAGCCAATGAAGGGAAGCCAAAACAGGAGAAATATGCTCTCTCTTTCTAGTCCCTGTCAGGACTCTTGCTGCAGCATTTTGGATTAGCTGAAGGCTTTTCAGTGAGTTTTTTGGACATCCTGATAATAATAAATTACAGTAGTCCAGCCTGGAAGTAATAAATGCATGAACTAGTTTTTCAGCGTCACTCTGAGACAGGATATTTCTAATTTTAGAGATGTTGCGCAAATGGAAGAAAGCAGTCTTACATATTTGTTTAATATGTGCGTTGAAGGACATGCCCTGGTCAAAAATGACTCCAAGGTTCCTCACCGCGTTACTGGAGGCCAAGGTAATGCCATCCAGAGTAAGAATCTGATTAGATACCATATTTCTAAGATTTTCAGGGCCGAGTACAATAACCTCAGTTTTATCTGAATTAAGAAGCAGAAAGTTAGCGGCCATCCAGGTCTTTATGTCTTTAAGACATTCCTGCAGTTTAACTAATTGGTGTGTGTTATCTGGCTTCATGGACAGATAGAGCTGGGTGTCATCTGCATAGCAGTGAAAATGTATGCTATGTCTTCTAATGATACTGCCTAAGGGAAGCATGTATAATGTAAACAGAATTGGTCCTAGCACTGAACCCTGTGGAACTCCATAATTAACCTCAGTGTGTGAAGAGGACTCTCCATTTACATGCACGAATTGGAGTCTATTAGATAGATATGATACAAACCACTGCAGCGCAGTACTTGTAATACCTACAGCATATTCTAATCGCTCTAATAGGATATTATGATCAACAGTATCGAACGCTGCACTGAGGTCTAGCAGGACAAGCACAGAGATGAATCCACTGTCAGAGGCCATAAGAAGATCATTTGTAACCTTCACTAAAGCTGTTTCTGTGCTGTGCTGAGCTCTGAAACCTGACTGAAACTCTTCAAATAAACCATTCCTCTGCAGATGATCTGTTAGCTGTTTGACAACTACTCTTTCAAGGATTTTTGATATGAAAGGAAGATTGGAGATTGGCCTATAATTAGCTAAGACTGCTGGGTCTAGAGATGGCTTTTTGAGTAAAGGTTTAACTACAGCCAGCTTAAAGGCCTGTGGTACATAGCCGATTATTAGAGATAGGTTGATCATATTTAAGATCGAAGAATTAATTAATGGCAGGACTTCTTTGAGCAGTTTTGTAGGAATGGGGTCTAAAAGACACGTTGATGGTTTGGAGGAAGTAATTATTGAAGTTAACTCAGAAAGATCAATTGGAGAAAAAGAGTCTAACTTAATATCAATGGTACTAAGAGTAACTGTAGATAATATTACATCTGTGGGATGATTATTGGTAATTTTTTCTCTAATGATAAAAATTTTATTTGTGAAGAAGTTCATGAAGTCATTACTAGTTAACGTTAAAGGGATGGTTGGCTCAAAAGAGCTCTGGCTTTTTGTCAGCCTGGCTACAGTGCTGAAGAGAAACCTAGGGTTGTTCTTATTTTCTTCAATCAGTGATGAATAGTAAGATGTTCTGGCTTTGCGGAGGGCTTTCTTATAAAGCAGCAAACTATTTCTCCAGGCTAAATGATGATCCTCTAGATTTGTGACACGCCATTTCCTCTCCAGATTACGAGTCATCTGCTTTAGGGTACGTGTTTCAGAATTATACCACGGAGTCAGGTACTTCTGATTTGAGGCCTTAGTTTTCACAGGAGCTACAGTATCCAGAGTCGTACGTAGTGAGGAGGTGAAATTATTAACAAGATAATCGACCTCTGTTGGGGTAGCGTTCAGATAGCTGCTTTGCTCTGTGTTGGTACAGGGCATTGGAGATGATAACAGTGGGTGGATTATATTCTTAAACTTAGTTACAGTGCTTTCAGAAAGACATCTACTTTGATAAAGTCTACTCTTCACCGCTGTGTAATCAATTATTGTAAAAGTAAATGTTATCAGGAAATGATCAGACAGGAGAGGGTTTTCAGGAAACACTGTTAAATGTTCAGGTTCGATGCCATATGTTAAAACAAGATCTAGAGTGTGATTAAAGTGGTGGGTGGGTTCTTTTACATTTTGAGAGAAACCAATTGAGTCTAATAACAGATTAAATGCCATGTTGAGGCTGTCATTTTTAGCATCTACATGGATGTTAAAATCACCCACAATAATTATTTTATCTGAGCTCAGAACTAAATTAGATATAAAGTCTGAGAAATCAGACAGAAACTCTGTGTAAGGCCCAGGTGGACGATAGATGATAACAAGTAAGACTGGTTTCTGAGTTTCACAGCTGGGGTGGACAATGTTAAGCATCAGGCTTTCAAATGAATTAAAAGTCTGTCTTGGTCTTTCATTAATTAATAGGCTGGTGTGAAAAATTGCTGCCACACCTCCCCCTCGGCCTGTGCTTCGAGATTTCTGGTAGTTAGAATGGCTCGGGGGTGTTGATTCATTTAAACTAACATAATCATCCTGCTGCAACCAGGTTTCTGTAAGGCAGAGTAAATCAATTTGTTGATCAATTATTAAGTCATGTACTAACAGAGACTTGGAGGAGAGAGACCTAATATTTAATAATCCACATTTCACTGTTTTACTCTTTGGTTCAGATGTGGATACTGTATTGTTCTTTCTTTGTAATTGTTTATGTTTAAGTTGTTTGTTGCTGGTTTTTAGTTTGTTTTTTGTCTTTTTGGAAGCTGACACAGTCTCTATGGAGATGGGTTTTTGGGGGGGTAGCAGGAGGAGAGAAGCTGCAGAGAAGCGTGTAAGACTGCAACTCTGCTTCCTGGTCCCAACTCTGGATAGTCATATTTTGGGGGGTTTAATAAATTTGTCCATATTTCTAGAAATGAGAGCTGCTCCATCCAAAGTGGGATGGATGCCGTCTCTCCTAACAAGACCAGGTTTCCTCCAGAAGGTTTGCCAATTATCTATGAAGCCCACATCGTTTCTGGGACACCACTCAGACAGCCAGCAATTTAAGGAGAACATGCGGCTAAACATGTCACTCCTGGTCTGATTGGGGAGGGGACCAGAGAAAACTACAGAGTCCGACATTGTTTTGGCAAAGTTGCACACCGATTCAATATTGATTTTAGTGACCTCCGATTGGCGTAACCGGGTGTCATTACTGCCGACGTGAATTATGATTTTACTGAATTTACGTTTACCCTTAGCCAGCAGTTTTAAATTTCCTTCAATGTCGCCTGCTCTGGCCCCTGGAAGACAATTGACTATGGTTGCCGGTGTCTCTAGCTTCACATGTCTGAGAACAGAATCGCCAATTACCAGAGTTTGACCCCCGGCGGGTGTGTCGCCGAGTGGGGAAAAACGGTTAGACACATGAACGGGTTGGTGGTGTACCTGGGGCTTCTGTTTAGGACTATGCTTCCTCCTCACCGTGACCCAGCCTCCCTGATTCCCCAGCTGCTTGGGATCTGCCGGGGAACAGCTAGCGGGGCCTACGCTATTTTCGGCTGCACCAGCTACAGGGGCCTGGCTAGCTACGGATGAATGAAGGGTGCGAAGCCGAGTCTCCAATTCAGTAATCCTGGCCTCCAGCGCTGCAAATATGCTACATTTGTTACAGATATCATTACTGCTAAAGGAGGCCGAGGAGTAACTAAACATCTGACACAATGAGCAAGAAAGTGCAGGAGGGACAGGTGAAGTAGCCATGGTGCTAATGAGTCGGCTACGAGCTAAGCTAGGCTAGCGAGACAGTACAGAGACAGTGAGTGAATACTTTGGCTATAAATTAGGTAGTGAGTACACAGAAAGTGTGCTTCGGATGAAGCACGTGAAGATTATACTATGAAAGAAGAATGTATTTAAAAGTTGTTAATTAAATCGCTAAGCAAATAAGCTACTCAGAAACACCACTGTGTTCGAGCAGGAACAGGAAGTGATGGCTGGTTAATGTTAGCTGTCTAATATTGCTGCCTCTGTTTGGTGGTGTCGAGCCAAACGCACTTTAACGTGTGTTTGAACGAGCTGACGGTTCACTCGTTAAGCTGAAAGAAAGATGCTTTAATCACAGCAGTCACACATGTGTCCACTGCACCATCTGGAACTCTTCTTGTTTACACTCGTAATAACACAAACACTAAATCCTGCTTCTCTGGTGCTGTTGTGTAGCAGTGTGTACACCTGAGACTGTCACCTGTCTGTCTGTCCTGCACTCTCTCTCTGTTTCTTTCTCTCTGATTGTGGAATAAAAGTATGAACATGTGTTTATAAGTTACACTTGTGTTTGAATCCTGCAGCTTATCACACATTTGATTTCCATGTGTGACGACTGCAAGTGTCCAGAGTGAGGACAGACTGAGGGACCCACTGCTGCACATCATCTGTGAGGCTTTGCAGCCCTGATGATCCACCAGGACAAACTCAGCAGTGTGTGAGGAAGAGGAGGAGAAAGAGCCAGCAGCAGCTGACAGATGGAGAGAATAGACAGACTGTTCACTGTTTGTGAAGGACTGCTAGGAAAGTTTAACATAACTGTCTGTGCTGAATCAGTCTTATTAGGTAATGTTCAAATAATGTGATCATCCCAGTGTTTTCAGTGTGGGAGAAAGTACTCAGGGCCTTCAAGTTACACACTATGAAAGGCAGCAACAAGTTTAATGTTCAGAAACCTAAAGTCTGTATCAGCAGCAGAATGGAGCTAAAAATAAATGTTGGTTTCAGTTCTATGAAGCTTTGAGTATTTTGGATCAGTAGCTGCTGTGTTTGTTGCATCATATTGCTGTAACTGTTTATATGCTTTATATATTCTGAGCTAAGCTGATCTATAGTGTTACATCATATTCTATAAGGATGTTATGTGTTTGTAGACTTTCTGCCCAGTTTGACCCATTTAGCAGACGTCAGCCTGTTTAAGGCTCTGATATCTATTCTGTGTGACTTAAAGCAGTTATGACATGGTCTGATTTTCTCACCCAATAAAGGAATATTTCATATATCAGTCTACTCTTCATTCTATCAGACACAGTTATCACAGCTCCTACATTTGCTTTTTACACATATATGTAAGCATTCAGCCACATTTAGTACCAACATATTAAATGAACAATATTTGTCTCTTATATATGATACATCTGTATACACACTGTCACAGATACTTGTCTGTGAGTGAAGTGATTAATATAATAACTATAATATTGGCCATATTATATTTACATTACCACAGTGAGATGACTTTAGTCTCATGAACAACATCAGCTAATTGTTATTTACAGCTAATCTTAAACGACTGTTCAGCACAGAAATGAAGCCCAACAATCATGTTTCACAGTCCTGTGGTCTCAGCCTCAGATACTCATCAAATCACACAGAGCTCATGTAGAAACAAATGAACTAAATATGTTCTCCTTCATTTCTGTCAAACAAAGCTGTATGAAACGTTTCCAGTTGTTAGTATCATGGTTGCTAGGCAACCTGGGCAGCGCGACGGAGGCTAGACGTCCCATTTCACGAGCCTACGAGCCTCGCACTTCGGCCTTAGCGGTCTTTGAGTACGCGGCCCTTGAGGACTTTAAAGCTGCAGAACCTGAATCGGGATACAGCCATGATGATCTCCAGCCTCGTGCTCGCCAACATTCTCACCTGAGTTAAGAAGACGATCACTGAAATGGTCTCAGCAGGTCCTTTGATGACAGCAATGAAATGCAGTGGTAAGGCTTTTTGGGGATTAAGTTCGTTTTCATGGCAAAGAAGGACGATGCAGTTCATCTGATCACTCCTCATAACATTCTGGAGTGCAGGCAAAATGCTATTATAAAAACTTAAGCAGCAACTTCTCCAGGTTCCAATATTTATGCAATTCTCAAACCTTTTGGCCACGACTGTATAACCTCTTCTGAAGTTTAGTGGATATTATACATGGTTATGCTCAGGATGTGTCGGCCAGTTTCCACTGGAAACGCCTTTTGGTTAAACTGTCAGCGAGGAATTTGCATTTGCACTGTTACATTTTTATATAACTTTAATGCACATAAACAACAGCTGCTTGTTTCAGTGAAAATACATTGATGGCTTTTTAATAAAGTTGTGCAGCTGTAAAGTATTTTGTCTGGTGTCAATTATATCGTCAGCTACATCGTTATGGCAAATGTTCAAATGTATATGGTGATAAATATCTTTGGTCATATGGTCCTGCTCTGTCTGTCACCTTCTGTGTTGAGCTCATTGTTTCCTCTGTAGTGGCTGAGCTGAGTCCAAGTAGCTGAAAATGTTCCTCTGCTGCTCCGTCAGACTCTCCTCCTCCTGCTGATCAGCTGGGACACAAAACAGCTCTTTGTTAGGCTCCACACTGCACTGAAGAGTCAAAGTGTCTCATATGTTCATCTGACAAGTAAAAGAACACATTTTTGTTTCCCGAGGTGGGCAACTTGTTGGAAACAAACACAAAAGCTTTGAGCACTGATACCTGCCATTGCTGCCATTGAAAGATGCAACGCCAGCAATGTGGATTGTCAAGACTCAAACCAATCATCAAGCAAAGACAACAGGGATCATTTGTTTCTGTTTATTTAGCATTCACAGCATTTGTAGTTGCCTTCTGTGCAGGGGAAGTCCACGCACACTGTGTGGTACCGCCATCCGCAGAAGGTGCATTCAACCTCTGTAAGAGAAACGAGATTGTCTGAGACTGAAATGATATTAACTAAAGAAGTGGTGATTTGTAAAACTTCACATTTTGATCCGGGACGTACTCTGCATGAAAACAAGCGCTCACTCTTCCTGCTCAACAAATGACAAGGGCGGAGCCTTATACCACGTGATACAGAAGCTGTGCCGTGTGATGCTAAAATTAGCAGGGAAACAACAACGGAGAGCACGTCAGGGATGACGAGAAAGTGACAGGAGAAAATCCGTCCCGGTCAACCACCCAAACATCAATAACGGGAACCTTATACAGCGCTTCCCTATACACGTCGAACTCCCGCAGGCACAAAGACATCACGGAGGCTATCACTTATCACCTGACCAAAGATATGGCTCCATCAACACTGTGCAAAACGAGGGATTTAGGAAAACGATCAACACCCTAGACAAACGCTACACAGTGCCGTCCCGCAACTATTTTTCTATTGTTGCACTACCTGCTCTGTACACGCAGCGTCGAGCAACGGTGGAGACGGAATTTCAAGCAGGACAACATTTTGCTGCAACAACAAAACGTGAGACATTTGTTGTTTTATGTTTATTTATTGTTATGAGAGAATCATGATCTCAATTCTAAGCCAAAAAAATCGTGATTCTCATTTTATGCAAAATCGTGCAGCCCTAACATTAACACAAAACTATTGTTTCACCAGAGAAACACACATGAAGAGAGAGAGAGAGAGACAATAACAGCTACCAAACAGTCGTCATAATTCGTCACACAATGAGAAAAGGACAAATCAACAAGTAACAATGACTAATTAATATTAAAATCTGTAACATAATGTATTGTTTGGAGTTTAGTCTGATTGGTTCAGGATGACCTGCCATTATCCAATCACACGTCTGCTTACCTGCATCTTTTCTCTTTTTTCTAACCTGAGCACCTGATGGCTTTGAACTTTTGTTGTCCATCTTCCATTGGTTTGAATTTTGCGCTCCAGTACAAACACAAATCCCCCAACCCGAGGATCAGCACAATTAACCTAACAGACCTACACCTTAGTTCACAGATTCACTTTGTCTAAGGTTGATTTCTGGGATTTCACACAACCCAGGATTCAGATCGTGAATCCATGATGGGCTTGGATTTACATCATTATAAATGAAATGTGCTCTACTTGGAAGCAGCCGGCCCCGCCCCTTTTGACGGGTTGTGTGAGACTTTAAATCATCAAACTGTAAATTATAAATTTAAATTGTTATTGATCCTTTACCCTGAGTCCTAAAGTGTAGATTTATTTTCTTACTCTTCTTATATTTATTGTTTGTTTACTTGCACCGCTGTAACTGCAGCCTCGTCATCTCGTCTCTCTATATGCTGGACTGTCTGTAGCGGAGATGACAATAAAGTTTACTTTGACTTCAGCAGCGCGCAGGCGCACCGAGGGCTCTCGCGCTCACTTTATAGAATTTAGAAAAAGCATCGGTGCAGATTATAAGTCTGTATCATAATATCTGTTTGTTGTGTTGTTTTTATTTTGCGAGTTGGTTATTAGATGCCGCTCCAGCCAGCCAGAGACTCCCCGCCGCCCCGCCCTCTCCTCCCTGTGCCGCCAGCAGCAGGCGCACCTCGCAAACGGAGGGCGCCCTTACTCCCAGCAAATGGCTGATAGAAAACCGATCGGTGCCTACGAATTTCCCAATATGCGCTGGCATGACGTCGGGGAAGCATGGGTACGACCGATTATTTTATTTTTTTCTTGCCAATGCCCGTGATGCCCCCCCCACCACGATGCATTCTATTGGTTTGCACACTTACACACACCCAGCTGTGGTTTCCTGTTTTGCTGGACTCTGGAGAGCCCCGCCTTTAACGCTCTTCTCTCACAGAGAGCAACAGAAAACTTGGAAAAACTCCAGATTGACTGAACTCAGTTCAAAGTTACCTTGACACCTTTAGATGTGAGACGTAGCGATGGTCCGCTTGAAGCTGACGCTCCGGTGCGTGTGTCAGAAAGATCAACGCGCTGCTTCAGAAGCACCGTGTCGAGGCTTGATTCGTTTGGCCAGAGTCACGTGATCAGTGACGTCTGAAGCTTCGTTTAGAACGTACCTTTTTTTAAATCGAACTTTATTGAAACACAATGAGTATACAACATACAAACAGATGAAGTTTACAAAAGAACAGAACATGAACATACAGAATCAGAATCAGAATCAGAATGGGGTTTATTGCCAGATGTTGAGGTTTACAACATTAGGAAATTGCTGCGGTGCTTCAGTGCAAACAATAAGAATTAAAGTGCTATGTAGAAAGAAAGATATGTGCAGAACCAGGAGTAAAAAAATTATGATATGAGTAGGCGAAAAAAATCAACATATTGTAACGTGCAGTGGAGATGAAGCCAGCCGCGGAGGTGTGCAGGTGGATAGCGAATGAGCAACAGCTTCTGACTTTCCAAAAAGTACTCATTTATTTACAATATCAAAAATAAAAGTGCTACCTCTACCACACATTACTAAAGAGCACACTAGTCCGCGTAAACACGGGAGCATCCATTACAGGAGGAGTGCGAAGAAGAACAAAAAGGGGGTGACACCAGTCGTGAGACAGGAGGCGCCGCCATGTGGTGATACACTGCATTACAATAGCAACTGTTACATAGTCCCCCCCTGGTGAGAAAAAGGCTGTCCTCAGCCGTACACAGCTGAAAAAGCACACACCACACCTAACAGTACCCTATACATAGAGGTTACAGCTAAGATTGGTGCACACACACAGGGCAAAAGACCATTTAAAAATGAAATTGGTGAAAATAAGACAAATATGTACAGTGGAAAATCAGTTTTCTTAGTTTTTTTCTTTTGTTCTTTTTTTTTTTCTAAGTAAATGCCAAGAATGAACCTTAACGCACGAAAGAGCCATAAAACTGGATTAAGTAGAGCAAACAGAAACATCTACATATCATGACTCAAAGTAGCAATGCAACAAGACAGCATCAAACAGGTTTAACCAAAACATTTCACTTCAGATCAATCCTGGTTGTGTGAAAATCATTAGTCCATCTTTTGTTGCTCCAGCCAGACGTAACTCTGGGGCAACGTCTGGGCCTGAGATTGTAATGTCCACCAGCAGCTGGGTGCTGGACAGATCTGGGTGAAACACTCTCTGGAACAGCGCCCACACCAGAAGAAGAGTCAATGTCCGGTAAATCAAAGGGGAATGGCTCAGAGCCAATGTCAGTGTCTGCAGGGGGGCCAGGGTGGGCCTGAGAGTCAGAGTTCAGACCCTCTGCGGTCTCTCTCTCAGCAGGCAATGAAACAGAATGTTCTTTGGAAGTGAGAGAGTCCCAGGTATGGAACGGTTGCATGTTCACAAGATGATAAACACCTGCATCCACACCGGAGTCCACCCAAGTGAGCCTGTAATTAACATCACTGAGTCTCTGAGATACACACAATGGTCCCTGAAACAGTGGTGCAAGTTTAGCAGTAAAGTTAGACTGAGCGTCTGACCTGGGGTGCGTCTTAACTCTCACAAGGTCACCAACACGAAACGTGGCATGTCGATGTCTCAAGTCATAGTAATGTTTTTGTCTGTCATGGCTATAGTCCAAAGCTGCTTTGGCGTGGTCGTGAGCTTCCTGCAGGGAGGCTCTCAGAGTCTCAGGGTAAGGCACACCCGGTTCATCAACACCTGCTGTAGAAGGCTGAGTGATAAGGTCAAGCGGGGTGTCTAACTCACGACCATAAAGCATCATGGCAGGAGTCATACCTGTACTGTCATTAGGGCTGCCACAAACAATTATTTTGATAGTCGACTAGTCACCGATTATTTATGCGATTAGTCGACTAATCAGATCATCATCCACTGGACGTAAAACTACAGCTTATTGCACCAGCAGCATCTGCTCTTATATAACTATCATTAGCTTACAGCTTTAAGCTTTTAAGGTGCTAACTAAAAATAAAGACAAGATGATAGTTTATTCAATTTTAATGAAATTTGCAGATTGTTTCGGTAAAGTTTAATAAACTCCTTGCTATCTAAAATATAACAGGACACCGGAGTATATTCTCCAGCATCTCACACTTCTGATAATCAGCTGTCTGCTTGACGTTTATTCAGCTGTGTAAAAACTATAACTTTAATCTCAGACAAACCGATTTACTCAAGAACAAATAAAATACTAAAAAAAAAAAAAGCCAAACAACAACATTTTTAATTTATCTAAGTGACTCATATATATTTAACCTGAGCTCATTGCAAGTAAATGCAATGAGTATACAACACAATTAAAGACGGCGGTGGGTTTGAAAACAATTTGCCGGGAGTCCGGTGTTCTCACAGCGCTAGTGACCTAGCCCCCGGCTAGCTATCGAGCTAGTGGGTAACAGACGTCTCCGAAAACGTCGGAGCGCTTTTGAAAATATGTGGTGTCTTGATAAACTGAGCAGATATTTGAGGTTTACACAGCTACATTCTCGCCTGAAAATATGTTAAACGTTTATTTTGTGACCCAGAAAGAATAATAAGAGTAATATTAAAACTAACTAGCTACCGCCATTGTTGGAAACTAAGCTGGGCCGCGCTATGAATTCTGGGACACAGCTGCTTCTTCTTCTTCTTCGGGGTTTAACGGCAGCTGGCATCCTTGTACATGCAGTGCTGCCATCTTCTGTTTCAGTCTGTTATTACACTCTTAAATCCTGCTACTTATTCCTGTGTCTTTTGCGATCTTACAAAGCTTCAAACGACGCGTCGACTATTAAATCAGTCGTCGACGATTTTGATAGTCGACGTAATCGTGACTAGTCGACAAATCGTGGCAGCCCTAACTGTCATGGGGGGGGCGGTGCGCAGAGCAAAGCAAATCTGAGGGAGAAACTTGTCCCATGATGTGTGCTTATCACCTACATAAGCGCGGATTGCAGTTTTCAGAGTCCGGTTGACGCGTTCAGTAGCATTTGTCTGAGGGTGATATGCCGTAGTGAGTCTGTGCACCGAGCCTAAGGCAGAAACAACATGTTCAAAAAGCTCACTCACAAAAGGAGACCCTCTGTCAGAAATGAGGTAAGTGGGTGTACCATGCCTAGCAAAAATGTCAGTGACGAATTTACCAGCTGCTACCTGAGATGTAGCTTCTTTGACAGCACTGGCTTCAACCCATTTAGTCAAATAGTCAACAAACACGATCAAATAAGCATTACCAGTGGGGGTGCGGGGAAGTGGCCCAACAAAATCCACACCCACATACTCCCAGGGTTTCTGGGGGACAATGGGAACCATAAGACCGGCTGCTTTTTTCTGACTTGGCTTGGTGAGTTGGCACACTGAGCATGAAATCACATAGCGTTTCACATCAGCTGCCATTTTGGGCCAGAAAAACCTAAAACGCAGTCTAGCCAATGTCTTAGAAACACCCAAGTGACCTGCTGTGGGGTGGTCATGGTAATAGTCCAGCAAGGTGCCTCTCATGGAAGTAGGGGCAAACAGTTTCAGCTCTTTCAAAGGGTGCAAAACACATGTGGACTTGGGTTCTCTGTGATACAAAAGAGAGTCATACACAACATACTGTAACAAGGTGGCATTGTCCGAGCTGTTCAGAGAGTCTGCTTCAATGTCTCTGAGGAGTGGACCTGTGACATGATCGTCTAACTGCAGCTGTCTGAATTGTGAACGGTCAGCCAGAATGACGGGGGGCAGAGTACGAATGTCCAGGCTGCCCATAACAGCATGATCTGGTAAAAGATCAGTCGGCCTGTCACAGGTCAGAGGCAAAGGGTTGCGTGACAGTGCGTCGGGAACTTTGTTCTGTGCACCAGGTTTGTGCACTATTGTGAAATCAAAGTCCTGCAAACGAAGTGACCAGCGGGCGAGTCGGCCCGTTGGGTTTTGACGAGACATGAGCCACCTGAGACTGTTGTGGTCAGTGAAGATAGTAACATGAACACCTTCAACATATGGGCGGAAGTGTTCCAGAGCCCATATCACAGCGAGGCACTCCTTCTCTGAAGTGCAGTAGGGGAGTTCAGCTTTGTGAAGGACGCGACTAGCAAAAGCCACAACGTACTCACGACCCTTGTCATCCTTTTGCATCAACACTGCCCCAAGACCAATGTCACATGCATCGGCGTGAATGGAAAAGGGACGGTTGAAGTCTGGAAATGACAGGATCGGGGCTGATGTGACATGATCCTTCAAAGTGTCCATGGCCCTTCGACAGCTGTCGTCCCAGTGGAAAGCATTGTCCTTTCTGGTGATGGCGTGAAGAGGTTCGGCATGGCGGGCATAATTCTGAATGAAGCGTCGATAATAGCCAGTCAAGCCAAGGAACTGACGGACGTGTTTCACTGAGGTTGGGGTATCAAACTCCTTAACCGCCTTTACTTTGTCCGGATCGGGCTTAACACCTGATGATGTGATGCGGTACCCGAGAAAGGTGAATTCATCGAGGCAGAATTGGCACTTTTTGAGCTTCAATGACAAGCCAGCAGCCTGGAGTCTGCCCAGCACCTCCTCTAGATCCACTAAGTGCTGTTCAAAGGTAGGTGAGGCGATAACAATGTCATCCAGGTAGACTGCGCACGTTTTGTAAATGAGGCCAGTAGGGCTGCCACGATTAGTCGACTAGTCACGATTATGTCGACTATCAAAATCGTCGACGACTGATTTAATAGTCGGCGCGTCGTTTGAAGCTTTGTAAGATCACAAAAGACGCAGGAATAAGTGGTAGGATTTAAGAGTGTAATAATGGACTGAAACAGAAGATGGCAGCACTGCATGTACAAGGATGCCAGCTGCCGTTAAACCCCGAAGAAGAAGAAGCTGTGTCCGAGAATTCATAGCGCAGCCCAGCTCAGTTTCCAACAATGGCGGCAGCTAGTTAGTTTTAATATTACGCTTATTATTCTTTCTGGGTCATAAAATAAACGTTTAACATATTTTCAGGCGAGAATGTAGCCGTGTAAACCTCAAATATCTGCTCAGTTTATCAAGACACCACATATTTTCAAAAGCGCTCTGACGTTTTCGGAGACGTCTGTTACCCACTAGCTCGATAGCTAGCCGGGGGCTAGGTCACTAGAGCAGCTGAGAACACCGGACTCCCAGCAAATCGTTTTCAAACCCACCGCCATCTTTCGCTACTCAGGTTAAACATATATATGTCACTTAGATAACTTAAACATATTATTGCTTGGCTTTTTTTTAGCATTTTATTTGTTCCTGAGTAAATCGGTTTGGCTGAGATTAAAGTTATAGTTTTTACACAGCTGAATAAACGTCAAGCAGACAGCTGATTATCAGAAGTGTGAGATGCTGGAGAATTTACTCCGGTGTCCTGTTATATTTTAGATAGCAAGGAGTTTATTAAACTTCACCGAAACAATCTGCAAATTTCATTAAAATTTAATAAACTATCATCTTGTCTTTATTTTTAGTTAGCACATACCTTAAACACTTAAAGCTGTAAGCTAATGATAGTTATATAAGAGCAGAGGCTGCTGGTGCAATAAGTTGTACGTTTTACATCTAATGGATGCATGATCTGATTAGTCGACTAATCGCAAAAATAATCGGTGACTAGTCGACTATCAAAATAATTGTTTGTGGCAGCCCTAGAGGCCAGCAAGCACAGAGTTCATGAGTCTCTGAAAAGTTGCAGGTGCGTTGCAGAGCCCAAAGGGCAGCACCCGAAACTGGAAGAGACCGCAGTGAGAGATGAAGGCAGTTTTAGGCTTCGAGTCCTCTGCTACAGCAACCTGCCAATAGCCTCGCGCTAAGTCCAATGTCGAGACAAACTTTCCTCTTGCCAGAAAGTCCAAAGACTCATCTACACGAGGCAGGGGATACGAGTCTTTTCGGGTAACTTGGTTGAGCCCTCGAAAGTCCACACAAAACCTTGGTTCCGTGGCAGCTCTATTTACAATGACTACAGGAGCTGCCCAAGGGCTTGTGGAAGGTTCAATGATGTTGTCCTTCAACATTTGTTGCACTTGTTCTTCAATCACACGTTTCTTAGCAGGTGACGTGCGATAGGGTGGGAGATTGACAGGTGTTGCATTGCCAGTCTCTATGGCGTGCTCAGAGCTGTTCGACCAAGTTGACCATCAAACAAGGAGCTAAACGTGCTGAGCAGATTTAGTAAAGCATCCTTGTTGTTCTCTGAGAGACTTGCTTCAGACAGTTTGGCTGTTAAGTCTGAGCGAACCAAGTCCAAAGACATCAGTGTTCCAGGTGAATGTGAGTAATCATTTTGAAGGTCCTCTTCATTGTCTGCGAGTGGGCAGGGGATGTCCTCAACGTAGACTGTTCTAGTGGGAATGTGAATAGAAACAGAAGCTCTTGCCATAAAATCCATTCCCAGAATGAAAGGAGAGGACAAATCTGGTATTATGGCAAAACGCTGGTAAAAGTTCTTGTTCATGAATCCAATATTGAGCCAAATAACACCAACAGGGATACAGGGAGCATTATTGGCGAGGTTAACTGCAGGACCATTCCACTCACTTGTGTTTCTAGGGTAAGAGTCATTTACTTGAATGAGATCTGTTCGTACAGCCGAGAGGGAAGCACCCGTGTCGAGGGTAGCATCCACAGATGAAGCATTGAAGTTCACTTTCGTTCTTAGTGGGGTATTCCAGTGGACTTGTGAAAAATTGTCTTCCAAGTGTCCAAGACTGTGTCCACCCTGTAGTGAATCGGGCGTGTGAGGCTCCGTTAGTAACTGGGGGAAGGTTGGCCTCTGTGAAATGTCCTCCCCCCCCCTGTAGTTTCCCGACTGCCTGTATTGTGGCTGGGATGTGGTGCTGCTTAATTCCACCTTTTCATGGCCAGGGTCAGAGGGGCCAGGTGCTGGCAATGGCTGGACTGGGCCATGCCTAGCGGTGTTCGAGGCTCGTTGTGGCAAATGAGGTTGGGTGTTACAGTTTGGGCAGGTGCGTGTAGTGAACCCTGGCTGAGAGCATTTGAAGCAGTAAGGTTCAGGCTTATAGTTGTCTTTGCTACATAAAGCAGGCTGTGGTCTTTGTGGTCCAAGCACTAAGTGAAGCTCATGAGCGCGTAGCAGCAAGTCCATTACAGAAGTGACATTAGCGCCATACAGGGCAACTCTGTATTTTTCGAGAGCATGTCTACTAATTAGGTCAATTCTGTCTTTTTCAGGTGGGGGGCTCTTCAGTTTGTCAAACTCACTCAACATGTGGGCGACAAAGGTTGGGAGCGGCTCGTCCTGAGCCTGAACACGATCCAAAATTCCTCTCAGGATGCGTTCTTGGTTGTCGGAGGGCAGAAAAACTGTCTTAAACAGTTGACAGAATTTAGCCCATGATGTGATGTGGGAACTCAGTGCCTTGAACCATTTCCCGGGCTCTTTTGCAAGAAAGTGTGGCAGTTCGTTTGGCAATTGCCCATCAGTTAGGTTCAATGAGGCTTTGTATGTGCCAACTGCATTTAACCAGTCCTCAGGTTGCACTTCTCTCTTTTTCTTTCTCCCAAGCGGAGCAGCGGCACACCACGGTATCCAGAAATTAGTCGGGTCCCACCTGAGCTGAGGCTGTAGCCATGGCGGGAGAAAACGTCCGAGAGTCCGCAAAACTGGGGGGATTTCCGAGACAGTTCACGTGCTAGAAGAGAAGAATCCTCGGCGGGATGCAAAAATCGTCTGAAGTCCAAGGGGAAAAAGTTCGGGCACCAGTTGTAACGTGCAGTGGAGGTGTGCAGGTGGATAGCGAATGAGCAACAGCTTCTGACTTTCCAAAAAGTACTCATTTACAATATCAAAAATAAAAGTGCTACCTCTACCACACATTACTAAAGAGCACACTAGTCCGCGTACACACGGGAGCATCCATTACAGGAGGAGTGCGAAGAAGAACAAAAAGGGGGTGACACCAGTCGTGAGACAGGAGGTGCCGCCATGTGGTGATACACTGCATTACAATAGCAACTGTTACAATATAAATATTGTTCTGAGGCTTTTTGTTGGTTGAGTCTGAAATTGATTGTATGTACAATTCATATCCTTATAAAACGGCAGAAATATGGTGTTTTATTAATAAACTTACATTTATGGATATAAAATAGGGCTGCCACGATTTGTCAACTAGTCACGATTACGTCGACTATCAAAATCGTCGACGACTGATTTAATAGTCGACGCGTCATTTGAAGCTTTGTAAGATCCCAAAAGACGCAGGAATAAGTAGCAGGATTTAAGAGTGTAATAACAGACTGAAACAGAAGATGGCAGCACTGCATGTACAAGGATGCCAGCTGCCGTTAAACCCCGAAGAAGAAGAAGAAGAAGCAGCTTTGTCCCAGAATTCATAGCGCGGCCCAGCTTAGTTTCCAACAATGGCGGTAGCTAGTTAGTTTTAATATTACTCTTATTATTCTTTCTGGGTCACAAAATAAACGTTTAACATATTTTCAGGCGAGAATGTAGCTGTGTAAACCTCAAATATCGGCTCAGTTTATCAGGACACCACATATTTTCAAAAGCGCTCTGACGTTTTCGGAGACGTCTGTTACCCACTAGCTCGATAGCTAGCCGGGGGCTAGGTCACTAGCGCTGTGAGAACACCGGACTCCCGGCTAATCGTTTTCAAACCCACCGCCGTCTTTCACTACTCAGGTTAAATATATATGAGTCACTTAGATAAATTAAAAATGTTGTTGTTTGGCTTTTTTTTTTTTTTTAGTATTTTATTTGTTCCTGAGTAAATCGGTTTGGCTGAGATTAAAGTTATAGTTTTTACACAGCTGAATAAATGTCAAGCAGACAGCTGACTGCCTCCTGACATCTGACCCACGTTAAACTCATGGACTGAACATACACACCCCCACAATGGACAACTGTACCCTCAAACACGCAATAATAACATGGAGTGAACCACCACTCACAACCACTAGCACTTTATATAGCCTCTGTAGAAACTATCTACACCCTCACTTATCTTAACTGCACTACTGTATAGCTCTGTGTAAATAATCATTCTGTACATTCAATAATCTTTAATCCTACAACTGTTTACAACTTGCATAGTTCCCATTTCTGTATAGCTGTATATCTCAGATTTCTGTAAAGTTATTTATTTCATATTCTGTATAGTTTTTCATATTTATATCCTGTTCATAGCTTGTACTCACTACAGCCTGTACATACTTAGTTATAGAATATTCACAACATACTTCATACCGTGTACATTATAACATACCATAATAGACCCATTTCTGTAATATACTTACATATCTATACTATTGCTAATATATATTGTAATTAGGGCTGAACGATATATCGCATTTGCGATAATATCGCGACATGATCAAGTGCAATTTTCTAACCGCAAAGGCTGCGATTATACTGCGATTATAAGGCTGTCCAAATTACTACCATATCCCAGAATTCATAGCGCGGCCCAGCCAAACTCCAGTTTCCAGCAATGGCGGCCGCTACTAAGTTTTAAAATTACTCATACTAATCTTTCTGGGTCACAAAATAAACTTTTAACATATTTTCAGGCGAGAAAGTAGTTGTGTAAACATCAAATATCTGCTCGGTTTATCAAGATATCCCATATTTGCAAAAGTGCTTCGACGTTTTCAGAGGCGTCTGCTACCCACCAGCTCGACAGCTAGCCGGGAGCTCGAGGATTACTGATGCGGCCGAGAACGGCACAACTCCCGGCACATCATTTTCAGATCACCGCGGAGTTTCGCTGCTCGGGTTAAACGTAATATATAAGTCACTTAGACAACCTAAAAATGTTATTGTTGGGCTTTTTTCAGTGTTTTGTTTGTTCGTGAGTAAATCGGTTTGGCTGAGATTAAAGTTATTAGATTAGATAAAATAAAACTTTATTAATCCCCCGGGTGGGTTCCTCCTTGGTTTTCACACAGCTGACTAAACGTCAAACAGAAAACTTATTAAACAGAAGTATGAGACAGTCGAGAATTTACACCAGTGTCTGGTTATATTTTAGATAGCAAGAAGCAGACGGCCGAGTTTATTAAACTCCACCGAGACAGCGGTGACGCTAATCAGAACTAGCCTTCTGATTAGCTAATCAGAAGGCTAGACCGTCCAATTTCACGCCTTTAAACTTTAAAGGCGTGTTTGTGTGTGTGTTTATACAATTGCTATTATGTTTGCACTTTATGTGTAATGTTACTGACTGCAAAGATCAGTAAGATGTGTGTATTTTTTATTTATTAGTTTTATTTATTTAATATTATTTTTTAATTGAATGACTGTCTAGTAGTTCACAGATGTCGAAAAACTGAGTGTGGTAAAGCCACTGATTTTTTTTTATGTATATTTCTGCAATCTGCACATTGTACTGACTTTCATTTTAATGTTTACACCAGGGTTCCTTGTCAGCACTTTATGCTCAGATGTTTGTAAGCTAAAAATAAACTATTGTGTATGTTCAAATATACTGTTGTGATTGAAGAAGTTAAATAAAAATGTCAGTCATCAATTCATGCATCACCTCATGTCATCATAACAGAGGTCTGTCTTCCAGGAAAGAACAGTTTAAAATTAATGTAATATAGTATTGGCCATACTATATGATGTATTGCTTGTCTTTGTTTAATAATACAGAAGACAAAGACCTTAAAAAATAATCGCATATCGCATCGCAATTGCAATATTGGGGCAAAAAATCGCAATTAGATTATTTTCCATAATCGTTCAGCCCTAATTGTAATATACCTATATCACTAAAGCACTTCTGGATGGATGCAAACTGCATTTCGTTGCCCTGTACCTGTGCATGTGCAATGACAATAAAGTTGAATTCTATTCTATTCTATTCTATTCTGATTATCAGAAGTGTGAGATGCTGGAGAATTTACTCCGGTGTCCTGTTATATTTTAGATAGCAAGGAGTTTATTAAACTTCACCGAAACAATCTGCAAATTTCATTAAAATTGAATAAACTATCATCTTTTTATCATCATATTTTTAGTTAGCACCTTAAAAGCTTAAAGCTGTAAGCTAATGATAGTTATATAAGAGCAGATGCTGCTGGTGCAATAAGCTGTAGTTTTACGTCCAGTGGATGATGATCTGATTAGTCGACTAATCGCATAAATAATCGGTGACTAGTCGACTATCAAAATAATCGTTTGTGGCAGCCCTAATATAAAATAGCTAAAAGTATTAACAAATATTTTATAAAAAAAACATTTATCATTCTTCCTGGGGAACTTAAAGAAAAACAATAAAACATTTCCCCATCGTAAAGAAAACTCCCTTAAAATATGGACAATAACAAAACTGCTAAATTCTTCCAGAATCTCTGTGTAGAGGAACCAAAAGAGATGTGCCATAGTTTCTGGATGATCCCCACAAAAAGTTCAATTAGTATTTATGTCTCTTTTAAATGTTACCATATAGTGACTGGCTGGGTCACATTTATGAAGAATTTTATATGAGATTTCCTTCACCTTGTTCACAATTAGATATTTATGGGATCATCCAGGCTGTCTTCCAGGTGATATCTGGAACATGTCGGTTCCAGTAAGATATTCTATATATGGGAGAGACATGATATCTTCTTGGAATAAACTACGTATTCTCTTATTGCTGTTACCAAGTTCCTGTGAAAAGCAGATTTTTCCCACTGCTGACTCAGCTGGATCAGGGAGAGTGACTGAGGCAGATATTGAGCTGTCAGTGTTTTTATATAACATTAAAGTCCCTGAGGGTATGGCACCAAGCACCATTGAGAATTCCCCAACACTGTTTGACAAGTTTGACGAGCATCTTGACTTTTGGTCTTTGGATATTAACAGTCCTGGATATGTGACTTCTTGTTTAACAGAAATGTTACAGAGAGCATTTGCAGTGCAGCCTTTAATTGCTAGTAATTCACATTTTTTTAGATTTCGACATAAAGCAGATGCCTCAGAGAAATCACTAATAACACTAAGGGCTGGACGGATTTGATTTGCATTCTTCAAGAAGAGTGTGGTGTCATCAGCTAGCTGGCTGATGATGAGCTCCTTATCAGCTGTGCTGATTCCTTGTATAACAGGTCAAATCTCGGGGTGGAGTCTTAATCATTTTAATTGAGCTATTGCCATTCGTGTACAAGGTTTTGATAGCTTTACAGAAAAATGCCAAATTTTTCCAAAGAGTGGAAAATAAATTGATGTTCAATTGTATCAAAAGCCTTTTAAAAATCCAGGAAGAGAATGAAGCTATAGTCAGATACCAAATCAGAGTAATCAAGTAGATCTAAAACCAGTCTCATGTTCTTAGAAAGGTGTCTGTTTCTCATAAAGCCTGATTGTGTCTCATCCATAATTGTGTCCAAGAACTCTTTCATTCTGTTAGCAAGTACTAAAGCCATAATCTCATAGTCATCATTGAGCAGACAGATGGGTCTCCAATTATCAATAAGAAGTAAGTCTTTGTTTGGCTTTGGAATAAGTGTTATGAGACCCTGAGTAAGAGTAGGAGGGAGGATGTTATTCTCTACACTTCCTATGAAAAGCTGCAGTAAGAACGGAGCCAGGAGATTAGAAAATGATTCATAAAACTCTGCAGTTAAACCATCTGTGCCGGGAGATTTGTTGGCCTTAAGTGCAGAAATAGGATTACAAACGTCCTCCACAGTCAGAGGGCTGTCACAGTGACTTCTATCTTCCACAACAATAGTTTTTAGGTTTTTAATATTATTGAGAAACAGCGTTGAGACATATATATATATATTCTACTTTTCTAAATGATTGACTATTTCAATGGAGAACCTAAATGACACGGACCCGTGTTTGTTATTACATATCTCTATTTTGAATGTGACAAGTCTATCATTCCCTGTTATTCATACGTATTAACAGAGTTTTTGGCCTTTTTTTCCTCTATAACAGTTAATTGACTCTTTACAGTGGCCTGCTATGGTTAATAATAACATGTTCAGTCATGAGTGAAATCAAAGCTTTTCTTCACTTTAGCATTTAACATTCCCAACAATATAATGTGATACCTTAATTAAAGCACAGCTAATAAAACACAATTTTCTTAATGCAAACATCAGTGACTCAACATTAGCAACCAAAGGGTTCAGTCTGCAGCTCACACTCATGTGAAGCTACAGCCTCCCCCTTTAGTCTCTGTCATCCTTCTGCTCCTGCACAAACAAAGCAAGACAAAACCTCCACCCTTCTTCTACAGGCTGGGTGAATTGTTGTGGACATTCACTAATCCTAAAGTCGGCACCGTTTTTGTCTCAGTCTCAAGTCAGTTAAACTTTTAGTTGTCAGTCCATCACAGTCCAGTCACATGCATACATCCACACACATTCATACCAGATATTGCTGATAATGGAGTCTCACGTGCAGCCTATTCGAGCCTCCATCACCAGCAAGATGACGTCATCATTTTAAAGGAAAACAGCTCCTTGTTTTTGGACTGGATTGACTCGCTGCAATCCTTTTAGGCTCAGGACTTCTCATGTGATCAATGTCACATATCAGTGAATTTCTCCCAAGCCCATTATAATCATGGAGAAAAACACTTTGCCACTGTTTCCAGTAAGAATATTTTATAGCGCTTTAAAGTTCAATCTCTCAGGCCTGGATTAAAGAGCTGATTTGTTAAATCGGGAACTCACAAAATACCAAAATATCACCACCGGTGGATCACACCTCTCAGATGTTCTTATCTCAGTGCACTGTAACAAAAGCACAAACAAACGCAACCAATAAAATACTAATAAAGTAACAAATACTGGGGCCCATTGCAAACATGTCCAAGCATAAAACCATCTTTCTCTCTCTTAGAGAAAGAAAACAATCCAAACCTCACTGATAAAATCAACCTAGTGTCAAGCAAAACCCAAAAATCAACCAAAACTTCACCAGAAAGTTTTCCTCCCTCCCGGGACAATATTGTGCAGGAATACAGGCACCGTAACTCCTTTTGCACTGACAAAAACATGTTGGATTTACTTGATTCAATAGTGGACACTGGTTGCACACAAAGGTTTTGCTTTGGCAGAAACTTAAACAACTGAGTTAAATCAACACAACCTTTTCATATTCAGTAAACCTGCATGTTGTGTTCATAAAACACGATTGAAACATGTTCAGATGGAGTAAGTTGAGCTCCTGGAACATTTTAATCCTTATTTAAAATTTTTAACTCTGTGGTTAACCCTTCCCCGGACATGCCTTTAATTCATTCTCAGGGTCTTTGTGAGCGATTTCAAACTCACTTTTTAAAAAAGGTCTCATCTCTTAAGTCCTCCCTTCCCCCTGCTTTATATCCTCTCCCCATTCCTGAGTGCATTTCAACTTTCCACCAGTTTGAGCCTGTGTCACTTTTGACTCTTAAGCGGCTAGTTGCTCAAATGAATAACACCAATACTGTGCTTGACATTCTTCCATCTCGTTTAGCTAAGGACTGTTTTGATGTAATCGGACCTAGTATCCTATTTCTTATGAACTTTTCCTTGCTCTCAGGCTGTGTTCCTTTGTCCTTTAAGCATGCTGTAGTCCACCCGATTCTTAAAAAAAGAAATTCTGACTGTTATGACCTTTCAAACTATAGACCGATCTCTAAGCTTTCGTTCTTGTCCAAGATCCTGGAGAGACTAGTTCTCTCCCAACTCCAGGCGTACTTGGACACGAACAATATTGCTGAGAAATTTCAATCTGCCTTTAAGCCATTGCATAGCACTGAAACAGCGTTGGTTAGAGTTCTTAATGATATTCTTGTAATCACTGATACTGGACGCTCTATGGTCCTAGTTTTACTGGACCTCTCTTCGGCCTTTGATATGGTAGACCATAACATTTTATTACTAAGACTTGAGCACACTGTGGGTATTAGAGGCACTGCCCTCGACTGGTTTAAATCATACCTCGCTGATAGATCCTTATCAGTTCACTTAGGCACCTTCTCCTCTTCCTCCGCTCCGGTCTGTTGTGGTGTGCCTCAAGGATCAGTTTTAGGCCCTATTCTCTTCTCATTGTATTTGCTCCCTCTAGGCACAATCTTTGAAAAATACAATATCGCCTTCCACTGTTATGCCGATGACATACAGATCTATTTTGAACTTACTGACGACCTTGCTGTGTCCCTGCACTACTTTCAAGAATGCATGCGGGAGGTCAAAGAATGGTTCCTGAGTAATTCCCTCGTTTTAAATGATAAGAAGACTGAGATTGTGGTGTTCAACAGTAAAATCCCTCGTGCCCAACTCTGTGCTGCCCTGGGTTCCTTTGCTAGTTTTTCTTGTGACTATGTCAGTAACTTGGGTGTACTGCTGGATAGCTCGCTCAAACTCGATAAGCAAGTGTCTGCTGTAGTGAGATCTAGCTTCCACCAACTGCGCCTTATCTCTAAGGCTAGGCATTATATTCCGCATGAGGACCTGGAGAAGCTTATTCACGCTTTTGTGACCTCCAGGTTGGATTATTGTAACTCCTTGTACTATGGTCTTCCCTCTTCTCTTCTTCTTAAACTGCAAACAGTCCAAAATGCAGCAGCCCGCCTTTTGACTGGTACCAGGAAATTTTGCCATATTACCCCTGTCCTAGCTAGCCTGCATTGGCTGCCCATAAAGTACCGTATTCAATTTAAAATATTACTCCTTACTTTCAAAACTATTAATAAATTAGCGCCAAGTTATCTTAGTGAACTTCTCAAACCACATACTCCTGCTAGAACACTCAGATCTGCCACTCAACTACTTCTGACCCAACCCAGATCTCGGCTGAAGTCCCGGGGTGACCGTGCGTTTGCTCTGGCTGCCCCGGTACTGTGGAATACCCTTCCTCTCGACCTCCGCGCATCTGACTCCATTGCACTGTTCAAATCACGATTAAAAACCCACTTATTCAATCTTGCCTTTCCCTCTAGTTAATATTTCTTTTATGATTTTATATCATGCACTTCTATGCTCATTTAAATTCTTGTTTGCTCTGTACCTGTTGCTTTCCTATGTATTAGTGACAGTTATCTGTTTGCATATTTAGTACTTGCTTTGGTCCTATTTCTATTATCCTCCTCCTATACTCTATTTTACTTGTTAAGCACCTTGGCATACCCTTGGTTTTTAAGTGTGCTTTATAAATAAAGTTTATTATTATTAAGTTTATTAATTGAAATTGAATGGGTCTACAACAACTACCGTCCTCCTATCTCTATCCTGGTTGCAGCAGGGCTGGGAAATAACCCTGAAGTGATAGGTTACCAGGCAGGGTACACCCTGGACAGCTCACCAGTCTATCAGATAGAAACACACAGCCGTTTACATTCATGGATAATTTAGCCCAGGACCTTCTTACTGTGGAGCAACAGCACTAACCAGCATGCCAACAATGGAGGAAATACAGGAAAGCTATGATTTCCTGTATTTGAGGCAGAATTATTTTGTTCTTGCCCTTGACAGGTTAATCCACAATAAATAGCAACAGCATGCATGTGGTGTGTGTGTCGTTGTCTGCCTCTTATAACTCCAGTGATTTTCCTGTAGTTTGAAATCTTATGCGGTGTTGACACAATAATTTGTTGTAAACCAGGAAATTCCCAACTGTGGTAGAAAGCACAGCTTAGCCTTAGCAAATGTTCAAAGAAAAGTCGTCACTTCCTGATTTCTGCTTCACTGATAAATATTGTCACACTGGGGTTTTTGCAAATGATATCAGTGAGCACTGTGTGGCAGCTGGAGTCAGACAACTGAAGCTCCCACAATCAAGACCACAAACAGCTTTCAAAGGAGATTTGAAGCTTTTCTGGCAGCAAGCTTCATGATTTATGGGACTGGAACTGGAACAGAAACTACCTGATCACCAATGGTGAGCTGGCATGGAATTATTTTTATGACATTTTATCAAAGTTATAAATAAGCATGCCCATTAACACATAGTGAGTGAGCATGTTGTCTTCCCACGCAGTGAACAGCGGATGCTAATGTTTTTGTCACTTTTTACAGAGTCAAACTCAAAGTAAGGTCAGTGCTTCCACGCTTTAAACGCTGCACGCTCACACTCTCTCCACACTCGATAGATTATCCATTGTTCATCTGCACACAGCTGCGGTTTTAGTAACGCAGTAACGCAGCGTGCTTACGGGAAAGTAACAGTAATCTAATTACCTTTTTTGCAATAGTAATCCCTCACTTTACTCGTTTCTTGAAAAAAGTAATCGGATTACTGCCCATCTCTGGTTGGAGCTGTGCACTTGTGGGTTCAACCTTGTGTACACGTTTATCTTTGCTGTGTGTACTTGTACCTCTGAGTGGAAGCTGAACTCTTGAGTTCGAGTATCGAAGCATCAGCTGTGACGTTAAAGTCCAAACAGCTCGTTCATTTGACGTGCAAATGAACGAAGGTAACGCCGTTTTCATGTGGATGTGTCACTGAGACACTTTCCACATCCACAGCTCACAAAATGGGAAAACTATAGAAGTATAACAATGACGAAGTTACTATGTTACGGGTCCCAAGGATGAAGACCTCGATGACAAATATGTTACCTGTAAAAGCAGGTGAAGAGCAGAGTAAGGAAGACACGATGCGTCTCTGCTTTCCTCCAGAACGTGTCTGAGTCTGATTTATTTCACACAAATAAATGCTATAAAACACTAAACATGAGCTTTCAATATACTGTTCAGCTGGTTCCTCATTCACATCAATGACATTTACTTATTTCACAACATCAGTGAAATATACTCTTTTTAACTGGTTCAGTTTCTCAAGTTCACACTTCTTTCCATAACAGCTACATCCTTTTATCATATCAATAAACACATCACATTGTCTTCTGCAGTGTCTTACTGGCTAAACAGTTCTATTCAATAACAGCATTGGTAAATACATTACATTTGTTCCCTCCAGTAATTTACTGGCAAAATCACTATTTAGTGCATCATGAAACACAGCTTGTTGAATCAACCCATGAATGCCTCTGTTAGCTACACAGAGTTGCTCAGAGTGCTTGTGTTACACTAGCTAATCTACTCAGTCACTTTAACAGAACTATTAACATTCACATCTCACAGAACTGATTTGATTGGAGCATTACAACACGTTTGCACAGAGCATAGGAGCGCACTGACTCTGCTTCACGAGCGCTCCACCTAACGAGCGGGCTCGCGGTGCGGTCGCGCGGGACACTCCTCTGGTTTTCTCCCGTGTTTACATATAAATAACTTTGGCGGACCGCCTTAACTCTCCCATTCACATTAACGTGGGTAACCATGGTGACAATAAACAACATTTTCGGTGCGAGCACCGTGTACCGACCTGTAAAAGCAGGTGAAGAGCAGAGTAAGGAAGACACGATGCGTCTCTGCTTTCCTCCAGAACGTGTCTGAGGAAGCAGCGGAAGGTGGGCTCCACTTACTGCACCCCGAAACCCCGGAGCAAGCACCAAAGTTCCGCCCTCACTGCTTTCTAACATAAAATGAATCCCTGTTACATGGATTTTCTATCCTCTTAAAGAAACTGAAAATAAATACATATAGCAATGAAAAATGTCCCGTTACATGAGTGTTTTACACAAAATAATATTCATGTGGTCATTCCCTCACAGGGGTGCCACAACTACACTGCTGTTTTGACAGAGACACAGTGTGTTTATCTAACTTGGCTGAAGCCAAAGTTCTCCAGACAAATTCAGTCTGTTTCTGCCAAGTGTGAACTCACTGGATGAGCGCCAGATACACAGAATCAAAAAGGGATAAATTACTTTTCTTATGTCATGTTCCCGTCACAAACTGGCTCAAGGAGAGGGGAAGCAGGAGTCCACAGATGAAATGTTCCTATAAATAAAGTGGAATTTATTCAAACTTTACCAAAACTTCAACACATCAAATACAAGCAGTTCAGCAGGGAGTGGATGTGTGTTGCATGTGCCAGGTGGATGCAGAGAGAGGCCAGGGCCACGTTCAAACCTGAACACGCTGCACAGTGTTTTGTTCCATTTGTTAGGGATGAATGAAATGCTTCCTTGAAAGGATGTGTGCAGTCACCAGTGGGCGTGGAAGCATGTGCGCCCTCATTTGGTGGGTGTGCAAGAAAAGTCATCCTGTCACACAGCAATGCCTACATAAATCACACCACTCTGCTTAAAATAATAATGTTTAGTGAAGCAGGTGAAGCAAAGGGCTGCTTTTAATAGGCTGGGAGACCCAGGTGTGCTGCTTTAGCTGCTGAGCCTCTTATGACAGAACAGCGGAGAGTGGTAAGAAGGGAGGAGGGGGTCTGGCTGTGTTTGTGAACGATAGATGGTGTAACTCTGGGCATTTCTCTATCAAAGAGACGCTACGCTGTAAGGACATTGAGCTTACATTACATTACATTTTATTTATGTAATGAACACATTTTGAGCTCTTAAAGAAATATAACAAAGGAAAGCTGAACTACAATGATCCATTTAGCAAACACAAACTGTTATATCGCCTTTGGGCTTTTGGAGCCTTGACCTGACTTTTAAAAAAAGCGCGTTCATGCAAACATCGTCGGGTCTGCCGTGATATGTTTACAACGGGACTTCTGCTCCTGAACCTCTGCGCACAGCGTCTGCAGGTCGGGGCTGTACGAAGTCACTTTATCTCTACAGGACTGTAAGCTGTCGTCTGTGAGGCGTGAGCGTGTTTGTTTGAACACAGTTCACGGTGGAGAACAGCTGCTGACATAATGTGGATCCGAAGATCCATAACTGGCCTACCTGGGGCTGAAAGTCTCCATAAATGCAGGCGTTTCGGCGGCTACACCGGCTTCCACGAGTGTGACGCTTATTTTGAGAAAATAATAGAATATAAATGTATTTTTATATTTCAATATCACAATAATCTTCCAATGTAGAACTACAAGTTAAAAAAGAAGTAACATAAATCAAATCCACTTCAGCTAAATACTTCTCATTTATTTCCATCTTACATGCTGTGACTGCAGCCATTCCCACATCTCTGTGAATGGGACTCATGGACATGGATCAGTGGTTGTTGATCAATGGTCCTGAGAATCTGCATAATTAAGATGAAGGAACGGAGCTCCCAGCCCATCGTTCCTGCAGCTGCTTTCAGTCTTTATGCAAATGTCCTGTTTGTAAGACTGAAACCTGCAGCTGAGACTGAAGACGTCACCTGATGATGACGACACGTTTCTCCCACAAAACGCTGCGTCCAGATGAACAGAAGCAACAGACTCACTTTCCTGGATGATTGAGATGCATCAAGACTTCATTGTGTGTTACTTCTCATTCAGCACAGACACATTATTCCTGTTAGGTCATGTCAGCTGTCACTCAGTACAAGCACAACTGTGAACAACACAAACTTCTCTTCAATGTGTCACAGAAACACTAAGTGTGAGAGCCTGTATGACACACAGGACAGACTGTAAGCTCTGCTGGCTGCACAGCACTTTGTAGCAGTTTTCCAACATGTCCTCCACCCGTGATGTCAGTGGTGGGACCCCAGTCACAGCACTCAGCACCACCTCCTTTAAATGGATTTTATAGCAGTTCCTCCCGTTACTCGGTGCAACGCTTCTTAAATGTGTTTTTGCAGGATAAAACACAGCAGGTGGTGTAGAGAGGACGTCAGCTGACGGAGCAGAGGGAGGCAGACTGTGGATAAATGACAGAGTGAGAGGAGAGCAACCATGACAGAAGCACAGGTGTGGCAGATAGAAGTGGCTTTATAGACACTTATTGTCAGTCCTCGTGCATGCTGTGGAAATAAGTGTCTGTGTCATGAGGTGACATGTGAGCTTATCTTTGGTCAATAAAGCTGAACGACCAGTTTTCACTTTGCTTGTTACGCTTGTTTAGTGACGTCTGGGTTTCTGTGGAGCCCGAATTTTGATGAGTTCTGGTGAAATCATCTGAGATCATCTGAGCATCGGTGAAGAGTCAGCAGAGAAAGTGTGGGACAGAAGTTTGCTTTGGACACATGGACTGAAATCAAAAAGTAACAAACAGGATTTCCAATGGACAGTATGGAGAAGTGAAAGTACACAAAGGCTGTGCTGGAACACGTGTGTTACACTTTTTGACAGCTGAGAACAAAACACAATATTTTGCATCATCTCTGCAGTGTCTCTTCTTTCCTCTGCTGTTGTGCTTTTAGCTCCAAACTGTTTCAAATGGTTTGTCAGCAAGCTGACCTCTGACCTCTGCAGTACTAACTCCTGACCCGTACAAAGAGCGGGCGTTTCTGACCTTTGACCTGCAGCTGTATGTCTCTCAGTCTCAGTTCTTCTCTCCGTCACTGATGGAGCAGGTGTAGTTGCTGCTGACAGTCAGTCGTTTGTTTTCTCAGAGTGAGGCTGAAGTCTGAACTGTTCAGAGCATCAGGTCTCATCAACGTGCGCTGCTGTAACGCCGCTTTGTCCTCTGAGATCACCAGGTATGAAACCTGAGTGCTGACAGAGCAGCATGTTCCCCCTCATTCACCTCCACCACCACAGCCAAGGCATGCTGGGAAACTGAGGACACACAGACGGAGAACTGAAGTGTCTGCTGTGTGTTCATCTCAGAGTCCTCACAGGTGACACATTAGCTCCAGAACACCAAGCCAGGTGTTTGAAGCCTGACAGGGATTCTTCCCATCCAGAGGGAGGATTTAGCTGCACAACAATGAACATTAGTGTGTAGTTTAGAAACACAGACTGTGCCTGCACTGCATCTAGTGAAGAAAAGTGTTACTGCCAGAGAACCAGGCTCCTTTAAAGCAGCTGATATTAAGGTTGAAAAATCAACAATAAGCTGATGTAATCAACGTTTCACAAAATGGTCAGCAGCTAAAATCTGGAGCCGTTCTTTGGTGGTAATTAACAGTTTGTTCTTGTTAGCTAATTATGTCATTAAAGGTAGCAGCAGAAGCCTTGTGTTGAAAGCCCATTCACTCACACATTCACACAGTATGTGTGTGTCTGTGTTACACTGTGGACATCCCTTCTGTTGGAGCGCCATCTTGTGGCAGGTTTAAGAAATGTTCTTCTTGTAAATCCAAACTGATGCACCTCCATAGCAGACTGTGGAGGCTTTCAGTGACATGAAGACTTGATTTATACTGTCATATTCTCCTGTTACACAAAGCACAGCACGCTGAACATGGATGAACTGAAACTCCCAGCATCTGACTGAGGAAAAGCACAAATCATTCTCACACTGACTCCTGCTTGATTTTAGATTTGCTTTCAAATCCTCACACTTTCATATGAAGCACTAAATGGGCTCCAGACTGTTTATCTCAGCTTGGTTGGTTGTGCACCGTGCACAACACAGTGAAGCCACTAAAGGGCAGGAAGCTGACCACACAAGAAACAGAATCTTCACAAGAGATGTGTCGACAATAATCCTCCCCCAGCACAGAGTGGCTGGAGAGGTGGTCAGGATCAAAGGAATGTCTTGATCCTACAGATTGAACTAAGACCTGTAAAATTTAAGAAACACATTGATAACATTCAACAATTAGACTCAACAGGGGCCATTAGGAAAGCCACAATGTTCATAGAGGGGCCATGCAGCTCACACTTGACTGTGACTCCTGACCAGGGCTGGACTGGGACAAAAAATGGTCCCGGGCATTTTGACTGGAGACCGGCCCCCCAGGTATTAAAGGAAAAACCATAAAGCCTTTGAATGAAAACAAACGCTGTTGTCACAGTGATGGACGCTGTCTTGTTGGTATACATGCATCAGTCTAATAAACTTAAACCTGCACCATCCTCCCTGTCCTGGTATTCTAAACAGGAAGTAGACTGTTGGTCGAGTTAACCTCCTGAACATCTACAACACACGGTGAAAACCTGACATTAAGACAGAGACTAGAGGTGAGACATGATCATTGCTGATTACTGATGACAGATTTAGATATGTTTTCATAAACCTTTCATTTGCCACATCAATAAACAGCACGGCAGGGCAAAATATGTTTTCTAACATGGCAACCTTTAAAAAGTGAAAGGAGACAGAAAGACAGGTGAGAAAGAATCAAACGGACTTTTTGATGCATTTTACACACAGCACTGGTGCAGAATCTAGAAAATGTGGGAAACACTGGCATCATATGCAGTACTTACTTCTGAAGAAATTATGATGGGACCCTAAAAAATGACTATGTACAATAATGGATTTCTATACATTTTACATCAGATGAAAACGTTTGTTGTAAGATTCAGATAATTATTTATTAAAAGTGAGACATTTTAAATGAGAACAAGAAAGAAAAGTATTTCTTTGTGCCCCCCTCTCCCTGTTAATGCCCTACCTGCCCCCCTGGCAACACTTTGCTAGACCCGCCCCTGCACAGTTACCAGCTGTCAGCTACACAAAAAGGATCCTGGTGTTATTTGTCTCTCAGAAACAGTTCATAACTTCAACTCATTTTTGTTTTGTCATGTTTTGTTCTTTACATTGTCTTTCTTCTATATAATTGTTAAACATTTAATAAATATGTCTACAAAAAGATTTTAAAAATCAGACATTTCACACAGACACCCAAATGATTTCTGACTGATGAAGGGGGCTGAAGGTGCCCTGCTCTTGCCCAGCTTCTGCTGCTCTCTCCCTGCTCACTGTCAGCAGCTGGCAGCCTCGGTCCTGCCTGAGACTCTTCATCTATCAGTGCCAAAGAATATGGGACATAGCAACGCACAACATGCACATTACAAAACAAGCACATGAATCAGCATTACATTCATTAGTGAAGTGCTGACGTTCGTTCCTAAACTTTGGGCCTTAATTAACATCACTGTGAACTAATGTTTGCTTTCACAATTAACTCCAGAAAACCTGGAATCCACATATGAACATTATCTGTGCAAAGACTTATGCTCACGTCACACGAGCTGATAAGGAGAAGCCAAACCTGGAAGCCACGACTTTGTTGAGGGTGTTTTTTGCAAAGTTCTCTCCACAAATTCACATTTTCAAACTACTTCAACATCTCACTCTGTGTGTTCATGTGTCTCTGAGCTTCGGTGCAGGATCATCATTAAAATGGTGGGAAAATTGCAACGACCACAGCACAATGGATCAAGTTACAAAAATTAAGCGATACTGACCAACGCACCACAACGACTGTGTCGCACGACACAGGATGTGATGTCACAACTGGTGCGAGACTTGCTGGCCTGCTCCTATGAGGGTTGTTTTCCGGGGAATATATTCAGTTTTAGCATTTATATTCACTGCTGACTGTAACTACGCTCAAACTGTTAATGCGATCTTATTTTAATAAACAACACCGTCATATGCAAAACTGGGGTGGCACTTGGGGTGGCAAGAGATCATTTTGGGGTGGCACTTGCCACCCCATGTCTTCAGGGGAGGATCTAGAAGGGTGGCATGCATGCCACCCTTCTAGATCCGCCCCTGAAGACATCACATGTTTGCAAAAGTGCTCTAATGTTTTCGGAGACAACCCCTTGGCTTCCGTACTTGCGCATCGCTGTTCCACTGATGTATTGTTGTTCTAGTTAGAGTATTGTTGTTAGCCTATAGCCTATCATTCAGCATCGCCTCACTCGAAACGCGCAATGGGTGCTTCGACTTACAAAAATGTTCCACTTACGAAAATGTTCGACTTACGAAAGACCCTCGGGAACGAATTAATTTGGTAAGTCGGGGTTCCACTGTACCTTACAGTGTAAACAAGTATGACTAGGTGTCTGTTGAGTCTCAAGTAAGTTGCCTGCAATGATATTTAAAGTCCAGCAGGTGTCAGTATGGAGCAAAACAGCAACACTGTGTCGACACAGTATCGGTACAGTTTGGGGAATGTGCTGAAACGCTTCACGAGGCCTCATCTACCCATCACTAAACAAAACTAACCTCAAACCTGAAATCCTTAGAAAGATATGCAGGGAGACGTGAAGGAGACGACACAGACGAACCAGCGACGAACACGAGACAACACACACTATAAATACACAGAGGGGAAACTACACACAGGAGGGAGGCACGGCCGATTCTGATTGACAAGACGAGACAGGGGAAATGCAAACTGAACACTCTGGCATAAGACACAGACCTTCACAATAAAACAGGAAATGCAGAAGGAAGCCACATAACAAGCCCTAAAACTAGAACTCAGGAAACACTAAAAAACTAAGGAACCATGAGAAGGAACCAAAACTCAAAAAACACTGGGCCACCCACCCAGGACCATAACACTTCAGATCTGAGCAAGCACGCTGCCATGGGAACGTGACATTGACAGAGAAACCCCCGGATCCTCCCCCTGACATGACCGCTGTGGGCAGACCTCCACCCGCCCCACTCGGGAGTGGAAACACAAAACATTATTTTATGTCATGTGCTGGAATATACAGGAAATAGGTTTAAATGTTAAACACATTTCATCAAGTCAAAAACAGTTATAATATAATTTAATCTTTTCTTGATGCATAAAATAAAAAGATTAAAAACAATAAAACAATTAAAAGAAAGGCTTTTTAATTTGATTCATTTCTATATGATGGATTATGCAGAAAAAGTCTCGGGCTGAAACGTCTACTTTCTACTTTATTACGTATTCAAGTCGTGTTTTTTTAAAGAGTAAAGTAACCAAATACTTTTGAAAATAAGTAATCAGTAAAGACATGGGATTACTTAGTAACTGAGTGCTTATTTCCAGTAACTTGAGCAGCACAGCTTGTAATGAAGTAAATGTTGTGTATGATGTGAATGAAAGAGAGCCTGGTGAGGTGAGTCAGTCTTTACACAGCTCTGTTAACAACATGTTGTTGCTGCTGCACAAAGATCAGGAATGCTGCAAACTGAAACTCTGCTGCAGGCAGTGACTCGTTTTTCTAGTTTAAACTTCCCTGGAAGATTGTTCAACTTGAAAACAGCCAACATCATTATCAACACCTCTCACTGTAAACTCAAACCATAAAACCCTTAAGGATCCACGGCCTTATGGTTCTTTAAACTGATGATCTTAAACATGTGAGCTCATCAGAACTGAAAATGAAGACAACCAGTTGGCTCAATTCTACTGAGTGCAGCTACATTTCAAGCTTAAATACATTTCTCCTGTAACTGTGTTTTCTTGGCCTCCATCAATGAAATACTGCACAGTTTATATTTAATAAATATACAAACATTTTAAAAAGAAAACATGTTTAAGATAGTGTAAGTACTGTTGAATATGTTAATGGCAGGTTTGATGAAATTACAAACGTGGTCAGTCTGATGTATGATCTGATGCAAACTGCAGTTCTGTTAAATACTGTGTTGACATGTTGATGCGTCACAAAGATCAGGTCTGCTCCAAATGAAACTCTGCTGCAGTTACCAGTGTTTCCAGTTTAAACTTCCATGGAGACTGTGTGCTTGGCTGAAAACAGCAGCATCATTGAAACACGTCTGATTGTCATGAATATGATGTGAGAGCGAGCAGAGAGCTGATGCTGACTTCAGTAAAGAGCTCAGCTGTGACTGACTGTGTGGATTATATATGTTATACCTGGAAGTGTCTCTGCATGTCTGTGACTCTGGATTAATGTGATCCGTGAACAACTTTGTGACGTCTGCATGTTAGTGATGGTCTCACAGTAAAGTCTAGAGTATTACATGAAACATAACCTTATTGACGCCACTGATTTGTGTGTTGTTTCCCAGAACACGCGACTCTTAGCAAGACATTCTTGGAGATACACGTTTACCTCGTAAAGTCTGGTTAGCGTTGCTGAAAGGTTTTAATTCAACCCAAACGATGATGCTGAAATAAAAGTCCGAGACAAAACTGTTTGGTTCCAGTGTGTCCAAACTCTGATCTTGTGTTTCCTATATTAGAGCTGGAAAGCTGCTGAACACGTTTCCATGTTAGTTCCTGCAGCAGCCACTGAAACAGCATTTCTACAGTCCAGCACTGATTCAGCTCATAACAAGGTTCAGGTTGGTTCCTGCTGTAGACTCTAATAAAAAATGACTATCTATTACAAACCAGACAATTTTTCTTGGATTGACGTTTTGTAAATGTCCACAGCAGTAGGTGGAGGAGGAGGTGGGGCCCTCAGGCAGCAGACTCTCTTTGTAGGACCAAGAAACCAATCAGAAGGAACTCGGGTTAAAGAGAGCGAGGAGGATTCAAATGCAATGACATCCTGCTCAGCTACAGCTGAGAAGTTTCCTTATGAGGAAGTAGGAGAGCCGCTGACCTTGGCTATTAGCTCCTTTTCTCAAACCTCAGCTGTTGCATTCTCCACAACTGTTACTCCACCACGTCCACGTTGGTCAACGATGCATGAAGGGACTCATGCTGTTTAGAGAGGGAGAGTGTAATCTCTGGTTATTTTATTGCTATGGTGTTTTATTTTAAATGTTACTTTTTGTAGAGCAGTGAGTTTCCCCATGTACCGTGAATGCACCGTAGTGCTGCTCATGGTTTCACTGCATCTGTCTGCATGGAGCAGGGTGAGTTTCTCTGTATATAGAGCCTGTGTTTCTTTAGCTCCATGAAACGAGGCACTGATTTTGTTTTGTAGATGCACAAAGCTGTTGTCAAAGTTTCTGTCCAGTAACGTGTTGAACCACAGAGTTTATTCTGTGAAGAAGATCCTGGTGAATCTCGTTTATTTGCAAATTGAATTGTGGTTCACAGTCCAGTGTCTGACTTCTAAAACCAGTCAGGATACGACGTTTTGTTGGAAATGTGATTGTAGAAGCTGCTAATGATTTCTTAGCTGTGTTAGCCTGTGAATGGATGCTAGCGTATCCACATGTGCTCCCTGGGCTAACTTGTGTTGTTAGTTTCAGCTAACACACCATGTGAGACACTTTCCATGGTTCCTTTGCACTCAAATGTATTTTGTTATGGCCAATAAGAACTGCACAGATGTAAGATATGTGGAGACAAAGACCACAGCAAAATTAGACTTTTATTGCATTTTGTACAGATGTGATACAGGAACCATCAGTTGATCGAAATATGTGCTTAATTACAAGTGAAGTCACCGGTTTCCTTGGAGGCTGTAGATGCAACGATTCACCTCTAAAAGGATTCAGTTTTTCTAACACCGAGATCTCAGGATGTTGCTACTTTATTTGATCTATTTATTTATTTATAGCACTTAACAAAACTGATGTACTCAGCTGAGACGGACACAGGGTTCATACGGGTGCTTGAAATCCGTGAAAATCCTTGAATGTTGTCTTTTCAAGGTTTGAAAAGTGCTTGAATTTCAGATGTGGTGCTTAAAAGTGTAACTGTATTTCATTCACCACAAATAACTATCTGGTTGAATACTTTTCTTGTCAAATATAAAAATAAAATGAGTCGCAAAATGTAAAAGCAAAATTTCCCCGCCTGGCTGCCTTGCGTCTGTTTCAACGTGTGACCCCGCCCCTCCGTCGGACAGTCGGGGATGAGTGCGCTAACATACCTGTAGGTCGCTGTTTTAATGTGTTTGATGGAACAAATGGCGGAGTTTGCGCTCTCCAGTCATGATAGGTGAGTGCTAGTAAATAATTTTCCAGTATGTGTATGTTACACACGCTATTTTTAAAAAATTATGATTATTATGTTGCTATCAAACTCGCTGGAGCAATGATCGAAATGCACTGAGTGTGATGCAGTATGGCAGCGCTGTTATGGAATATGCTGTGAACATAGCTAACATCACTTAGCAGTGATATGAGTTAATTTACTCAAGTGAAAGCTTTAAACATTAGCCCGATACATAACTATCAGTGTGTGAATGTGTGTGTGAATAGGTGGATGATTGTGTAGAGTGTAAAGCGCTATACAAATACAGACCATTTACCATAACTAGCTAACTTAGGCTTTCTGATTAACCCTCTGGGGTCGACGGACCCAGAGTCTCCATTTCAACTTGGGTCGAACGTGCGGACTTCAAACTATGTACCAGCTTTTAAATCGTGTTGATAGGCCTCGTAAAACTGATGTTTTTCCTGAATAAAACTGGCGTTTCCTCCGGGAAGAAACGGTAAAAACGGCGTTTTCTAAGGAGAGCGCTAGCAAACACGCTTTGCTTGTGAGTGAAAAAAGAGAAAGAAAAAACACTCCTTCCCTATTGGTGGAAAAATGTACCGTGTGGACCAATCAAAAAATGATATGGCAACATGTGGCATGTGGTTGTTTGGGAAGTTTTAGGAGTGACCAGCGAGAAGAGAGAGAGAGAATTTTGATACGTGAGCGGTTTGTGACGTTTACCGTGTTTGGAGTCTAGCAGAGTGAAGCTGACCCCCCACCCACTTGAAACGTAAAGGCAAATAGGCGGAGCGGTTAGTGCTACGTTTGTGCAGATTTGTGCAGGTAAAATGAGCGTTTGTGCTGCTACAGTATCTGAGATATTAAAAGTTGTATTTTTTGCTGATGACATCACCATCCCCCCAGACTGCTCCAAAACAAACAAAAATGGTCTACTTTTTTAGTGCTACGTTTGTGCTGATTTGTGCAGGTAAAATTAACGTTTGTGCTGCTACAGTTTCCGAGATATAATGATTTTAATTATTACGGCCTACGCTGTATAACACCAGTGTCTTTGGCAGTGAGTTTCAGCAGCTGTGGAGTTTTGCACTTTTTCTAGGCTTGCTGCATATTAGCTTTTATTAGTTTACACCAGGGGTGCCCAATCCCGGTCCTCGAGAGCTACCGTCCTGCAGCTTTTAGATGCATCCTTGTTCCCACACACCTGAATCAAATGAATGGCTTGTTATCAGGCCTTTGCCAAACATGATGGCATGCTGAAGAGATTAAACCATTTGATTCAGCTGTGTTGGAGTAGGGATGCATCTAAAAGCTGCAGGATAGTAGCTCTCGAGGACCGGGATTGGGCACCCCTGGTTTACACTTTAGTAACACAATTTATTCAGCGGAAAGGTCGATATTTCTTTTGTTACTAGTGCAGAAACGTACACAAGGTAGGCTAAAGTTTTTATTTTTTCTGTGGCAAAACTGAGTTTCATGTGAAGTGATTCACGTATACCTAAATTATTATTATTTTTTACATACCCAGTTGGCCTCTATGATTTTGTTTTGAATTATATATGTTCATTATTATTAATGTAGCTGTCTCAGAAAAAATGAAGTGTTTGCTTTGATAGATTGTTACCTACGTGTAGAAAACTGAATATTCCACAGCACCTAGGCGAGGGATCTTCAACCTGCGGCTCTAAAGCAACATGTGGCTCTCCGGCCCCTCCACTGTGGCTCTTATAAGACCAAGTAAGTCATTTTTTTATTATAAAGACAATGTGATGGACCGAGTTGAAAAACAGGAGGAGCCCAGGAATTATTAGAAAAATATAGTTTCCATTTATTTAACCCGCAAAAATTATATTTACAAGACTAATAAATGTTGAGCTCATAAAAGAGGTCAAAGAAACAAAACTGAACTCAGGCAAAGACTGCGAACTTAACAAACCAAATGACTGCTCAAACATACATAATTGACCTAAACATGAAATGACATACAAGGGTATATATAATGGCTGATCAGACCATTATGAAACATGAGGGGTAACAAACAAAACACAATCATAAATCACAAACAATGCAGTACAATAGTTTGTTAATAAACTAAACACTAAAGAAGAAAACCAAAAACCCCATTAAACCTTAACTCAAATATTTAATTAAATACAAATACTTTGTTTTTAAAGTAAAGAAAACACACATTCCCCCCTTCAGCAGGAAGTGGTGGTGTGATCCAATTATCTTCCCTTGTATTTAATGGTTTCAAACCCTGGCTACCATCTTTTGTCCGGCAACTCCCAGGGATGATAGCAGGTAAGAAATAAAAAGACAACGGTTAGTCAGAAAGCAAAGAAATGAAGTATGAATACATAAGTAAACTAAATGTGCGCGCTTACAAATAGAACAAATGTATCCAAACCAATCAATAAAGTTATTGGAAACTAAAATGTATTGCTATGTTCAAAATGAAGAATGAAAATACAAAAGTTACCGACTTTAGAGTGTGGCCACGGGTTTGGCCATCACAGACAACAAGAAAGGGTTCTGTTAACAGTTTGTTTTTTTTATGAAATATCTGCATTGACTATTCACTGAATGTACAAGGCTTTTAAAAGTAATTTAATGTTTCTTAGGTTCAAATCTGTTTACTGTAATTTTCAAGTTGGTTGCCCATCTTTCCTAATTTTCAATTATTATGGAAAGGACTCACGTAGCTGGCTTCATTTTAACAAATACTTTTTTTCCGTTATAAAGCTTTGATGATTCATTGTCTTATCAAATCTAAAAATAAACATTTTTATTTACATTTCCATAGCTTACACGATACAACAACTCATTTTCTAGATATTTATAGGCTCTTTCTTTTTTTAGGCTCTAGACAGGTTTTGTAGCAGCAGGGGGAAAAGGGGCCCTTTGAAATGAAAAGGATGCTGACCCCTGACTTAAGCCACCAGGTAAACACAAAACAAATACAGAAAAATTATTAACAGAAAAATGGAACGGTTACTTTCAAGGCTACGGGTGAAGGTGAATGGGTGTGTAAAAGCAAATATACATCAGACTGACAAAGAAAAGAGTGTTAAAAGATTTTTAATTTAGAACTTTAACTTTATGTGCAAAACTGAACTTACTGATAACACACACTAGCCATTTGAACATATGTAACTGTAATGAACCAAATAAAACAGAAAAATGCAGGCAGCACTCATTATACTGTGTATAACACGGCATGGGGTTGTATTTTTTTCTTTTCAGATGCTCCTGTCACTCCATTTCCCAGGTCATCATAGCACTCCCACACACATGGAGCTCTCCTGCAGTATGCAGTGTAATGACCCAAACCATCAGTGGTCATCTTTCCATGGAAAGCAATTAATGCCCTCAAAGTGAACGACTTTCCTTAGAGAACCAGGTTGGAGGGAAATTCATTCAGTGGAAATTCTGTTTGGTTTGCAAGGTCAGTATCAATCCACACGATATCTCCAATGTTGGGTAGATAGCTTGTACTGGAAGGACTGTAAGGTGCTAGTTCAGGTTTGCAGCTACCACTCCCCGGAGTGTCGGCCAGAACACTGCTCAAGGCCCGGATGAATGTTCAGAAGGGAGACAATGAAGACACCGAGGATAGTGCAGACTCTTGTATTGACTTCACACAGTTGAAGGTAACAGAGGTTGTCAGAGGAGCAGGTATTGCATACAGGTTTAGGTGCGTGGGCATGGATGTGTGTGTGTGTGTGTGGTCTCTGAACGGAACAGAAAGAAAATGCTACATTACTAAAGTGTTCACAACAATATCTCCAGAGTACATCAACATAAACACAGGCAGGAAATAAACCAACATCCCCTTTAATACCATAGGCCATATATTACCCACGACTCACACGTAGACCCCCTGAGAGAGCTAACCAGGTACACAGCTATACCCAACCACACGGCAGGAAAGTTAGCTCAGCTTAGCTTAGCTTAGCACCCGCTAGCGGCACAGACAGAAACATAATCATTTCCCCCCTAACCTTGGTTACAGTCCCAAACACATCTTATTATCACATCCTCACACATCACCAACTTACGTTGCTCATTAACGCACACTTCTCACGGGATAACCAATTCTCTGCCAGTAATCTGGAGCAGAAAAGCTCAGGTGCTTTGCCCACGTCTCTCCCTGGACATAGTCTCTCATACAAAGCGGTGGGGTGACCTCTACTGGCCACTCTAAAAACTACAGGTGAACTAACAACTGAACAGAATAAACCCATAACTACGGGGCCTTTTGTACAGCCGCCCCCAAATGTATGAAGTACATTTGCTCACAACAAAAGGCAATTTTACAAACAAAGTTACGGTGATTGTCCTTTGCCTTCGTCCGGGAGGGCAGGCAGCACCACCAGCCTCGCCACAGGTCAGGTGAAGGTCCGGTCCTTCACCTTGATGTCAGCAGACCTGATGTGCCCGTCGGGACTGGGGTGGACTTTGGAGATGCGGTCCACGAGCCAGGAAGCGCGAGGCAGCTGAGGATCTACGATCATCACCACCGAACCTTCTGTGACATCTGCGGGGGATGACCTCCATTTCTGCCGAACCTGCAGGCTTGGAAGGTACAGCCGGATGAATCGAGACCAAAAATGGTCAGCCAGCACCTGGGAGTGCTTCCACCTCCGGCGACTCAGGAGCTCTTCTTTGGGATAAGCCACTTGAGGAAGTGCTCCGTCAGGCCGCCCCATCAGAAAGCAGTTGGGGGTCACTGGATCAGGATCACTGATGTCAGACGGGACATAACCTAGTGGTTTGGAGTTCAAGATGCCCTCCACCTCCACAAGGACCGTGCGGAGGACCTCTTCTTGAAGGGGTTGGGATCCTACTGTAGTGTAGAGTGCCGTCTTGACAGACCTAATCTCCCGCTCCCACACTCCCCCGAAATGAGGAGCCGCTGGTGGATTGAAGTGGAAGACGATCTTATGGGGAGCCAGGAGCTTCTGCAGGTCAGAGGTCATGGCTGCAAAAGCTGCTTGCAGTTCCCTTTCTCCCCCACGGAAGTTGGTCCCTTGGTCCGAGTACAGCTCAGCTGGAGTTCCTCTCCTGGCAATGAAACGTCGAAGTGCCATTAGGAAGGCATCCGTATCGATGGAGGTTAGGACATCAAGGTGGACCGCTCTGATAGTTAGGCACTTAAAGATGATGCCCCACCTCTTCTCCACACGGCGCCCGATTTTGACCTCAAAGGGTCCAAAACAGTCCACGCCTGTCGAATAAAAGGCAGGTTTGTAAAGGCGGAGGCGCGCAACTGGCAGGTCCGCCATCTTGGGAACAGTTGGTCGAGCTCTCCATCTGCGGCACTCAAGACAGGTCCTTTGAAAACGCCTAACTGCTTCCCGGCCTCTCAGGATCCAATGAGTGCGCCGAATCTCCGCAAAGACCCTCTCTGGCCCTGGATGGCGCAGGCGACTGTCGACGTCCTGGATGAACAGGCGGGTGACTGGATGTGTCGGATCCAAAACTAAAGGATGGGAGCTGGTAAAGGCGAGATCTTCAGAGCGGCGAAGACGTCCACCTACACGGATGACCTCATTCTCGTGGTCGAACTCAGGGGATAGTGCAAGGAGACGACTGCTGCGACTGATGGATTTCCCCTGCTTAAGGAGTCGATACTCCTCAGGGAAGCTCTCCTGTTGAGCTTCTCTCAGGACATCCATCTCTGCTCGAACATAGTCATAAGCCGATGAAGTTCCACCGCCTCTGGCCGCCCCATGCAACTGCGTAATAGCCGCTTCCAGCAGCTGTGTCCAGGTGTCATATTTGCTGAAGTTCGAAGTGGCGGGGTCAAAGGTGGTAGAAAATCCACAAAAGGTCTCTTTACGGAGCTCAGATGGGCCTGGAGGCTCAGCCAGGGTGCCACTTGGCTCTGGAGGCCACTGTTCTGGACCTAGGAGCAGGAAAGGAGGCCCTTGACTCCATCTATTGGGTCTGGTGAGCTCGAGAAGGGACTTCCCCCGGGTTATATCATCTGCGGGGTTCTGGGCTGAGTCCACATAGCGCCAGGTGTGCGAGTGAGTTAATTCCTGGATCTCAGCCACGCGGGTGCCGACGAAGACCTTGAAGTGGCATGACTGGGACCTCAACCAGGTGAGTACAGTTGTGGAGTCAGACCACAGCACTATTCTCTTTATGTCCAGAGTGAGCTCATTTTTAAGGAGACGGGAAAGATGAGCTCCGGAGAGGGCACCACACAGCTCAAGTCTGGGCATGGAGAGAATGCGTTTAGGGGCAACACGGGAGCGAGCCATCAGGAAGGCTAGATGTGAGCTGCCATCACCTGTCACTGTTCTCATGTAGGCCACTGCGCCATAAGCCTGCTCTGACGCATCACAGAATATGTGAATCTCTCTCTCACTAACTGACTCCGTGATGTGCTTTGGGAGATACGGGCGAGGAAGCAGGACTTGTGCAAGGAACGGCAATTCCTCTTCCCAGGTTTTCCACTGCTGGAGTAGTTCTGGCGGAAGCTGCGGGTCATCCCATCCCCTCTGCTGATCCCAAAGGTGCCTCACCAGCATCTTGGCTCGGGTGGTGTACGGTAGGATAAAGCCCAGTGGGTCGTATTGGCTTGCGAGAACCTTGTAAATATTCCGCATAGTGGGGGCGCCATAACTGATTTTGCGGTGTCTGTAACCCAAGGTGTCCGTGGGGAAGTGCCAGCTAAGGCCCAGAGTTGGCTCAGAGGTGTCTGATTTGTCTTGAGTGAGCCAAAGTTCTGCACTTGTGGATCTGAGGTCTTCAGGTAGGTGGCCAATGGTGCTGGGTTCATTACTGGCCCACTGGCGAAGGACAAATCCAGCAGAAGACAGGAGGGCTCTTAGCCTATCCATTAGGTCCCGGGCTTCTTCAGGGGTCGGCACGCTCTGGAGAAGGTTATCAACATAGAAGCACTGTCCCACAGAGTGACGTAGCGGATCATCTCCTTCCGTGTGGTCCCTGGCGTGGCGCTGCAGAGCAAAGGTTGCACAGCATGGGCTGCAAGTTGTACCGAAGGGGAGGACCTGCCATTCATAAACGGCCACCGGTTCCTCGGGGTGTAGATCCCGCCACACAAACCGCAGGAGGGAACGATCTTCGGGAAGAAGGCGAATCTGGTGGAACATACCTTTAATGTCACCACTGATGGCTACGGCATGCTCTCGAAAGCGAAGGAGGACACCAAGGAGCGATGCGCTCAGGGTGGGCCCAGGTAGAAGATGTTCATTGAGGGCTTGGCCTTGGAACTGGAACGAACAGTTAAACACAAGGCGATCTTTGCCATTGTGGCTAACAAGGTGGTGAGGGATGTACCATGACTCATCTGCATGAGCAACCTCAGAGGGGGGCACCTTAACCACCGAACCGGCCTGGACCAACTTCTCTATCTCTGCCCGGTAGACCTTAGCTCGTTCTGGATCTTTCTGGAGCCTTCTCTCCACACTTCTCAAACTGGGAACGACAGCGTTAGGGCTAGCTTTAAGGTGTGGCATGTTCTCGTGGCGAAGGAGGGGGGTGGCATAGCGTTGGATGCCCTCGACATCTACACGAACTGTCTTCTGCTCTAGCAGGCTAACTGCATAGTTATCTTCTCTTGAACGGGTAACCACCTTGCCTTCTGGCACCGGGACAACATCTACCTGCCATAACTTCTCTACATGTTTGAGTAGCTCACTCACCTGGGGAGGAATGGCGGTCGTGAAGAGGCACTGTTGTGGCAGCGAAGAGGAACCTATAAGGCTGGAGGGACCCTGTAGTGTCCACCCTAACCTGGTGCGCATAGCGGCGGGACCACCCGGTGGACCAAGACGGACAGCTTCAGTTGGAGTGATGAGCTGTGGGTGGTCACTGCCAATCAGAAGGAGAGGTTTGACCTTCTTGAAGGACTGGAGAGGCAGGCCTCGGAGGTGTCTATACTTCCGCTGCAAGGACTCCACCGGGTAGCTGTGCTCGGCTAGGTCGATACGGGTGGCGGTGAAGGCGTTGCGGACTTTGTACTTCAGCTTAGGTTTGCCACCAGAGGAGATCTCGAATGAGACACATGATCCTTGCAGAGTTTGCACATCTTGCCTGATAGTGCGCAATGGAAGTGTCTCTGGGATGCCTTGAAGGTCAAGCTTCTGGGCAGCGGTGGGTAGCAGCATAGTCCTCTCTGACCCATCATCCAAAACTGCGTGAGTGCTCAAAGTCTTGCCATTATGGTGAAGGATGACTGGGACAACCTTTAACAGGACTTGGCCGCTCTCTGTAGGACGATCGAGGTACAGGACGCCCGTAGGATTCTCACCTTCTCGTGGGGGAGCAGACACTGAGCCATGTGGCTTTAAGAACTTCGAATTCACGTCGTGAAGGACCTGCAGATGACGACCCTGACACAGGCTGCAGGGTTTCTTGAGGGTACACTGTGCTGCCTGATGGGAGCGTGCGCAACGCCAGCACCTCTTGTTAGTCTTTATCCAGTCTGTGAGTTGTTCGCGACTCAGTTTGATGACCTCCTGACACTGACTCAGGTGATGGGCACGGTTATCGCAAAAGGCGCAGTAGGGTTGCTGCCTAGCTTTGTTTGGAGTGGTACCTGGTGACCTGGGTGAGCTCTCTGCACTGTGAAGGACCGCAACAGAGCGTCTGCTTGGTCTGACATCAGGCTCCTCTCTGGTGATCGCTGGGGTGGGCAAGCCGTCATAGTCTTGACACCAGGATTCGTACTTTAACCAGGTAGCCAGGTCATCCAGGGTGTAAGCCTGACCAGAATGGTTGTACATGCACCGACGGAAATCAGCTCTTTGCTCTGAAGGAAGCTTACTAAGGAGTCGAGCCACATGGGAGCCACACTGGAGTTCAACCTCCCCATCAGGGCCTAAAGTCTTCAGCATGCCCACGAGCGACTGGATGTGGAGAGAGAATCGCTCAAATGCGGCTGCATCCCCTCGGCGGATGTCAGGTGAGTCCATGACAGCAGCAATTCTTCTCAGGGCAAGCTGGTGGGGCTGCCCAAGCCTGTCGTTAAGAGCGTTCATAGTGTCACTGAAGGGCGTGGCAGAATGGAGGTAAGCGTCCGCTATCAACTTTGCTTCCTCCAGGTGTAGATGATCTAACAAGACTTGGTACCTGAAAAGCTCTGAACTCTCCGGGGGCAATAAGTTCTCTAGCGCCATCTTTAGACGAGCAAATTCCCCAGGATCACGGCGTGAGAGCTTGGGAATGCTTGGACGAGGCCCCCTGTAGGTCAAGAAAGGAGTAGATGAGGACGGGGATGGAGTTGGCAGTGGTTGCAATGGAGGGGGGTGTGCTCTCGGAGGCGGCGCTGGAGGGTAGGTGATCCTTGGCTGAGGAGAAGTGAAACCTGGCCTAGATTCATGTGGGGGGATGATCTGACTCTCCTGTGCAGCCATAGACTCCCTCTTCAGATCCTGGAGCTCTTTCAGCATCGTATCGATGCGGTCCGCAACTGGACCCTGGCTGGAGACAGACTCCTCCTTGAACACAACAGGAGGAGGTGGTGGAGGCCAGTCCTCTTCCTCTTCAGCAGGGGGTGGCTGGAGATGAACAGCAGGGGCTCTGGGCGGTGGACTGAGCTGCAGACTCTCTACACGGTCCAACAACTGCAGCAAACTAGCATGAAGGGCCTGGACATTAGCCAGCCCAGCTTTCATCTGGTCATGCGACTGCTGGAACAGGAACCTTTCACGTTGTATATCTTCTAATTCTGCTCTCAGTGGTGTGACATGACCGTGTGAGCGGTCATCAGAGGGGTCAGACGGAGGATGGTGGGAAGAACGGGTGTCGCCTCCTGTCTCACTTTCCTCCTGGTAACCTGCACCAAGCCCGGGAAAGTCAGTCTCATAAGCTTCATAGCGGAGGGGACGCCGTACGTTACGCCGTGGGCGCGCACCAAGAGCTGAGAAGTTCTGAATATCATCCATCTTGTTAGGGTAGAAGCAGCTTACATCCGGCTCGAAGGACCATTAATGTTGGGTAGATAGCTTGTACTGGAAGGACTGTAAGGTGCTAGTTCAGGTTTGCAGCTACCACTCCCCGGAGTGTCGGCCAGAACACTGCTCAAGGCCCGGATGAATGTTCAGAAGGGAGACAATGAAGACACCGAGGATAGTGCAGACTCTTGTATTGACTTCACACAGTTGAAGGTAACAGAGGTTGTCAGAGGAGCAGGTATTGCATACAGGTTTAGGTGCGTGGGCATGGATGTGTGTGTGTGTGTGTGGTCTCTGAACGGAACAGAAAGAAAATGCTACATTACTAAAGTGTTCACAACAATATCTCCAGAGTACATCAACATAAACACAGGCAGGAAATAAACCAACATCCCCTTTAATACCATAGGCCATATATTACCCACGACTCACACGTAGACCCCCTGAGAGAGCTAACCAGGTACACAGCTATACCCAACCACACGGCAGGAAAGTTAGCTCAGCTTAGCTTAGCTTAGCACCCGCTAGCGGCACAGACAGAAACATAATCATTTCCCCCCTAACCTTGGTTACAGTCCCAAACACATCTTATTATCACATCCTCACACATCACCAACTTACGTTGCTCATTAACGCACACTTCTCACGGGATAACCAATTCTCTGCCAGTAATCTGGAGCAGAAAAGCTCAGGTGCTTTGCCCACGTCTCTCCCTGGACATAGTCTCTCATACAAAGCGGTGGGGTGACCTCTACTGGCCACTCTAAAAACTACAGGTGAACTAACAACTGAACAGAATAAACCCATAACTACGGGGCCTTTTGTACATCCAATGTTGTAGCTGTGAGTAACTGTCCCTGCACAGAGCTCATTTCCTGTGGTGCTGTCTTCTGTTTTGAATTCTGATGGACACAGAGATGGATTGGAGAGTGGCCTGAGGCAGGTAGACTCAGGTAGGCCAAGTCCTGCTTCCACAGCCGTGCCAAGATGAGCCATACCAGACTCTTTGAGGACAGAGATGGCAGGAGAAACAAATGGCACTTCCCTTGTCATCCCTTTGCTGAGGTAGCAGTGCTGTGAAGAGCAGTGTTTGGTAAAATAAACACTTGAGATGTTCCTCATTGTCTTAGCAATTACAGCGGAGATATTGCACTGAGCATCGATTTGGATCGCAGCAGACCTCAACGAGACAGCTTCAAACATTACACTAAGCAGCTCTGCTCTCCTTCTGTAGGTTTGTTGGGTCACACCATCTGTGGCAATGGCTTTCACCAGCTGCAGGACTGGGTTTTCACTGTCTTTCAGAACAGCATTTTGAAATGTGGAGCTGTCACAGAAGGCACAACATAAGCACTGAAAAAATGCATCAAATGCACAGGTATTGAGCACAGAGATTGTCGATTCCCCTAATCGAATAGGCTGATGGAGGTTTCCATTTTTTAATAATCCCACTTTCACTCTTTTGGCCCCAAAGGTTTCATCTGCATGGAGCCATTCGGTACATGAAGAGAGGTAGGAAGTCCTCTTCCTTTTTTTGGGTGGAACAGCTAGGCCCCTCCAGTTCTCAACTGCATCCCCATCAGCCGGAAGAATGTTTGTGGTAGCATCAGATCCCACAAACGGGTGAGCATCCATTTTTATTTTGTCTTCTGCATTGTGAGTCGTCATGGATCCAGAATTGGCATCTGTGACTTTCAGTGATCCCACTGTTGCCTCATCTTTGACCTTTTCTTTTGCAGAACAAATCCGCATATTTCCCTCGATGAAGGAAAGATGACGAGCAATGAAGCGATCGACTCGAAGAGGCAAGTTGTCATGTTTGAAAAGGCCATGTTTTATGTTTTTGAACTCAGCTTCAACAGTGGCTGAACTTGCTGTGATGCTGGTGCTTTGGAAGAGAGGGACCATTATTCCTGTCCAGAGTGGCAAGTAACTTGCCAGTCTTATTATATGAGGAATGATCTCAGGGAGGAAGTGAATATTATCTCTATCCCTGTTTGCTGCAGTAAGTGACCTGCTCTCCTCACATATTTCTGTTACCCACTGTCGTAGGTCAGTCTGGATCTCATCCACTGAATCCACTCTCTCACTTTCCTCCGTCTGTTCATCTGGAATGATGATGGAGTCTTGAGCAATTTGGGCTTTCAAGTATTTCTTGCACCTTTCTGAAGGAAGAGGGGCTCCAGAACTGTCATCACCTTCTGCCTCACTGAGGGCCACAACAGTGATAGCATGTAGGAGCTGTTTTGCATGGTCCAAACATTGAGACTGAAGAAGTTTTGCTAATGACCTGACAAAGAAATCTTTAACACGATGTGTTTTCTTCTTCAGGCAGTCCCACTGGCATATCATCTTGATGCAGTGCGCAACATCAACCCTGATATAACAAGGGGGGAGTTTGGCAGACTGGGTTCCAAGAAGGACATGAAAGCATTCATTAAGGTAGGACTTCAGATCAGGATGAGGAGTGAAAGCCTTGACCAGAGCTCCCAGAATTGCCAGAGAAAAGTCACTCACAGCTTCCTTTGGCACAGGTGCACCTGCACGAATCCATTCTGTCAACCAGTTTGCGATGGCATTAACATCATGTTTCTCTGACAGCATTTGCACCACTGGGACAATTGTTTTCTTTCAGAATACCTTGATAAAGGAAGATATGGCCAGATTTGCCATTTGGTCTCAGCAGTTTTTTTCACAACTGAACCGGTTGCATCAAAACACACAGTTGGGGGAGATTTTTTTGACAATGTCTTATAAACATGCATCTGTGTTTGACTCCAGTAGTGACAGAAAAACCTGTCCAGTCCAATATCTCGGATGCTACCACTGTGAGGAACACTATATTTTAACAATTGCAGAGATGCAATGGGGTCCTTATCTCCTAATTCCAAGTATTTTCTCTCTTGTTTGGCTTTTCGCAGAGTGGCCAAATTTGGAAGGTGGCTTGGCTCAGGATCTCCAACATCCATCAGATCTGCTGCCCTCGCTGACCTCCATACAGCCGGTTCCATTCTGCCCTCACACAGCTCTTTAGCGATCTGTTCACGCAGGTTTCCAGACATGAACCGCTTGGAGTGGCCAGTGTGCAGGGAGAAATCTGTATTTCTCATGAAACACTGGAGCACCATTGGACTATTAATTGCTGGCTGTCTGTCACATGACATTTCTAACTGGCCATGACACTCCTTACAGTCGCCTCTGATGTCCAGATAATTATTGTTGACAGTTGGATGGACCTTTGCTCTACGGAACACAAGTGTACATGTATTTTTGATCCTCTTCCATATAAGATCGTTGATGATATGAGTCCAAGTGCCAGGTTTCAAAATTGTGTATTCCCTTTTTTGGGTAGGAGAAAACTTGTCATTGTATTCAACCTTTTCAGGAATAAATTTAACCCAGTCCTCAAAAGGGACTTCTAGTTCAAAAGCTTGACAGTTTTCTTGTCCAGGAGAAATGCAATGTGAATCTAACTCTCCTTCACTATTACTTTCCTGATCACTGATTTCCAAAGCTGACCAGATGTTGTGTCTAATTAGCTTCACAAAAGTGTACAGGGCCTTTGCTGACATCTTGTCTTCTAGCTGCTGACTCAGCTCTTTCCAGACTGATGTAGCTGGAGTGGCTATTTTGCCATTTTGGACTATGGCCTCTTTTGAATTGCAAAGAACTGCAAAAATGGAAACCTTGTCTACAGATGGCTTTCGGGGCATCTAAAAAAAAACAACACACTGATTATGATGGAGCAAAATGTGATTTCTGAACTATATATACAGCCAGGAGCAACCCCTCCCCCAAGTTCTCCACCAATCTACACTTTCATATTTTGTGGAATTATTGTTTTTAAGATGGAGCTATTGAATTTGTGAGTTTATTAAATTGAGTCTGAGTATTTAACCCATGTACTGTACAGCACTTTAGTCCAGTGTGCTACATGTTTTAAAGTGCTTTAGAAACTTTTTTTTCTTGGACATTTTTGAAAATGTTTAACATTGGAAAAAAAAATCATTTTGATCCAGACAGTTAGCTATATCATGTATTAACTCAGTAACTAAAACCTCAGTATTTTAAATGTAAGCTTACCTTGTTCAGAAATCAGATGAACGCTGTTCTAAGAATCCTTCAGACACAGTAATGCCAAATAATAGTTTTTTCTGCCAGAAAATGTGTATTTGATGCAAAAGACTGCTAGCTTGTTCGTTTCTCAAAGTGTTCATGGGAGTGTAAAATGTTCAAATGTAGTTTTCAATAAAGTTTTTTTAATCCACTCTAAAAAAAATAAATACTCAAGCATTTGCATCGTGGTTTTATGAACAAAAAGTGATTGAAGTAAAGAAATTGAAGTTAAAAAAAAAAAAAAATACACTCATTACAAATTTAGCTGATTAAATACAACAAGAGGGTTTTTTTAACAGAACTTTATTGAACAAGTGAACACACAAGGTGAAAGGTCATTTGAAAAAGACATTTTTCAGCAAAAAATATAACTTTTAATATCTCAGATACTGTAGCAGCACAAACGCTAATTTTACCTGCACAAATCAGCACAAACATAGCACTAAAAAGTAGACCATTTTGGCCCGTTTTGGAGCAGTCTGGGGGGATGGTGACCTTTGAATGACCTATAAAATAAAGTTTAATATCTCGGAAACTGTAGCAGCACAAACACTAATTTTACCTGCACAAATCTGCACAAACGTAGCACTAAAAAAGTAGACATTTTGGCCCGTTTTGGAGCAGTCTCGGGGGATGGTGACCTTTGAATGACCTATAAAATAATGTTTAATATCTCAAAAACCGTAGCAGCACAAACGCTCATTTTACCTGCACAAATCTGCACAAACGTAGCACTAACCGTTCCGCCTATTTGCCTTTACGTTTCAAGTGGGTGGGGGGTCAGCTTCACTCTGCTTTGGAGTCTTAGGTTAGTGTGTTGTCTTGTGTAGTTAGTGTGTAGTTGTTGTTTTGTGTGTCAGTTCTACTAGTGAACGCCACAGCTGCTGCCTTAAAGCCATTAAAGGCAGGTTGCAGTGTAAACGCTGACACAGCTGCTGTCAGACCTGCAGGTTTATCCCTGAGCTGTTCTCATCTGTGTCAGAGTGACACTATTTTTTGGAGTTGCATAAATCATTCGTGTGCCTTCTTCTTTGATGCAGAACAGCTGATTGTTCTGTACATAGTTTGAAATGGTTATATTAAAAACGTCCGAGCCTCGGCTGCATTTTTAGCTAAACAGTACCAAATAACTTTGTTGTTTGCAAAACTTGTGCATATTTTTTTAAAAATGCACAATTTCTATTTGCATTTCAAGTTATGAAAATGATTTGTTAAACATGCCTGTGGTTTTACAGTCAAAAATATCACTTTCTACTCATGTTTTAAGCACAATATTTACATATTTACAGTTTGTCAAAATGAGTAAGTAACAGATTGGCAAGATAAACAGTTTTTAAAGGTGAAATATAGAGAACAAATCAAAAGTAGTCAGAAACAGCCAAGTATACCCTGGACCCCAGAGGGCTAGAGGCTAAAAGCAAAGTTGTCATCAAGTACTGTTTATATTTGTGTGTATTGCTGCACCTTTTTTGAGTATTAACTTGGTGGCTTTGGGTGAAATAACGGTAATATGACCGATCCATATGGTCACAAAGAATAGCCTCTTGTTTCTGTGCTACCAAAGTTTCATTCAAACTGTGTTTGTGGTCAGCACCGACACATCAAACTACTTAAACATTATAAATGTCTTCAAGCTCACACTGAGGCCTGTGGGGCACAATCAGCCACTGAGACAGTACACACATTTTAGGGGTGCAACGATACACAAAATTCACGGTTCGGTTCGGTTCGATACTTTGGTATCACGGTTCGATATTTTTTCGATACAAAAAAAATGTTCATGCCTTTTTAATTTGTCATTTATTAAAATTATAAATATATATTTTAACTCAAAAGTACAGTTTTTAAATTTAACCCTAACCCTTGTGCGTGTTGTTTTTTAGCTCGTCATATTGCAGCCACAGAAATTATTTTGTCCATGAAACCATAAAGCTGCACTTTCTTTTTGCCTTATAGTCTGATTTGTCATAACTTCTCCGTTTTGTGGTAAGCTTTTCTTTGGCTGTCACTTCTTCACCCTGACCTGTCTTATTTGGCTCAGCAGAACTAAAATATATATCTGTCTGTGAAGGTTCTCAGTCATCCAGGTCATCGTAGTGAAATATATATCCTGCTGCTTTTACACACGCACTCACATAAGCTCAGCGATTCTCTGCGCGATCAACCTCTCACATGTTTAAGCTGCGGGAGATTTCACTTGTCATGTTTGCATAGTAAGCTAACAATTAATAAGACGATGTCAGAGGAATTGGTGCACAAATTATCATCACTCACAGATCAGTGCTGTCGCTCTCTATACACAGTTCGCGCGATTGCAAAGTGAAAGCAAAAAAACAAGCGCAAATTCAAACGCGATTTCAATATATCACATATTGACAGTGGCTCACCGATGCCAATGACATAATTACCCAGCTACATTTCTGAAAGAATGCAAAAGCATTGACATATATTTTTCCTTCCTACAATAGCCCGACGGGCAGGGCAGAGATAGCCCCGGGATGTCGGGCTAGCGATATTGCGAGCCCTGTATCTGATTGAGGAATCACTCATCTTTGGAAAAGAGAGTTTATTACAGAGAAATGTCTCTTTCCAAAATAAAAGCTATACTATCCGCTTCTTCTGGGCTATATTCTCAGCAGCATATTAAACATATCAGGTCTCCATAAGGAGAATCCTGTGCTAACGGCTGTCTAAATGACTCGGCTAAAGTTTGTAGCATGCGTGCTTGTTGTTTTTGTCTGCTTCCACTTGTCTTTGCACTAGGATGATGTCGGTGTAAATGTGCAGTCATATTCGTTGTGTTCCCACTAGTGCTTTCAGGTTAATCTCGTTGAAATAACCTTAACGCCACAACACGGCAAATCTCCGTTAACGAGCTACCGCCGATCGCCCCGTGCATGGGGCTGGACGGCCAACACGTTAACGAGCTAACTGCGCTAACACACTAGTTCCTACCCATGTAATTGAGCATTGCATGGCACATCCAACATACTGTTTTACTTTAGTCCATGACGCGCTTACCTTCAGGGTCATACGTCACATGAAAACTAAAATAATTCCAGGGTGGCCTTTTGTTGTGGGCAGTCTGAGGTACACCTGTGCACTACTCATGATGTCAGATCAGCATCCTGATGTGGCACACCTGTGAGGTGGGATGGATTATCTCAATATAGCAGATGTGCCCACTACCACACATTTGGACTGATTTGTGACCACTGTTTGGGAGGGATGGTTATATTGTGTATCTGGACTGAATTTTAGGTCTCTACGTCCATCCCATGGGGAATGGGAGCAGTAACAAAGGTGTTGCGTTTATATTTTTGTTGAGTGTAGTTGCACCGCTCACCAGTCTCACAAGTGTGTCAAAACCATTCGTATGGTCGCCCACATGCCAGAATGCTTTTGAGTCTGCCAAAGCTCTCCTCTGCAGCACACCAGTACTTGCCGCTCCTGTTTTCACACATCTGTTTAAACTCGAGGTGGATGCCAGCGCCGACGGTGCAGGTGTGGTGCTGATGCAGGAGGATAGGCGTAGGTGTAGGATAGGAGTTGATGACCCAATTGGTTACTTTTCAAAAAAATTCAACTCCCACCAACAGAAATACAGTACCATTGAAAAAGAAGCTCTTTCTCTGTTGCTTGCTATACAGCATTTCGAGGTCTATGTCAGTTCTAGTTCATCACCTGTCATTGTTTACACCAATCACAACCCCCTCGTGTTTTTGACTAGGATGCAAAACTCTAACCAAAGGCTCATGAGATGGTCCCTGTTAGTGCAGGATTTCAATCTGGAGATCCATCACAAAAAAGGGACCGAGAATGTAACGGTAGATGCGCTGTCGCGTGGTTTTCTGAACTCCTAAGTGCCAAACATCTATAGGGGAGATGTTTGGTCTTGGGAAGGGGGGTGTTATGGCCCTGGCCATAATCTGTTTTGGTGGCTGTTTCTTTGTCTGTGTCTTTAAGTCTTTGCAGTCCCTGAGTGGATGAGCTGATGGCTGCTGATTGGTCCCCTGGTCATGTGGTCTCATTCAAAATCCCTCACCAGCAGTTGTCCCGGGGCAGCCACTGACAGCAGCAGCAGACCTGACCCTGACCTCCAAAACCTGTAACATTTGTGCCTGTCACTTGTGCGACTTTCTGAGTTCTGTATATAGTGTGTACATTAGTTTTCATTGTAAATAGCACCTTGTAAATAGCACTGGAACAGAAGGGGTGAGCTGCCTTATTGTTTTCCCTTGCACTGTTTTCTCCTGTTTATCTCAGTTAGGGAGTTAGGTGTAGCGCTTGTCTTTTGTTTGATTTTTGATTTCACATAGGGTTTCAGATAGCACCTCCTCCTGACTTAGCTTGTTTTGTTTGTTATTTTGGCCTTTGTTCACCCCGGAGCTTCATTTTGCAGTGTAGAAAAATAAACCATCGTTCACTAAGAAATTGGTTTTACCTCTGTGTATGGTTTTGGGGACCAGGGCGGGGCAATCTTCAAACTTATGTTGCGTTCCTGTACCGCTAGACTGCGGCGTAACAAGGACACTCTTTACATTCAACTCAGCACAGGGACACTGAGGCACCATTAGAGAAATAAAATCCAGGATAAAGAGTTTCAGAAAATCTGGTGTTGAATGTGTGGAGGTGGATCAGAGTGTCAGAGGAGACTCTGTAGAAGGACAGAGTGCCAGCAGGACAGTCCACATACACTGCTGCTCTGTTAGAGACAGAGGAGGAGGAGGAGGAGGATGTTTCTCTGTTATTCTGCCAGACAGAATGAGGGCCATTATCAGTGCAGTACAGACTCCAGGACTGATCATTGTGTCCAAACATACATTCAGCATTGTCTCCTTTCCTTCCGATTCGTCTGTAACTCACTGATATATAAACGTATCCTCTCCACTCGACCTCCCAGTAACAGCGACCAGTCAGACCATTTCTACACAGCAGCTGATAAACATCAAATCTGTCTGGATGATCAGGATATGACTGAACCTCCTCCACACGTGTCACCTTCCTGTTGTTGTCAGACAGTTGGAGCTTTGTGTTCACTGTGTTTGTGTCGATTGTGAGTTGACAGGAATCTGATGGAGAGAACAAACACAATCCAGCTGCAGTTATTGATCCATCATCTGTTCATTGATTGACACTTTGATGATGACTCCTGACATGATGAAGATGGTTGAATGTGTGCTGCTTTGTTTTCATGAATCCCATTAAAAACACACTTACACTTCCTCAGACCTGGTCTCAACCATCGGACTCCAGCAGGCTCCACCCTGAAAAGAGGTGGGGGGGGGGGGGGGTGTCAGAGTAGCACAGTCACTTTCAGCATCGACACATTGACATTACATGGCTCTCATACACAGACTGCTAGACACTGATAAAGGAACAGTCCAACAGTTTCCCAAATACAATTCAGTCCATACGTGGATTTGAAAACGGTGAAACTGCTGATGATTTGGACTGGTCCTGGATCTGCCAGTACGCCACTGTATTGAATTAAATAGGACCAATTTAAACTGTGACCTTAATTATCTTTATCTTCCTCTCCTGTTTAGCTGGAAATGAGGTTTTCTTGTGTTCGTTCTCATTCATGACCTTTAATATTTGTTTCCTAATGTCATGACATGCATACCACACATTAAAGTGTCTAACAAACCTGGTACAGTTCAGCAACACTTAATGCTGATTCTCTTCCTTTTTTAGCTGAGTGAGTAGTAAATGCTAGGAAAGCCGCTTTGCTTCTGTCTAAATTTTGGTAACCATGACATAGTGTCATGGTCTGACCAGCCCTGCTGGGCAACCTGATCGTTTATGTTTGTGTTTATTTTGATGGAGCCGCGCTTCCCCAGAGGCACGTCCACCAACACAGAAGTAGCTCCGTTCTGAGTTTCTGCACACTGCCGTTTAATTAATACTCACCAGTTGCCATGAATTATCCGCCATCAGACCCCGATGTATTTAACGCTGTGACCAGGCGTCAGCCAGCGCTGGATCATTAGACTAAGCTTGTTAGTAGTGTTTTGATCGCGTGCTCTTTCATACTCTCTTTCGGATTGCTTCTCACTAGTGATGGGTCCAGCAACACTGACGCACCGGCGCTTGTATCAAGCTCACAGAGTGAAGCCTGTGTCGGTGCGTGTGTCACTTTAACAAAAAGTCACGTGATCGATACAGCTACTGTGTCGCTCAGTGCCAAAACGCCAAACTGTGTTTAAAAGGTACAGCATCCGCATCTGTCAACAGAATGTGTCGCTACCAAAAAAACCACAAAATTACTCTCGCAAAGATAAATAAAAATACACATCTCTCCATAACAAAATGGAGCTCGAAAGAAAAAGAAATGTTTCTGCTGTGTGTGATCATTTTGATCTTTTAACTGTAAATAGTTTGTCTGTCTTTGTTTCTGTGTAATCTATCAGAATAGGAAAATCGGACTTGCAGTGTAAATTATTTATTTCACTTTATGCAGGTTAAATGTCGCAACTGTTCTGCATTTCTTACACAAACAAAAGCGCCTCCTCAGTGTTTAGGCATTACAGAGCCAAACGTAAAAATGAGGCGACAAACACACCAAGAACGAACACAAGTAGGCCTATATTGACACTGAACAGCTTTATCATCATTTTTTGGACCAGGCAGTCCTGAATTTTATTATAAAGGACTGTCAACCCCTTAGTATTGTGGAGAGTGTCGGAGAGGAACATTCCAAGATCAGAGGATCCTTTAACGTACTGGGGGAATAGGGAGACATCTTATCAGAATCTTTTTCACCTGGCTTTACAGTTTTTGTGTTCCCCAGCTTCATCTGTGCCTGTGAGTTTTCCAAAGCTGGGGAAATGGTTTAAAAAAAACAACAAAAAAAAAAACGCAATAGACTGAATGCAAAAACATTGGATAAACTTATTTTTCTGAATAGAAATTTATAATAAACTCTGAGTCAATTACATTTAAATGGGTAATATTATATTCAAAATACTTTCATTTAATTTTCACTTAATGTAATTCACAGTATGTTTTAAAGATTTCTACAATACTTGCAATGTAAAACATATAAAATGATTCCATGGAAAGTACAATACCTTACAGTGTATACAAGTATAAAAGTATAATATAACTAGGTCATTGAATCAGTGTCTGTTGTGAGTCTCAAGTAAGTTGCCTGCAATGATATTTAAGGTCCAGCAGGTGTCAGTATGGAGCAAAACAGCAACACTGTTTCGACAAAGTATCGATACAGTTTGGGGAATGTGCCGAAACGCTTCACGAGGTCTCATCTGCCGATCACTACTTCTCACTCTTTTTGTCTGGGTGAACTGACCACGGGGAGCCATGGCCGATGGATTTCACACTGGACTGTTATTATTTCCCACTGTAAATAAATTCACTGTCTCATTGCAAAAGGAGATCTGCGTTCGAGTCCGCTACTTCCACACACCACGACCCATAGTCTGACAAAATCTACATTTAATGCCAAATCCACAATAAATTATGTCTCGTACATATTTTCTCTCTTATTGATATCAAACAAGAGAATAATAACTAAACATGTATTTTAACATGGCTCAGTAAAACTTTTTTGCTATTGTTACATTTGCATGAAAGACTAAGGATGTGAGTGAAGGACACAGGAAATGTTTCTAGCTCTTCCTCCTCTATCAGACATTCTCTCCATACCTGAGAGTGTCCAGTCTCCAGCCTGGATCCTTCAGTCCAGCCGACAGCAGCTTCATTCCTGTGTCACCTGGATGATTGTAGCTCAGGTCCAGCTCTCTCAGATGAGAGGGGTTGGAGCTCAGAGCTGAAGTCAGATAGGTACACCCTTCCCCTGTGATCATACAGCCTGACAGACTGCAGACACACAAAACAACCATCCATCTGTCAACAATCATTTTCTGTTTGTCAGATATAACAACAGTTAACTACTTCAGTCCAATCAAAATCATTTAACTTTATTCATAGGTAACACCTGTTAGATTCTAATATTATTTTATGCCATGTTATACCCCTAATTAAAGATTGTGAATTATTATGTAGTTTTAGTTTGCATTATTCTCCTGAATTAGAAGAAGCTGATAACTATTGCATTAGTTAAACTGATGTGCATTATATTAAACTGTTGATTTATTGTGAATGAATGATATTGTTTTATGATGCATTATACTGCTGAGTTATAAGAAATACTGTTTGCAGAAAGTCATCGCCTTATTTGTCTGATTAGAAGAGAACATGCTGGAGTTTTCTGCCCCATCTCAGCAGGAGCAGATAAACAGGGAGCCAAGGTCGTAGCTTAGGCACTATGTGAGAGAAAGCATGTGAATGTTTATGCTTTGTATGATAAGGTGGAGGCACCAGAGGCTATAAAAGTTTGAGCAATGCTCCACCATTTTGAGATCAGAGGCTGTCTGCATCAGTGTCCATCTCCCACGTGTGTGATCATTAAAATCATCGTTTGACTCAACCCGACCGGACCAGTGTTGTTATTGTGGTTTTTCTCTTGTCTCCATCCCCAATATTTTTGAACCTTAACATTTTGGGGGCTCGTCCTGTGGTGTTGGGGTGGAATTTAAAAGTTTGGACGGTCCGAGGGTGTCGAACGGACAGGCACGAGCCAGTGGTCTGACGTGAGTGGGCATAAGCTGGCTTATCTAAAGGTAAGGCACTACCTGTTGAATTATTTCCAAAGTGTGCCAAATTGGATATGACTAAATTAAAGTCTACTCACTGAAATTACTGGTAGAGGGTCTGTTTTGATTGTGATGAGGATCCGCGTGTGTTATGCAGTTAAAGTCGGCTAAGAGTCTTTAATGAAGTTGAAAAAGTATGAAAGAAATGCTGGGTTCGAGTCCCAAGGAACTGAGATAAAGGCTCAAGTAGTTTGGTAGGGAATTGGCTAGGTATATTTTAGAAATTAGGCCAGATACAGTTAGAGTCTGATACTGGTTGATTGATTATAAAAAAGTGACCTTTCTTCGGTTGGACCCGTTATGGTTAAATTTGTCGAAATTGTGTAGGCGAAAATTATTATAGAACGGCGGTTAGAGTCCGCTAAGAAGCGCATTGCTCAGAGGTAACGCTTGCCGGGGTTGGGGACGCTCAATGCCCGTCCTCTTTGAGGGATAGTCAGTTGGTCACTGTGGAGCCTGGGGCACTCCAGAACAACTAAGTGGTTTCACCACTTCACCGTCAGATACGGTGTTATGTGCTTTTTTGGATACTGTTCAATTGAGTTAGGGATTTTAGAAATTAGGTCAGAAACTGTTCCCAGAAGTAACAGATACTGTTTAATTGATTACAAAAAAGTTAACTTTCTTCGGTTGGACCCGTTATGGTTAAATTTGTCGAAATTGTTTAGGTTCTTTAGAAATCAGGCCATAGGCTGTTCTGGAGGAAACAGATACTGGTTAATTGATTACTCGTTATTTTAAATTTGTCGAAATTTCTTAGGTGCTCAATCTGTTAGGCCTGTCAGTGATTGTAAATACAAGATGTCTTTTGTAATATAAAATAATAGAGTTTTGCCTGAGCTTGGTGTGAGACTGTGTGTGACGTGCAGCTGCGGCGCTGAGGGCTATTTTTAGACTGTGTGTGAACATGCAAATGAGCTGTGAACTACACAGAGGACTTTTGCTTCCTGTTTGCTTGTAATAAAAACGCTGATTTTGTTGATTATAATATTATAAATAAGGATTTGAATGACTACTCTGAATGTTTGATGTTCAGCTGGATTTTAATATAGAAGAGATAAATTGTGTTTGAGTAAGACCGGCACTTCAGTCGGCAGAGTGTGATTGTGATGAAAATGATATTAAATAAATCTCTTAGTGTGTTGATACAGGTGGCTACGGGCCTGGACCACCCGGCCCCATGAGCAAACAAAAAGTTAAGTTAACCCACCTACAAACACACATACACGCAATGAAGAAACAGCTTACACCCATGAACATGTGAAGATTTTCCAGCAAGTTTAAAGCAGTGAAGCTTAACATACACCCGCCGTTACACAATAAAGTTTATCCACTACTAACAAATAAACTCTCTGGGTTGCAGGACAACATCTTAACTTCAAAAAAAAAAAAAAAAAAAACACTGGTCTGACAAACCAGTGAAGATATGACAAATTTAGTGGTTAGAAAAGTCAAATTGTGACAAGTTTTCTGCCGATTGACAAATATAGGTGATTACTGAATGAAAGAAAATTCCATTTTGAACTTTAAATACAATCTTAAGAATTTTAAAATGTACCTGTGTCGTCCTGTCAGCTTGGTGGGTTATGAGAGGATTATATGGAGAGAAAAAAAAAAAAAAAGGGGGAGTGAAGGCTGACACAGGGCCTGGCCCCGGTGTTTCTCCCCTCTCTGACTGATATAGCCAATACAACATCATTAGTTTTGTTTTGTTTTTTTTGTTTTTTTTCTCTTTATGTTTGATTACAGGTAGGGAAGCCGAGGCTGACCTGGACACCTGCTCTCCCCTCCACCATCGTTGCTCACTCCTCCACCATCTTTGAAGTGACCCTGACCAAATGCTACAGCAGCTGGACCTATAACAACAGCTTGAAAATGTCAACAGTGCTGCAGGAAAACGATATCAGGCTGCGGAGATGGAGAGTGTTAAATCCAAGGCCCGTTTCACTACACGGGGAGATTTCCGTCAGTCTCTCTTCTTAAATGAGAAGATTGAGAAAGGTCCGGCTCCCACCAATGACTTTGACCACCTGCTATAGAGGAACTATCGAGAGCATACTGAGCAGCTGTATCACTGTCTGGTTCGGGAACAGCAACATGCCGGACAGACGAGCTCTACAGAGGGTTATGCGAGCAGCTGAGCGCACCATCCGCTCCGAACACCTTGACCTGCACTCAATCCACAGCAGGCAGTGCCTGATCGGACACACCCCTCTCACACACTCTTCACATTCTTGCCATATGGAAAAAGACAGCTTCAGCGGACAGAGCTGTGACGACACGCCCATTAAGCCCGGAGGAAAAGTGAGGCCGAGCAAAACAATGCTCACCTTAACAACTCTGCATTAAAACTGTGCAGGACAGTGACGGACCAACACTGATGATCGGGCAGCAAAACAGGGCGTGCCACAGACAAAGGAAAACTGAGGACAGGAGGCACCTCAGAATGGAGAAAAACACCAGGAGAAAATAAGCTGAAGGCACAGGGGTCGGGGCTCAGACAGGAGCTGACCTCTGGGAAGAGCCGAACAGCAGAACCACAGAAGGTCCAAGGGAAACATCAATGGACTTTAATCTGATTTCTACGGAAAAGACTCTGAGGTTTCTGCCCTCAATAAGACCTCGAGGCATCAGAGCAGAAACTGAGCATGGCCCAGGAGGAGCTAGCTGAAAATCGAACCCATCAGGCTTGGAGTCCAAGACACCGGACTTGAAATCAGGCCGGAGCATCCTGGAGCTAGATGAGCAGTGTGATTTGTCCGGTCTGCTATGGAGCAAACGTTAGGGGGATGGCTTCCTGTCGCCTCTGCCGTCCTCCGATCGCTCAGCGTCCTGGGCTGCCCAGCTCCGGACTGAACGCTCGGGCCGAGACACCCAAACAACCATGGACTCCATTCCCCTGGAATGGGACCACGACTACGACCTGAGCCGGAACAGGAAAGTGATGAACACAAACACACACACAAACACACACATCTACATGCACCGACTCAGAGTGAAAAGAAACATACATATGAACATATGCACTCGTTGATTGAGGGAGAAATGACACACACACACACACACAAATTAAAATGTTGATTCAATGAACTGAGAAGTGATCCACACACACACACGCTGATGCAATGAAGAATGCTTTACTAACAAATGCTGCACACAAACATCCAAATACGGAGTTCGTTACAACAGCAAGAACTGATTGATTATTTATTGCTTAAATGTATTTCATGCCACGCAGAGGGCATTTGTGTAGATTTAGAGGACATGGTCTGAAGCACTTTGATAATGAAAACAATGTCTGTGCGTGATGTCTGTTTATGGCTCAAAGCCTCCACTGAATTGTTTACTGTGCTTCACACAGTCTAACAAGGAGCAGTGGTACAGAGCGAAAATGATGAATGAATGGTGTGAGTTTTATTTCGAAGAGAATATGAAAAGGTTGTGTTGATTCAACTTAGTTGTTTACGTTTTTGCCAAAGTAAAGAGTTGGTGTGTAACTAGTGTCCACTATTGAGTCAAGTAAACCCAACATGTTTTGTTGGTGCAAAAAGGAGTTTTGGTTGATCTTTGGGTTTTGTTTGATACTAGGTTGATTCTATCAGTGAGGTTTGGATTGTTTTCTTTCTCTGAGAGAGAAAAGGATGGTTTTATGCTTGGGCATGTTTGTAATGGGCCCCAGTATCTGTTATTATGAGTGTTTAATTGGTTACGTCTGTGTTTGCTTTCGTTACAGTGCACTGAGATAAGAACATCTGAGAGGTGTGATCCACCGGTGGTGATATTTTGGTATTTTGTGAGCTCCTGATTTAACAAATCGGCTCCTTAATCCAGACCTGAGAGGTTGAACTTTAAAGCGCTATAAAATATTCTTACTGAAAACAGTCGCGAAGTATTTTTCTCCATGATTATAATGGGCTGAGGAGAAATTCACTTGTATGGGACACTGGTCGAATGAAAAGTCCTGATCCTAAAAGGATTGCAGCGAGTCAATCCAGTCCAAGAAAAAGCAATAAATAAGGAACTGTTTCCTTTAAAATGATGACGTCATCTTGCTGGTGAAGGAGCCTCGAATAGGTTGCGCGTGAGACTCCATTATCAGCAATATCTGGTATGAATGTGTGTGAATGTATGCATGTGACTGGACTGTTATGGACTGACGACTAAAAGCTTTAACTGACTTGGTACTGAGACAAAGACGGTACCGACTTTAGGATTAGTAAATGTCCACAGACAGTTCACCCAGCCTGTAAAAGAAGGGTGGATGTTTTGTCTTGCTTTGTTTTGTTTTTGCAAGAGCAGAAGGTTGACAGAGACTGAGGGGGGAGGCTGTAGCTTCACAGGAGTGTGAACTGCGGATTTAACCCTTGGGTTGCCAAGTTGGAGTTACTGATGCTTACATAAAAAATTGTGTTTTAGTAGCTGTGTTTCGATTAGGGTACCATTATAAAATGGTTGGGAATGTTAAATGCTAAAATGAAGAAAAGGTTTGAATTCACTTATGACTGAACATGTTATTAGTATTAATCATAGTGGGTCACTGTAAAGAGTCAAGTAACTTTTATAGAGGAAAGAAAGAAAAAAAAAGAAAAAACCCTCTACCGAGGCCTATAAATAACAGGGAATGATAGACTTGCCACACGCAAAATAGAGATAATGTAATGATAAATACTGGTCCCCGCCTTTTGGGTGACATCTTGAAATAGTCAGCAATTTAAAAGTAAGATAGAACCGACAGGGGTGGTGCTGCACAAGAACGAGAGTAAGATAAAGTAAAATATTGTGTTTAGCTTTGAGAAGTTTAAATTAAAATGTACCATTACACTCAGAGGATCAATATGAAGTTTGATATATGCTAATTTTGAGTGAAGTACATGACTGGTGACTGTTCTGTTCTGTCCTGAGCTTTTGTTTTTACAGCACCCGCTTGACCACACCAACAGTTTTTCGCCACCGAAAAGGAGTACTTGTAGAGAATAGAGAATGGGGAGGAAAATCACCAAAACTGGGAAAGGTAAGCCCCAAAGGGGGTGATAACACCATAACTTTCACTTATGGTCAAATTCTTAAAATTTGACCCCGAACTTGAAAAATTCTTCAAATATTTAGAGACAAAGTAGGTTGAAATAAAATATAAGGTTATAAACCACAAAAGGATGAAGCAAATGAATTGATAAGATGGTGAATCGATACGCAGTAAGCTGTCGATCACGTTGATTATGTTTATTCTAGTGAGCAGAGCAGGATTATTATTACTAAAGAATACAAATGAAATAGCAAAAACTAGAAGTGGAAAAACATTTGTGCTAACGGAAATAAAATCAAAATAAGAAAAAAGGAAAATTGACTAAAATTGTAATGAGTGTTTACAAAACTAATTAAAATCAATTGGATTTATAGCAAAATGTGTGTAGCACCATTGTTGTGTGTATGCCCTACGATAGTCAAGTCATTTAAACTTTACATAGTGCATAGGGGAGTTCATTGATCACTACTGTGAAACTAATAAGATTTAGGAGCTATGTAAGAAACTTACAGGTTCCACTGAAATTTTTATAAGCAGGATATTAAAACTTATTTATATAACAATATCAAAAATGTAGATCAGGGACCAACTTAGAAGTCACTGACACTTGACTAGCTGTAAACCATTGGTTTAGGAATAAGTGATTGCACTGGGCTTTCTATTACACAAAAGTCAACTCATTTATGATATCTGAGGAAGTATTGTGATTTAATTTGGAGACACAAAGGAACATTTGGCACTTCCCACATCTCACATATGTTTACTGTTGCACCCAACCATTCCACAACTGAAATGCCTGTGACTCCTAATTATTTCAGGCAAACGGAGCGAACCATATTCTGTTATAATCCCATCTGATTGGGGCTTTTATTCTTGACGTTTGGAGAGAGCTCTTCATTACTAGTACTAGTCAGGTTTTGTTCACATGTTTGTTCCAGGTCTCTCAGTCAAGAGGAGTTTGAACTCCAAATATGGTGAAGTCTTTTCGCACATTGAGATCACTAATAACTCTTAGCAAAAATGTGATCTTGTAGAAACAATCAGGTGACATGGAGTCAGTTATAAGTGCGACTCTCAGTTTTACTTTATTGGAAAATATTTTTGCATTTTATCCATATTTGTTTTTAACAAAAATCAAAATTCCACATTCTCCTGCATATCAGTTTTGAACCCGATAGGACGACAGATTGTGGCCCTGTGTTTTCCTCCATTACACCTGCCACTGCATCTCGATAATCTTTGTGTTGTTCCTCCTGGGGTGTCACTCTCCCCTATCTGGCTCACATGACTCTTACCTTTTGAAAAATTATGTTTGAATCTCGCTATTCGGTCAAGAATTCTCTATGCCCTTGTTAAAGAGTTGTCTACTAGGAAAAAGTGAAATGAATATAAGTATAAAGTCCCGACGTGCACTACAGTATAAATTAATAGGTTAGGCATGTTCTCCGTGAAATTAAATAAGCTTAAAATAAATAAATAAAAATAATAAAATAAAACTCTGAGTTTAACAAAATGTTTCAAATGAAAATATCAGGTCTATCTCTCTGGCTTTCATAAAATGTAAAAAGGGTGGGAAAAAACAATTGGTAAGACCACCACCCCACACATGTGATATTATTTAAAGGTACGGTTGTCCTCTTTAAGAAACATCAGGACTTAGAAGAGTGGTAAGTAGAGTATGAGAGCTACATGTGAACACTAAATGTACACTATGGTGTGTTAAAATAAATTAGAGGGCCGTCAGGGGGTTATGAGGGACATTTATAAAGCAAAAATCCCACAAATCTTGAAATGCACTTGAAAAGCTCACACACGAAGGTTAGCTTAGCTGACCTTGAAGAGCTCCCCCATTCAACCCACATCACCGGAAAACAGCTAACACCAGATAAGGCAGCGTGGTGCAGCCCGAGACAACAGGATTGGAACATCTAAATAATTGTGCGAGCACCTTCAAAAGGTTTGTCGATTGACCAAAATTATGAACACGCAGTGCAGCAGGAGTTAATAGTCTTAATACCCAGGGATAAGCAGGGGAGCATGGCTGATGTGTTGAAACTGGAATTTTGTGACACTTAGTTTTGGCAAAATACAACTAAAATTATAACTGGCACTAATCAACATTAACCTGAAACTGAGGATTTTCGGACAATATAAATTAGACTAAACTAGCAAAGACTTGGTAAACATTGATTACACCTGGTACAAACATCAGGACTGATGACTATTATAAATCTGGAGTCGAAACTAAAATAAAAAATAAGAACTAATGAAAATAGTAAAACGATTTGAACCCTGGTGTGGAGTTTTGCAACTCTGACCAGGAAGCAATATAAAATGGATTGTTGGAACAGTTGGCGTTAAAGTCTCTTTCGGCACTCCAGTCTACGATGGCATTGAACATCTTTAGCCGTTGAACATCTTTAGGGCGGAAAAGGGTTGGTGTGACCAACGGGTGGTTTGGCTTGTTGTAAGTATATTTTGAGATCAGGTGGCTCTGGATGGACCAGTTACCAGGTCTTGGAAAGAGGACAGACTCATTAAATGAGAAGAAGGAAGTTCCTGGGATTGAAGATCCTCTGGGTGAGTGGTTGATTGAAAACATTCATAAAATAAAAGCTATCTGTTGTTATTGATTGGTAATAGATTGATAATTGGCCACATTTACGGCTGTGTTGACTTGTTGTGGACGTAGTCTGCCTCATGTTTGAGCACTCTGACTAAACAGGTTGAAAATAGACACATTAGATGAGAAGAGTATGCAGCGCCACCCTGTCAGACCCCAGTGACGATGGAGCTCAGTGATGAATCAGGTGAGCTGCATTTATGGCTGTATCATGGCAGAGTTTCCCCTGCTGTGGTCAGTGAAGAAAAATCAGGAGAATGTCAAATTTAAGAGAGCCATCTATAAACGTTTATGTGTCAGGTTGAATGGGACAAAAGGGGGTGTTTTACTGTTGTTTTAATATCAGCATTTTATTGTTGTATGAGACTTATGCAACGAGCATTTATAGAAGCTTTTGACCGTATTCTAACATTTGTGTCCCTGTGATTGTTATAACCTCTGATTAGTCTTTTATTTACAGGTGTTAGGATATTGATTTAATTTTTCTTTGCAGGGGTAATCATGATAATTTATATACATATGGCAGTTTGTTGCTCATTATAGAGTTGCGCTCAAGTTAATAAGGGTCAAAAGCTACAGTCAGCGCGAGGTCTGACTGATCTATGGTGTGGAGTGACTTCGAGCATGGAGGGCTGCACGCGCTTACATAACACTAAGATCATGTTATTCTTTGTGATTTTTATTCAATTATGTCTTTTGCTAGGTATAAGTAGTGGCAGTTAATTAGACGATATTCATTAAAATATTAAAAATACTTGAGTCAGAACATTGCACGCAGATCAACTTAATATTCTGGGTAACGTGGTGCCTGCCTCACCTTTTCTTTTAATGTTCTAGTTCTGTTGATTTGACACATTGGAATGTGTCAAAAAAAGGGGGGGAAAGTTGAGCTTTAACATCAAACAAGGATTATTTGAACATTTTTATAACTTGATTTGTGTCTTTAATAACTTAGGAATGGTAAAGCTTAAGCTAATGGTGGCCCGAGAAGTTTACGGTCTTTTGTAGAGAATCAGTGAGAAGCATAAATCATTATTTATTTATCATTATTTCCATCCACTAGAAGGTCAGTAGATAATAACATTAGATTATTAGGGCTAGGAAGGGGGTGTTTTGGTTTTCTGTCTCTTACAGAGAAAGGAACAGACACCAGACGAGGCCACAGAGATACGAGGGTCCTTCGCAGCAGAGACAGATACAGTGACTGCCGAGACACCAACTGGGTCCAAGGGTCATGGCGTTTGGGCTCCAGCTAGTCACTTCAAAAGGATGAATCCCATAAATACAGCAATAACCATGAAGGGGTTGACGGAAATCCGGAAACACCAGACCAACGAGGTTCGAGAGGCTCTTGGGCAAAAGGGGGACGCCTTCCTGTTCTTTTCTGGAGGATACACGGGAGACACAGGACCCGAGGATACACAGATCGTTGTTTGAAATAGGGGCAGAATAATCCCCTGATCTGTGTCACGACTGAAGGGTTGTCTAACCCCTGAGGTTGAAGTAAGAAGAACAGAGGATCACGCAACTGGACGACACTGGTAGCTGCAGCAATAAAATAAAGGTTAAGAGCTCTTCGGACAGAGGTTCTAGTCTACGTCTGAATGGTATAAGGGAACACCAAATAAAGCTGTGGGAGAACAGGGGAGTGTCATCTGGACCTGCTATCCTTGTAGTAATAGTTTGTCTTGCACCTGACTTGCGCAAACACAGAGGTCATCTTACATATGGTTTGCCCGTCAGGGGGACAAAGGACCTCAGGAGTGAGAAGAGATGAACCCGGCCACACTGGGCTACAGGGTGTTTGTGAGCTCATTAGAATAATGAGCTCATCAGGGGGAATTGTAAAATTATGATATTATTTTATGCCATGTTAGACCCCGAAATAAAGATTGTGAATTATTATGTAGTTTAAGTTGGCATTATTCTCCTGAATTAGAAGAAGGTGATAATTATTGCAGTATTTAAACTGATTTGCATTGCATTAGACTGCTGATTTATTGTGAATGAATGATATTGTTTATGATGCATTATACTGTTGAGTTATAAGGAATACTGTTCGCAGAAAGTCATCGCCTTATTTGTCTGATTAGAAGAGAATAGAACATGCTGGAGTTTTCTGCCCCATCTCAGCACGAGCAGATAAACAGGGAGCCAAGGTCGTAGCTTAGGCGCCGTGTGAGAGAAAGAATGTGAATGTTTAGGCTTTTATGATAAGATGGGAGAACCAGAGGCTATAAGAGTTTGAGCAATGCTCCACCACTTTGAGATTTGAGGCTGTCTGCATCAGTGTCCATCTCCCACGTGTGTGATCATTAAATCATCGTTTGACTCAACCCGACCGGACCAGTGTTGTTATTGTGGTTTTTCTCTTGTCTCCATCCCCAATATTTTGAACCTTAACAGTTATCAATTCACTTCAACCAAAATTAGGAACACTTGGTGCGGCAAGAGTTAATAGTGATTAGTCCCAACACCCAAGGATAACCAGAAGAGCATGATTGATATGATGGAACTGAGATTTTGTTACACTTAATTTTTGTAAAACACAAATAAAACTAAACTGAAACTAAGGATTTTTAGAAAATAAAAACTAGACTAAACTAGCAAAGAATTGGTAAAAACTAATTACAACTGGTAGAAATTGAAAATCTGGAGTTGAAACTAAATAAAAAATAACAACTAATGAAAATGGCGAAACGTTTAAAACCCTGGTGCAGAGATTGGCAAATCTGACCAGGAACGTTATAAAATGGATTGTCAGGACAGTCAGCGTTAAAGCCACTTTTGACAGTCCATACTAGGATGGCATTGGACATCTTCGGGGCAGGAGAGGGTTGGTGTGACCAAGGTGTGGTTTGGCTTGTTGTATGTATATTTGAGATCATGTGGCTCTGGATGGACCAGTTACCAGGGCATGGAAGGAGGACAGACTCATTAAAGGAGGAGAAGGAATTTCCAGGGATTGGAGATCCTCTGGGTGAGTGGTTGATTAAAAGCATGCATAAAATAGAAGTTATCTGTTTTTATTGATTGGTAATAGATTGATAATTGGCCACATTTACAGCTGTATTGACTTGTTGTGGACGTAGTCGACTTCAGGTTTAAACACAATAAATTAACAGGTTGAAAATAGTGACATTAAAGGAAGAGTATGCAGCGCCACCCTGTCAGACGCCAGTGATGGTGGAGCTCACTGATGAATCAGGTGAGCTGGATTCATGGCTGATTCAAAACTAAGATCCCCCTGCTGTGGTTAGTAAGGGGAGAACAGGGGGAAATAAAATTTAAAAGAGGCATTTATAAACGTTTAGGTGTCAAGTGAAACGGGATAAAGGGGGTGTTTTACTGTTATTTCAATGTCAGCATTATTATTGTATGAGACTCATGCAACAAGCATTGCATCGATGATCATTTATTGAAGCTTTTGACCTTGTACTAACATCTGTGTTCCTGTGATTGTTATAACCTCTGATGAATCTTCTATTTACAGGTGTTAGGATAATGATATAATTTTTCATTGCAGGTGTAACCATGATCATTTGTATACATATTGCAACTTGTTGCTCATTGTAGAGTTGTGCTCAAGTTAATAAGGGTTAAAAGCTACGGTCAGCGCGAATGTCTGACTGATCTATTGAGGGAAAAGGCTTCGAGCATGGAGGGCCGCACGCGCTTACAAAACACTGATATCATGTTATTCTTTGTGATCTTTTCTTCAATTATGTCTTTAAGTTTAGTTTAAGTAGTGGCAGTTAATTAAACGACCTTTATTAAAATATTAAATACCTGAGTCAGAACATTACACGCGGATCACCTTAAGAGTCTGGGAAACTTTGTAGCTGCCTAACTTTTTTTTTTTGAATGTTCTAGCTCCGTTGATTTGACACATTGGAATGTGTCAAAAAAGGGGGGGAAGGTTGAGCTTTAACATCAAACAAGGATTATTTGAACATTTTATAACTTCATTTGTGTCTTTAATACCTTAGGAATGGTAAAGCTTAAGCTAATAGCGGTCCGAGAAGACGGACCTTTTAGAGAATCAGTGAAAAAGCATAAACCATCACTTTCATGTTTAATCATTACTCATTGAAATGAACTGAGTAGCGTTTAGAAGATTTGTTGATTTCTTGGTCTTTTGTTAAAAAGAGGGGTTTCAATAATTTTCAGACACACTTTGACAATGTGCTTATAATGAGTTGGCACTTGGTCTTTTGAAGGTCATAAGCTTCGTTCGGCGTGATGGTTCGGACTGATATATTGCAGGTATTGACTTTGAGTGCAGAGGGCTAAATGCAAACACGCTTACACACACATATGATTAGAATAAGTCCCTGGGACATTCTGAATGTTTTAAAACCAATTCTGAGTCACTAGAAGGTCAGTAGATAACAACATTAGATTATTAGGGTTAGGAAGAGAGGTGTTTTGGTTTTCTGTCTCTTACAGGGAAAGGAACAGACACCAGACGAGGTTACAGAGATGCGAGGATCCTTCGCAGCAGAGATAGACACGGTGACTGCCGAGACATCAACTGGGTCCAAGGGTCATGGCGTTTGGGCTCTAGCTAGTCACCACAAAAGGATGGATCCCATAAACACAGCAATAACCATGAAGGGGTTGGCGGAAATCCGGGAACACCAGACCAACGAAGTTCGAGAGGCTTTTGGGAAAAAAGGGGACACCTTCCTGTTCCTTTTTCTGGAGGATACACAGATCGTTGTTTGAAATCGGGGCAGAATAATCCCCTGATCTGTGCCACAACTGAAGGGTTGTCTAACCCCTGAGGTTGAAGAAAGGAGAGCAGAGGATCACCCAACTGGACGACACTGGTAGCTGCAGCAATAAAATAAAGGCTAAAAGCTGTGGGAGACCTGGGAAGTGTCATCTGTACCCGCTATTGTTGGAATAATCGTTTTTCTTACATCTGAACTGCGCAAACACAGAGGTCATCCCACATATGGTTCGCCCCTCAGGGGGACAAAGGACCTCAGGAGTGAGAAGAGATGAACCCGGCCACACTGGATTGAAGGGTGTTGGTGAGGTCATTATTCTAATGACCTCATCAGGGGGAATTGTTAGATTATAATATTATTTTATGCCATGTTATACCCCTAATTAAAGATTGTGAATTATTATGTAGTTTTAGTTTGCATTATTCTCCTGAATTAGAAGAAGCTGATAATGGTTGCATTAGTTAAACTGATGTGCATTATATTAAACTGTTGATTTATTGTGAATGAATGATATTGTTTTATGATGCATTATACTGCTGAGTTATAAGAAATACTGTTCGCAGAAAGTCATCGCCTTATTTGTCTGATTAGAAGAGAACAGAACATACTGGAGTTTTCTGCCCCATCTCAGCAGGAGCAGATAAACGGGGAGCCAAGGTCGTAGCTTAGGCGCTGTGTGAGAGAAAGCATGTGAATGTTTATGCTTTGTATGATAAGGTGGAGGCACCAGAGGCTATAAAAGTTTGAGCAATGCTCCACCATTTTGAGATCAGAGACTGTCTGCATCAGTGTCCATCTCCCACGTGTGTGATCATTAAAATCATCGTTTGACTCAACCCGACCGGACCAGTGTTGTTATTGTGGTTTTTCTCTTGTCTCCATCCCCAATATTTTTGAACCTTAACACACCTTAAAATGTTAGAGACTAACCCACAATCAGACAATCCCATGTGAGCAGGTTTTGGTGATGGTGGGAAGAAAGAAATTAATCTTACAGAAAAATACTGCCAATGAAAATAGGCTCCAGGAAGCTCAGCAAAGCCCTGACTCTGTTTTTTTCCCCAGACATGAATAGCTGGCCATTTCTTTTATGAATAAAGCTGCTATAAAAGTTATAATTTTCTTCTTAAACATGCAATATAAATTTTAAAAAAAAGTCCTAGATCTCTAAACTGACCACAACATGAAATAATTCTTTTAACAAATACACAAAAATGTGAATATTAAAAATCTTTTGTTTATATTTCCACCCAATTCCACCCAAAATTAAATAAAAGGTTATTTGACTAAATCTATACAGGTGATCACAGAAAAGTCTGAATCCTGACCTTAGAGTTTCCAGTTTACAGTGTGGACCTTTCACTGAAACTGAGAGAAGATTCACTTTTGAATCATGGAGATCATTGTTACTTAGGTCCAGCCGTCTCAAATTAGAGTATTGGGAGTTGAGGACTGAGAATAGAGCTTCACAACTTCTCTCTAAGGAGTTACAGTGGTCCAGTCTGAAAAATAAAAGGTAAACAATTAAACTAACTCAACTTTTGTTAAGGTGCGGTGAGGAGTTACAAAATTCAGTAACATTCAGTCAGTCCTGATTTTTTTTTCTTTGGAAATTTCCTAGTAAGATGTGAACACAACAGACAATTTACTGCAAAGCAAAATATTACTTTATCTGACCTCAGAGTATTCAGTTTACAGTTGAGACTCTTCAGTCCAATAGACAAAATCTTCACTCCTGAATCATGCAGTTTATTGTTACCCAGGTCCAATTCTTTTAAACTAGAAGACTGGGAGCTGAGAATTGAAGACAGAGTGTCATAGCTTCTCTCTGAGAGGTTGCAAATATTCAATCTGAAAAAACAAAACAAAACACAAACATCAAAACAAATATTGGTGTCAAACTATAATCAAGTTATAGTGAAGATCTACTACTAATAGCAATATTCAATTTTGATCTATTTTTTATGTTTCTTTTTAAGAATCATTATTATTGTGTGTTAATGTTAGAAAAAAAAGGCTGTTTACTTTATTATGGACATGCATTTAAGAAACAACAACAATTAGATACAAATGAACTTTATTAGCCAAATTCTTTAATTAGTTGATTTTCTAAATGAATGAAAAGAAATTAAGACAAGATCTGACCTGAGCGTTTCCAGTCTACAATGTGGACTCTCCAATGCAGCAGAAAAAATCTTAAATCCTGAATCCTCCAGGCTGTTAATACTCAGGTCCAGCTCTCTCAGACTGGAGTACTGGGATCTCAGAACTGAGGACACGCCTTCACATCCTGTCTCTGAGAGGTTAGGAACACTAAGCCTGAAACAACAAATGCAGTTTGTAATGAAATGAAATCTCTTTATACCTTTATGCACTGAACATATACAAGAGAAATACATATTTATGTACGCAATAGAATTCATAGTTAACACAATAATCAAATCAAATCTTGTATATTTGCTTCCCCAGATGACAACTTTAGCGCATTTGGTATTTGTTCAATAAAACCTCAATTGCATTTTATATATTTAAATGGAAACCAGTTTGGGGCTGAGAGATTTGGTCAAATATACTTTATCTGAGGCAATGTTTGAACATATATCTCTCAAAAACTAATGACATAAAAGCATGTATTTAGTGAAATTAATTTTTGCTATGATCTAAAGAATCTGATTCTGTTCGTGTAGGCGTAAGGTTTTCAGTGAGAGGAACATTTTGTGGTCTCTTCTTAGATCCATTAGCACTGAGCATGGCTGTTATATGTCTGTGAAGGTTCTCAGTTATCCAGGTCATCGTAGTCAAAGGAGCCTGCAAAGAAAACACTTTTCTTTGAAAGCTCCTTTGACCATGGCTGTTATAGATTGCAGCTTTCTCCCCTATAATCTTTCAATACTGCTCTGTCTCTGGCCATGGTGCGGCTGTTCTCATATTGTTCCCCTGCCACTGAGAGTGCACCTTGGATGGTTCTTGTATGGCCTCTCTTGCATACTTCTTCAAGTGGTACAGGCTGTGAATGTTCCTCTGGCAGTTCCCCAAGGCCTCAGGTATGAACAGCTTGCTGTACTTCTTAGACACCTTATTAGTTGCACCTTTCTGCAACTCTAATAGTTTGCTAACTTGCCTCTGTTCGACACAAATTCATATACTGAGCAGCAGATATACCACTGACTAGATGTTCTTTGTTGTGGCAAATGTATCATATACAAACACCGCCATGGGACCTTGAGCCACATTGCTATAAATACCCTACACTCATTAGGTGGTATTCAATTGAAATGGAAAACAACCAAAAATGTGTTGAGTCAAATTGCTTCAAGTCAAACGTTGTAGATACTAGTGGGAAAGGGATATTATTATAGCAAAAATGTCTTGATGCACGTTCAGTTATCCAGGTAAGTAAATCCCCAAGCATTGATTCTGTTCATGTGGATGTAGCATTGGCAGTGGGAGAAACGTTTAATCACTCATCCAAGTGACTTCTTCAGTCTCAGCTGACAGCAGGTTTCCCCCACTCTTATAAACAGTACATTTGCATAATGACTGAAATTAGCACCATTAATGAACAATGGGTTTGTGAGGTCTGTTCCTTGATCCTTAATATGCAATTTGTCATAACCATTGATCAACAACCACTGATCAAAGACCACTGATCACTGATTATGACCATTGATCAATGGCCATGAGTACCATTCACAGAGAGTTAGAGAATGGCTGCAATCACAGCATTGTAGGATGGTGACAGATAGGCCCGTTCCTCGATACAGAGATGGTCTTTCCCTTTTCATGTAAATTGCCTCCCTGACTCCGCGCTCAAACCAGCGTTTCTCTCTGTCCAGGATGTGTGGATGGTGAGAATCACTGAGTCATTGATTTAATTAGGGTTAGGTGCAATTTTTTTTGGTTACTTTTACATTTTCCTGTTTTTCTTTAACTGGTTTATATATTTTAGTTAATCAGTTTATCTTCTTGCAACCAGGTTTAAACTGTCTTTTATTAAAAGGTGGTAAAATATCAAAGTTGAAATCCATGTAAAAATGTAAAATTATAATGGTTAAAATATTTTGAAATTCCTTTTGCTGTTTTAAACTTATGAAACAATTTGTTTCATATGTTTAAAAGACCATCTATTGATCATTTTTACAAATATGCTGTTTTAATGTTTAAAGACTTAAAGTCTTTAAAAGACTTAAAGTCTTTAAACAATAAAACAGCACCTTTGTGTGCACCTTTCAGCAGCACATTTTAGCAGCATGGTGGTGCTGTGATTAACACTGTTGCTTCACAACAACAAAGTCCTTAGTTCATTTCCACCACCACCTCAGAAATGGTGGAATCCCTGAGTGCAAAGACCCTGGTTGGTTTCCATGTTCTCCCCGTGTTTGCATGGGTTCTCTCCCAGTACTTCGGCTTCCTTCCAGAGTCCAAAGATATGCAGTTAGTGGGAATAGGTTCATTAATATTTCTAAATCGCCCAAAGGTGAGAATGTAAGTGTGTATGTGACAGACTGTCGACTTGTCCAGAGTGTACCCTGCCTTTTGTCTTCTGCCTTTTGGTAGCTGGGATAGGCTCCAGCTAGGAATTTAAGAACCAAGTACAATAACCTCAGTTTTATCTATATTTAGAAGCAACGAGTTAAAGGTCAGAATAAAAATTTTAAATATGTAGATATACTTACAGAGCTTTGTTGGAGGCTTTGACCACTGGCAGCAGCCTCAGAAGAGCCTCCTCTGAAGCAGAGTATTTCTTCAGGTCAAACACATCCAGATCTTCTTCTGATGACAGTAAGATGAAGACCAGAGCTGACCACTGAGTAGGAAACAGTTTATATCTAGAGAGACGTCCTGATCTCAGGTACTCTTGGATCTCCTCCACTAGAGAACAATCATTCAGTTCATTCAGACAGTGAAACAGATTGATGCTTTTCTCTGCAGACAGATTCTCACTGAGCTTCTCCTTGATGTACTGGACTGTTTCCTGATTGGTCTTTGAGCTACTTCCTGTCTGTGTCAGCAGACCTCGCAGGAGAATCTGATTGGTCTGCAGTGAAAGACCCAGGAGGAAGCGGAGGAACAAGTCCAGGTGTCCATTTGGACTCTGTAAGGCCTTGTTCACAGCACTCTGGTAGAAGTGTTTCTCTGCAGATTCTCTTGTGTCAGAGTTCTTGGAGGTTATTTGTTGTTTTTCCAGCAGATTGAGTCCAGAGTTGATGAAGGTCAGATGGGCATGAAGAGCAGCCAGAAACTCCTGAACACTCAGATGGATGAAGCAGAACACCTTGTCCTGGTACAGTCCTCTCTCCTCTTTAAAGATCTGTGTGAACACTCCTGAGTACACTGAGGCTGCTCTGATATCGATGCCACACTCTGTCAGGTCTGATTCATAGAAGATCAGGTTTCCTTTCTGCAGCTGATCAAAAGCCAGTTTTCCCAGAGACTCAATCATCTTCCTGCTCTCTGGACTCCAGTGTGGATCTGTCTCAGCTCCTCCATCATACTTGACCTTCTTCACTTTGGCCTGAACCACCAGGAAATGGATGTACATCTCAGTCAAGGTCTTGGGCAGCTCTCCTCCCTCTCTGGTTTCCAGCTCATCCTCCAGAACTGTAGCAGTGATCCAGCAGAAGACTGGGATGTGGCACATGATGTGGAGGCTTCGTGATGTCTTGATGTGGGAGATGATCCTGCTGGCCTGCTCCTCATCTCTGAACCTCTTCCTGAAGTACTCCTCCTTCTGTGGGTCAGTGAACCCTCTGACCTCTGTCACCATGCCAACACAGTCAGGAGGGATCTGATTGGCTGCTGCAGGTCGTGTGGTTATCCAGAGGCGAGCCGAGGGAAGCAGTTTCCCCCTGATGAGGTTTATTAGCAGCACATCCACTGAGGTGGACTTTCTAGGGTCAGTTAGGATTGTAGTTTTGTGGAAGTCCAGAGGAGGTCGACACTCATCCAGACCATCAAAGATGAACACAACCTGGAAGTCTTCAAAGCTGCAGATTCCTGCTTCTTTGGTTTCAGTAAAGAAGTGATGAACAAGTCCCACCAAGCTGAACTTTTCCTCTTTCAGCACATTCAGCTCTCTGAAAGTGAATGGAAATATGAACTGGATGTCCTGGTTGGCTTTGTCTTCAGCCCAGTCCAGGGTGTATTTCTGTGTTAAGACTGTTTTCCCAATGCCAGCCACTCCCTTTGTCAGCACTGTTCTGATTGGTTCATCTCTTCCAGGTGAGGCTTTAAAGATGTCTTCTTGTCTGATTGTTGTTTCTGGTCTGTCTGGTTTCCTGGATGCTGTTTCAATCTGTCTGACCTCATGTTCATCATTGACCTCTGCAGTCCCTCCCTCTGTGATGTAGAGCTCTGTGTAGATCTGATTCAGAAGGGTTGGGTTTCCTGCTTTAGCGATCCCCTCAAACACACACTGGAACTTCTTCTTCAGGGTGGATTTAAGGTTACGATGACAAACGGCAGCTGGAAGTTCTGAAAGAGAAGAAACATTTAGAATATCACTTGAAAGTGGAAATAAACACTTAATTCCAAAAGAATGAATCTTTAAAACATGTTTCTCCATCTCATAAGACATCAGTAAATGTCTTATTTATCCAGCAGCTTAAATCTTTAGATAAATCCTCTTACGTCTCTGCAGACGGTCAGCCAGCTCCTCCTGCTTCATTCTCCTCAGAAAGTCCACTGTGATCTTCACAAATGCCTCTCTGCTGCTGCTCCTCTGACTCTTTAAGCATTCTGGGTAACCAGGACTCAGAACCATCTGGATCTTCTTCAGCTCGTTCTTCACAAAAGTGATGATGTTGTCCTCCAGCAGCTGGAACAGAATATTTATGAATGAGCCAATCAGACTGAAATCATGGAGCCAAACATCAGATCCATGTTGGACACACTGACGATCCACTGGTCTACAAAGAGCAGCATGGAGATGACTGTGAACAGAACAGATGTAACAGTAGTTGTTGTACATGTACAGACCATAAATATGGAGTCCAGCTGTGTTTGATGCTGCTGGGCAGACTGACCACTGGGAACCTCTGAGCTCTGCTGGTCCACTCTGTGGAGGAACCATGAAGGATTAGATCAACACAGGATAAAGATCCAGGAGTTTCTGCTCAAATAACTTCATCTGAATCAAGTCTGTCAAGTTTTAAACTCTCAGATTGTGAACATATCAGTAATTTTCAGTCTGTTTTCATGGACGTCCTTTCAGTGGTGATGTCAGGGATGATTTTGAAGAAGCTCATTAAACTGAACCATCAGCAGATCACTGCTCCAAAACCAGAACATGATCCGAGTCTCCCTCCACCACCAGAACACCAGCTTTACTAACGTGGTAGATCAGTGTAGTACAGATCAATAACTGATGAGTCATTTGATCAAAATCACTGAGTGCTTCACGTCTGACCCTCTGATGCTTCTGTAGACATTTTGCATATTTAATGAATGTCTGACAGTTTTACATTCATTCTATGAACACAGTGGAAATGTTGTGTTATAGTCTCCATGTTGTTTCCAGCATCATAAATTCTTAAGTTCAGAAAATTTGATTCTTTCTTCACAGCTGAAAAACAACAACATTTATTCTCTATTGAAATCTGCATCGTCCACTCCAAAGGTCACAATCTGAAGGTAACATCTGGTTTTGTTCCCTGTGGTTAACTCTGAGCATCAGTATGGTGGGATTTATCCACTACATCCACACCACTGTGGTTCAGTGTTGTCCTGATGGAGTAACAGCAGCCAGTATGATCCAGGCTTTAGCTGCTGGGTCTCTGTGTGACCTCTCAGACTGTTTAACAGATCAGACACAAAGAGAATCAGAGCAGCTCTGTTCTTTAAAGACAAACATGAACCCACTCAGGTCACACTTTCCCCACAGATATGAGCATCACTGTCCTCAAACAGCAAATGACCAAGTCGAACATTTGGATCTTTTCTCTTTCATTGTTTTCTTTTTAATGAATCTTTGTAACAATCTGAGGATGTTTCAGGTCATATTTATCCAGGAAACACAAACATGTAAAGGAGTCATCACAGCGCTCTGACCTCGTTGCTCCAGGTTCACCACTGAAGTCTGGATTATGACCTTTGGACACGTCACTCCTCACAGACGGACAGCTGGACCCTGCAGACTGTGACCTCTGACCTCTGCAGACACAAACATGATTGAAGCAGCTGTGATCACACAGACTGCAGATAATGCAGCTGTTTCCTGTCAGTAACATCCTCTTAGATTAGAGTTCAGCTTTTTACAGGAAAACTGGACAAAACTGATTTTTGTTACAAACTCATTTTCATTTCCTCTCAGCTCACAAACACAGTCAGACAATCAACCAGAGTCAACACTGATTATAATGTCAGTGCAGAATTATTTCTGTTACTCAGTGAGTTCAGCTCTCTGACCTCGTTGCTCCAGGTTCACCACTGAAGGCTGGATTTCGACCTTTGGACCAGTCACTCCTCACAGACGGACAGCTGGACCCTGCAGACTCTGCTCTGTCCTCCTCTTCCTCCATCATCATCTTCAGTCAGTCTGAGAGGTAAACCACAAACACTCAGTGAGTTCACATTAACACGAGGAACTGAGTTACAGTCGCTGACCTCTGACCCGTCATGTGACCATGAAACCAGGTCAATGTGTCTGTAGGTTCAGTCATCCAGGTCATGTGATCTAAGGAGCTTGGAGAGAAAAGAGACGTCTTTAAGTTTCTGGAAGACGTTTCATCTGAGAAGCTTCTTCAGCTCTAAAACCAAACGGTGGAGAGTCCCAGATATTTAAACCTGAGAGGGAAAGAAAGCATGTCGCTGACCCACCACTGATGTTATTTCAAGGAGGAAACTGAGAGCCTTTGCACCAGGAGCACAAACATCAGCTCCAGCAATGATCCACTGATGTGTTTTTATTCCATGTATGAATGTTGTTATTGACAGAGATGACGTTTGTGTGTCAGTGATGCAGTGACTGTTGTTGTTACCTGTACAGGCTGGTTAGACTCTATGAAACAGATCATACAGATCTCTGCATGTTAGAAGAGACTATTAAAGGTCATGAATGAGACAAAGGCAGGGAGGCGTCCTTTACAGCTAAACAGCAGAGTGAGAGAACAGCCAGCACCTCTACATTTATCACATTATACAGCACATGTATGATACTGACAGGGATGAGAAGAATTTAGTGATTCTGATCCCATCATTGATATTACTTATTGATTCTCAGTAGCTCTGCTCTGACAGTCACCACCATCACTGAGCAGCATATCAAAGACATTTGTGCACATTAACTGCATGTTGTGGCTCAAATGTTTGTGCATGTTGGAGGCATTTCCTCTTTGTTGTGATCAGTGTTGGTCATTACTCAAAACAGTCATTATTACACATATTACACAGAACACTTTAATTAAAAGTAATGGAGTACGTTACTTCATTACTCCTCATAACATTACTTTGATGTTACTGTGTAAAATGAACAAATGAGCATGTAACAACATAAAGCTGAGGTACAGCCCCACACACCAACACAGATCCTGATGAGGTCACGTGATGTTTCTCTGAGTGTTTATGAACACAAATCAAAGATGAAACAGCACAAAGACACTTCAAAGTGATTCTACTGTAGAAACATGAACAGGTAGAAACCTGCAGCCTGACTGCTCATCACTTTGTTACCTGTTCAAGTTCAGCAGCAGCAGCTCACTTTATCACGGTGCTGGTCTGGGGTCAGTGTTTACTCAGCTTTACGTCACTCTGGGTTCTTGGCTAGCTTAGCTTTAGCTTAGTGTTAGCATGCTGTGTGCTAGCTTAGCGTCAGAGCTCTGCAGGTGTCTCGTGTGTAAATATTAATCACAGTGACAGTAAAGGAGGTAAAGGGCTGTGACGTCATCACGTACGCTGCGTCCTCTGTGGGCTCTGAGTGAACTCAAAGTACAAACTACAAGTACACAAACACGAACGTAGCTCGGAGTGGCGGACACACTCGGCCTCGTTGGTCCAGCTGTGAGTCCGTTACCGTGAACTATGGAGCGGCAGATTTGTGCTGAACTAAGCTGCACACAGCTGATGTTAGCCAGGAAACATTACACACTGACTTTAATGGAGAGACCGGAAATACAAACACACACAGTTTGTTGTGTGAAGAAATCAAACACGAGCTGAACAAACAGTAAAGTTCCTAAAGACAAACTGTTAAAGGAGGAAACAAAGCAAACTTACAGTTTCTTCACACACCAACAACAAGCTCCACTCCACACCTGGACACTAAACACGGACACACAGGTGAGCTGCTTCCTGGAAGGAGGCGGGGCTCCACCTGAAACTCAGCACAGGTGGGAGGGGCTCAGCTCTGTGTGTGCTGATGTGTTAACTTTAAAAATATGCCGTCTGACTGCTCAGACTGAGTCAGAGTAAAGTTCACATGCTGACGTGTGGAGACATGAAACCTTGTTGTAGCTGCAGGTGTGAACACACTGATCCCAGATCAGCTCTGCTGTGTTTGTAACATGAACATTTCTGCTGCAAAGCTTCAAATGTTCAGCATGTTTCTCTGTTTCCAGTCTATAGATCCAGTCACACTTTCTACCTTCACCTGTGCAGTAAAGACTGAGAGCAGAGCTGAAACCAAGCGTCCAATCAGGGAGCAGCATCAACACCTGAGCTTCATTCAGACTCTGTTATTGAAGATGTTGTTGGTACAAAGTTCATCTGCTGCTCACATGAATCCATGAAAGATTTATTTCACTGAATGTTTCTTCAAAGCTCATTTCAACCTGTTGAAGTCATGAATGAAAGTGCAGACTGAGAGTGGATCACATGATGTTTGAGGTGTGTCATGTGACATGTTCAGTATTGTCACACATGTCTAGATTGTCCCTGATATCATAACTGCTCAAACACTGATGATTATATTTGAAGAATTATTCCTGATGGCAGCAAAGTTTGAATGGAGCTCTCTGTCTGTGCTGATTTGTCGCCCTCTGGAGGTCAAAGCACAAACTGCATGATGTCACTGTAACCACCACAGTGACAGGAAGTGTTTTTATGACTGAAACACTGAAATGATGCTAACGGCTGTCGTTAGGCTCACTGACAGCAGTGCTGATGTGTTCATGTCAAACACTGGCTCAGGTCAGACTCCTTCATCCTTCTCCAGCGTGAGGCCGCCCTCAGACCCACAGGAGCTCTGACCTTTGACCTCCTGACCCTAACCATTTTAGTCTTGTTGCATCTGCAAATCCATCCAAACTGTAGCCGAGCAAAAGAAGCTGGAAGTTGTTCTATGAATGGTGTTGTCGAAGGAGCTTGGAAAGAAAAGCAAATAAGTACAAATAAGTAACTGAAGACACGTGTGGTCTGCAGATGTCGATGTACATGGATGTACATGGAGTTTAATGTGCAAAATGAACTTAGTGTGCAAAGTGACCTGATGTGCAAACTGCAGTTTGAGGTCGGTCAGCTGTTCAGGAGTCTGATAGCAGTGGGGAAGATGGAGTTGTTGAGTCTGGATGTTCTACATTTCACACTTCTGAACCTTCGTCTCGAGGGCAGAGGTGTGTCTCTCCTCTGGACTCTGTGATGGTAGCTGCTCTGCAGAGAGGGCAGCGGGGTCCTGATGATCTTCTCCACAGTTGTTATCACTCTCTGCAGGCGTTTGCGGTTTGCAGTAGTGCTGCCGTACCATGCAGTGATGCAGCTGGTCAGGCTGCTCTCCACAGTGCAGCTGTAGAACCTGCTGAGGATCTTGGCCAACATACCAAATTTCCTCAGCCTCCTCAGGAAATACAGCAGCTGCTGAGCCTTCTTGACCAGCTGTGTGAGTTTGAGTCCCTCACTGACTCAAACTCCTTCAGTGACACTTGCAGCCTTGCAGATTAGTTTGCTGATCCTGATGCATCTCTGGAGCTGATGCTGTCCCCCAGCAGACAACAACAACATAGATGCTCTCACTAGTCCACTTTACCCTCTAATCACATCTCTGACATCTGCAGGTTGCTCCATAGAGACTCTTGTGCAATGCCAGGTGTTTGTGTTTGTCTGTAGGTACACATTAGATATGACCATAGACGCACACACACAAGTGAACACAGCAGCACAGATGGTTTCCACCTGCTTCCCTCTTTCTTCACACAACTGTGAGGATGATGAAGAGGTTTCAGGACGAGGTGGTCAGCAAGCACAGGATAAAGCAGGGCCATGAAACTCTCTGGTGCAGCAGATGTTTAATCAGACTCAGCTTTAGGCTTCTTTTCCCACCTGGCAGCAAAGTAACAGCTTCACTAATGTGAACAGTCACAATGTTAAACGTTTCTATATCTTCATATATTTTTATCTGTTGATGCTGCAGAATAAAGTCTGTTAACAGAGTGCAGGATGTGTAGAGCAGGTCCAGCTCTCCCTTTACTGTGTCCACTTTCATCAGCCCCTGTGAAGTGACACAGAGTGCATGTGTGTCTGTCAGCTGTTGTTTGTTGTGAAGGATGGAACAAATGAACACACACTTTTAGAGAAATCTGAAAAAGCAACACGTGCTTGGGCTCCTTCTGTGCTCGTCTTCATTAATGCTGATCTTTCTTTCCTGTTTGTTCTTTGGCACAAGCTTCAGTCTTTTCTCCCAGGGCTCCTTCACACTTAGAAACACACCTACATTCATTTATACACAAACATCATGAAACAAAGGCTTTGTAAAAGAGGACATGAGATCCTCTCTGAACAGCACATTCATATCAAACACAGGACTGAACAGGATATACTGAGTCTGTGCTGTTTTCATTGTTACTTGCTGAGTATTTTTCCAGTGTTTGAAATGTGACTCAAGTCTGATTCTTCTACTGTGTGTGAACTCTAAGCAGCTGCATTAAACAGCTGCTTTTCAAACCAGGCTCAATCCTATGACTCTGTGAATGTAAACTTTTGTCACCTGCATGAATAACAATCCTTGATCTAGTCAGGACTGCAGTGCTCCTGTGATCCCAGCTTATAGATGGAGGCTAGCATGAGAGGCTCAGCAGCTAAAGCAGCACACCTGGGTCTCCCAGCCTATTAAAAGCAGCCCTTTGCTTCACCTGCTTCACTAAACATTATTATTATTATTTAAGCAGAGTGGTGTGATTCATGTAGGCATTGCTGTGTGACAGGAGGACTTTTCTTGAAACAGCTCGTGTGACGTGAGCTGACGTAAAAACAGTGATGTTAGCTTGATTCTCTTGGCTAAAACTATTTTAAAAAGAGGGTCAATCAGAATCAGAATCAGAATCAGAATCAGAATGGGTTTATTGCCAGATGTTGAGGTTTACAACATTAGGAAATTGCTGCGGTGCTTCAGTGCAAACAATAAGAATTAAAGTGCTATGTAGAAAGAAAGATATATGCATGAGATATACATGAGATATATACATGAGAATAAGAATTAAGAGTGCTGCGTAGAAAGATATATACATGAGTGCAGGTGGTGATCAGTGCCAGACATGAAATGATGCAGTGACACAGCGTAGGGTCATGTGTTAATGGCGGGGACAGTCATGTGGTTATTGTTCATGTGTCCAACAGCAGAGGGGAAGAAACTGTTCTTATGGCGAGAGGTTCTGGTGCGAATGGACCGGAGCCTCCTGCCTGAGGGGAGCAGGTCAAACAGACTGTGTCCAGGGTGAGAAGGGTCAGCTGAGATCCGGGCTGCACGCCGCAGTGTCCTGGAGGTGTACAGGTCCTGCAGAGATGGGAGTCTGCAGCCAATCACCTTCTCAGCAGAGCGCACAACACGCTGCAGTCTCTGTTTGTCCCTGATAGTGGCTCCAGCGTACCACACGGTGATGGAGGAGGTGAGGATGGACTCGATGATTGCAGTGTAGAATTGCATCATCGTCCGTGTTGGCAGGTTGAATTTCTTCAGCTGCCTCAGGAAGTACATCCTCTGCTGGGCTTTCTTGATGACGGAGGTGATGGTGGGCTCCCACTTCAGGTCCTGGGTGATGGTGGTACCCAGGAAGCGGAATGAGTCCACAGAGGTGATGGGGGTGTCAGTCAGGATGATGGGGGGGAGTGGGGCTGTGTGCTTCCTGAAGTCCACAATAATCTCCACTGTCTTCTGGGCATTCAGCACCAGGTTGTTGTGGCTGCACCAGGACACCAGACGTTCAACCTCCCTCCTGTAGGCAGACTCATCCCCGTCAGAGATGAGCCCAATGACGGTGGTGTCATCTGCGAACTTGATTAGCTTGACAGACTGGTGGGTGGAGGTGCAGCAGTTGGTGTACAGGGAGAAGAGCAGAGGAGAAAGAACACAGCCCTGAGGGGAGCCGGTGCTGATGGTCCGGGAGTCCGAGACATTCTTTCCCAGCCTCACGTGCTGCTTCCTGTCCGTCAGGAAGTCAGTGATCCACCGGCAGATGGGATCAGGCACATTCATCTGGGAAAGCTTGCCTCGGAGATGGTCTGGAAGGATGGTGTTGAAGGCAGAGCTGAAGTCCACAAACAGGATCCTGGCGTAGGTTCCTGGGGAGTCCAGATGCTGCAGGATGAAGTGTAGGGCCATGTTGATGGCGTCGTCTACAGACCTGTTGGCTCTATATGCAAACTGCAGGGGGTCCAGGAGGGGGGCCGTGAGGGTCTTGAGATGGGAGAGAACTAGGCGCTCAAATGACTTCATGACCACAGATGTCAGAGCCACGGGTCTGTAGTCATTTAGTCCAGTGATCCTGGGTTTCTTGGGGACAGGGATTATGGTAGAGGACTTGAAGCAGGCAGGCACATGACATGCCTGCAGTGAGGAGTTGAAGATGCCAGAAAACACTGGGGCCAGCTCGTTTGCACAGTGTCTGAGGGTGGCAGGAGACACGCCGTCTGGGCCGGGAGCTTTCCGAGCATTCAGACTCTTAAACTGCTTAAACTGCAATCATGCAAATCTGCCAATAGAAGCCAAAGTTACAGCCCCTCAGAGTTCAAAGAGAAAAGGCCCGTTTCCAACACTCGGTTGTGCAAAGGGAAACAGGCCCACAGTGCCTGAGTGTGTGGGTAATTCTTCAAATAATATTCAAAAGCAAACATTTTTAAGCATGTAAATAAAATTCAATCATTTCTGCTCTTCAATACCTAAGAAATGAAAACTGGCAGATGGTCCCAAAATGTGAAACGCCTGGCTATCTGTGCATTTAGTGCTGCAAGTTTTCACTGTTTACCTTCAGAAGCATAAATCTCTGCACAGATAATGTTCATATGTGGATTCCTGCTTTCTGCAGTTAATTGTGACCCAAAGCGTATTTTTAAAGTGGTTCCAGGCAATAAAGCCTAAAAATAAATACATCTACTTCCTTTTTCTGTGTTCCAGCCTCAGTGACTCTGACACAGTGCTGTAATATTTACACCTCTGATGAAAGCAGAGTTTGTAGTTGCAGAGAAATACTCGACTCATTTTGGGCATTTACGAGCAGGAACCTCAGAAAGCCCCTCGCTGCTTCACTGGTTAAGAAGCAAAGCAAACATTAGTTCACAGTGATGTTAATTAAGGCCCAAAGTTTAGGAACGAACGTCAGCACTTCACTAATGAATGTAATGCTGATTCATGTGCTTGTTTTGTAATGTGCATGTTGTGCGTTGCTATTTCCCATATTCTTTGGCACTGATAGATGAAGAGTCTCAGGCAGGACCGAGGCTGCCAGCTGCTGACAGTGAGCAGGGAGAGAGCAGCAGAAGCTGGGCAAGAGCAGGGCACCTTCAGCCCCCTTCATCAGTCAGAAATCATTTGGGTGTCTGTGTGAAATGTCTGATTTTTAAAATCTTTTTGTAGACATATTTATTAAATGTTTAACAATTATATAGAAGAAAGACAATGTAAAGAACAAAACATGACAAAACAAAAATGAGTTGAAGTTATGAACTGTTTCTGAGAGACAAATAACACCAGGATCCTTTTTGTGTAGCTGACAGCTGGTAACTGTGCAGGGGCGGGTCTAGCAAAGTGTTGCCAGGGGGGCAGGTAGGGCATTAACAGGGAGAGGGGGGCACAAAGACATACTTTTCTTTCTTGTTCTCATTTAAAATGTCGAGCTTTTAATAAATAATTATCTGAATCTTACAACAAACGTTTCCATCTGATGTAAAATGTATAGAAATCCATTATTGTACATAGTCATTTTTTAGGGTCCCATCATAATTTCTTCAGAAGTAAGTACTGCATATGATGCCAGTGTTTCCCACATTTTCTAGATTCTGCACCAGTGCTGTGTGTAAAATGCATCAAAAAGTCCGTTTGATTCTTTCTCAGCTGTCTTTCTGTCTCCTTTCACTTTTTAAAGGTTGCCATGTTAGAAAACATATTTTGCCCTGCCGTGCTGTTTATTGATGTGGCAAATGAAAGGTTTATGAAAATATATCTAAATCTGTCATCAGTAATCAGCAATGATCATGTCTCACCTCTAGTCTCTGTCTTAATGTCAGGTTTTCACCGTGTGTTGTAGATGTTCAGGAGGTTAACTCGACCAACAGTCTACTTCCTGTTTAGAATACCAGGACTGGGAGGATGGTGCAGGTTTAAGTTTATTAGACTGATGCATGTATACCAACAAGACAGCGTCCATCACTGTGACAACAGCGTTTGTTTTCATTCAAAGGCTTTACGGTTTTTCCTTTAATACCTGCTGGGCCGGTCTCCAGTCAAAATGCCCGGGACCATCTTTTGTCCCAGTCCAGCCCTGGTGTCAGATCTGCATGCAGTGTCAATGAGACGATCAACAACAGATCAGACAAAACACTCAGGCGGACACTCCTCTGTAGAAGGAAACATGGAAAGTGTGAGGTAATCAGTGCACAACATCACTTTGTATTTCAGGCTGTTTTTATATAGAACTTCAGCACCAATGTAAAAGTTCTGGTTTTAGGAAGATGAAGAACATTTTCAGGAAGGATGCCGTCTGCAAGCAGAGCTGCTTGAACCTCAGCGCTGAGGTCCAGACTACTTCCTGTGAAGCCACGTGATGTAAATCTGCTGCTGTAACTTCACAGTTTACTGAAGCTAAATGCAACGTTACCATATAATCTGTTTTCAACAAAGGTTTCACTCCGTCCGGTGTTGATGGAATGATTCAGGCCGTACTCGTCAGGCTTCCCATCGACCACACGCATTTCAGTCACAAACCCCGTGACTGACAACAAGGGAAACAGCAGAAGAAAAGATGTGAAAAATACTGGATGATGATGATGGAGGATTAACCGCGGTGGCTAAACTGTTTCCTGTCTTTGTGGGCGTACTCACAGGGAAGTTTCCAGGCACGTCAGTCTTGGTGGCTAAAGTCTCCATTTTCCAACATGTATCGCTACAGGTGCAAAGACACAACATTAATCATCAGTGTAAATATTTTAATGCTGTCCAAACGGTGTTTGCTTTGTCTGTCCTCTCGCGCTCACAGAGGAAACGAGGACGCCTCCTTCAACCCATCTTCAGTTGGCTCAACCATGGCCGGACTTCCTGTTGGCTTTGTGACAGCAAACCACTTGAAATGAGAGCAAACTGCAGTCAAGCACCACTTACAGCAACCTGTGGACACGCAAATGGAAAGCACTGAGAATCATACAGAAGCATAAGAGCTGTTTATTGTAACACGTGTGTGTGTGTGTGTGTGTGTGTGTGTGTGTGTGTGTGTGTGTGTGTGTGTGTGTGTGTGTGTGTGTGCACATTAATAACACACTGATGTATGTTAGTTTGATTTATGCTATATCTGAGAAAACAATTGCAGAATTTTACATCAAAGTTTCCAAAGCTGATGTTTTGTTGTTCACTCTGTTTTATATTCATAAAGTTTGTTGTTTTTAAATCAGTGGACAAAATAAATATTATCACACAAAATCCAGGGTGAAACATAACCAAATAACCTAAATGGTGAAGTCATTATAGAAGTACATGTTGCAAAGGTCAGCCTCCTGTATAGACTGCTAAACTGTCTGGGGGGGCCCTGCCTGTCCTCGTTGGATAAGCTCCACCCCTTTTCCATAAGACGGAGACATTTGTATGAAAATAGATGGGCAGTAAAATAAAAAATAAAAAATATTATGGATGACTCTGTAAATCAAAGTCCGCCTGAGGCAGAAGCAGAAACCATGAGGAGCACAGCACCACTCACAGAAGGGCACGAAGTGAAGCCATAGCTGCTGAAGAGTGAAGACGTGATGATGGAGGAGATCACAGATGAAGATCTGCTGCCTGCTGACTCTTTATATAGAAGAGTGAGACTATCTCCCCACCAACAGCTGCACTTATACAAACCCCAGGTGCTGGGATGGCTTTGAACATGTGACATTTTCTGCAAACACATGGACAGTTTCATAAGCACAAAGATTATTCCTGCAGCGGCAGAATCGTATCCACTGTGTGAGAGGTGAACGTCAGACAGTTCTTAGAAAATGTAGTTTCTCTTTAAGCTTTTAACGTCTCTTTTACCCCCATTTGTCTAAAACTACTTGACAGCCCTTCATGTCAGAGGTTTATTACCTGTGCAGGATGGAGCACATGGTCTCAGTCAGGCTGGACACGATCACTCCTACAGGAAGTAAATGTGATTTTATTTCACCTGTGAAATGATGAAAAACAGCAGAATAGCTCACGCTAACAAACGGGTGTTGAAGTGTTTCATTTTCTGCTGTTTCACAGGTCAAAAAGGGCGTCGAACCAAACTGAAGCTGAGCTGCTGCTGCTGTTGTAGTGCAGCATCTGCTGTGTGCTTCATCAGAGAACCTTCTGTACACAGCAGACAGAGGCTGCTGCCACTGAAGTCCATCTGCTAGAGAGCTTTAAACACTGGTTATTGAAGTGGCTTTGATGACACTGATACACAGTCTTTGCTGCTGTCACAGGACAGGGATCCACCAGGGAGTAGTTGTCAGGATAAAGAGCCTTCGCTTCTCTAAATATAAACTGGATACTTGTAGGAAACTTTGGGAAGCAGCATTTTTCCTCATATCATCTAAACTGAAGTTAGCTCAGGTGCTTCTTCCATACTTGCTCTGCAGAAAGCCAAAGAGTTTGGAGCTCTGCAAACATTTGCAGCACAGCTGGATGTTTGTAACTTTGGTCACCTCTGTATCATCCCTCAGATTCTTTCTGCACAGCTTTGAAACCATGACAGCACGAGTGATGCTGAGGAGACGTCCAGTTTAAACAGACCTTTATTCCTGGAACACAAACACATGAAGTGATGCTGCTAAAGAAGAACATTTAATCGCACTAATGAATCAAGCATCTGTTTGTCTGTCAGTCTGTCAACAGTTCCTCTGATCGACTTCAGACTTGGTGGGTATTTTGTTTTTGCAGCGGTCAAAGTCGATCAGCGTGTTGCTTTGTCTGCTGTAAATCTGCCTGTACAAAGGGAAACATGCATGTTTTACATGCAAACTCACAACATGGCTGCATTTTTGTGATTATGTGTATTTTATATTGATTTATTCTATTATGTTTTGTATATGAATCTTTACAAGTGTGTCGATACAAAGGCTTGATTAAAACAAAGGTCTCAGCTGTGCTGTTAGGGATGCTCTCATATTTGTTTCAAATGTAATAAATCAAAGGATTTCAGGCTTTTCATCCTTTTTATTTGTTTGGTTCTAACAGCAGCTGGATAAAAACATGCAGGTGATGAATATAATTGTGTGATATTATGAGCATTGTGAATAAAGAAAGAGCAGAGATAGTAAAAAGGAAACAGGTGATGGACGTGAGATTTTCAGAACAAAAGCTCCTCAGTGAGACGATCACCTGGACACAAGGTCAGGCAGCTGGGACTCATCTAGAGAGCAAAATGGAAAAGTGATCTGTGCAGAACATCACTGTTGATTGCAGTTATTTACATCAGACTTCTTCTCTGAGATAAGAGCAGCATTTGTGGGAAAGATGACAGTATTTCCAGGCTGGATGCTGTTTGCAGGGAGAACTGAATGAAAGTCTCCTGCACCTCAGCGCTGAGGTCCACACCTGTGAACACAGATGAGGTCAATCTGCTGCAGCACGTAGAGCTTTACTGATCAGCAGGTTCAAAGGATTCAGCAGAGCGTAGAGTCAGAGCTAAATGCCACATCACCATAGAGTTTGTTAACAACAGCTTTCTTTGCCCTTTGTCTCGATGGACTGAATCAGGGATACTCGTCATACTTCACCTCAACCACGTCACTGAGAGACCCCAGCCTGACACAGCAGCAGAGATGATGAAAGCAGAAACAGCAAACAGATGCTTCAGTTGTGTTTCTCTCTGTGTGTGCGCTCACGCCCACTTGTGTGTGTGAACTTTCCACGTACCTCAGCTTGTTTCTCCAACATGAGCCATCAGGGCTGAAAAACATCACTAACACATGAATTCTTTCTCTTTTTGTTATCACCTGTGATCATGTGTCTCATGTTTCTGTCATTCACCAGTTCTTGTATAGTTACGTGTAACTAGACTTCTGTGGGACGTAAATGATTGTTTTGTATGCAGATCTGTACAAAGGATGGAAACACTTGATTACAAAGGAGATCTCAGCTGTGTTGTTATGGATGGACTTCAACGTATTTGTTAAAAAAGAGAATAAAGCAAAGTGTTTTAGCTGTTTGGGAGTTTTTGTTTGATTCGATTCAGTTTTATTTCTATGGAGTCAAATAATAAGAAAGGCTCTAGAACAGCCCTGAGTTTGTCCAAGTGACACTCCTCTGAAGAACAAAGACAAAGAGGAAGAAGGGGATTCGTTTTCAAGTCTTGTTTCTTTCAAAATAAAAGCTGAAATGTTTTGGAAGCATGATAATATTTCAGCCAGGATGCCGTCTCCAAGGAGACCTGCACCTCAGCGCTGAGCTCCACATCACGCCCTGTGAAAGCACAGATATAAATCTGCTGCAGTGAGAAGAACTTTACCCAACACAAGTGTAGAAGTAGACATTTGACTTTACCTACAACCTGTTAACAACAAAGCTTTCATTGCCTCTGCTGTTGATGTCATGTAGGACTAATCATACTTCACATCAGCCATGCACACGTCAGAGGATCTCCAGGCTTTCAGTAATAAAGCCAAGCAGATGATGTGAACATAGCAACAGTAAAACATGCATCATAATCAGCTGTATGTGTCGACTATGTGGCACCTCAGTCTTGTTGGCATGAAGAAAAGTTGTGTAACATGTAGCATAAGGGCTGCAAAGACATCATGTAGACAGCAGTCGTCTGTTAGTCGTAACGTATCTCCTGTTAAAGAGTTAAATGTGCGTTCTCCATCTCTGTCCTCTCACAGCTCGCCGTACACCAACTCCAGCTGTGGTAACCGTGGCTGTGCCCATCAACACGCTGAAGCTGAGACGCCACCCGTCACTATGGCGACTCCAATAGGGTTACCTGTCAGCTGTGGACGCATGAAAGGAAAACAGCAGAAACACAGACATGTTTACTGGAACATTTCCTATTGACAGCTTCATGGAAAAGTGGGTTTAAACACTTTTCTATGTTTTATTTTGTTTATTTATGGATTTATTGTGAAAGGAATTTCAAAGGTTTAATTTGACCTTTCCCCTGTTTTTCATACAGACTGGAGACGAATGGATGGTGCTTTCTTTGTTTGTCTAAAGATAATGAATAAAACTCTACACACATCTTAAACCACCCTCCTTTCTATATATTTTGTTATATAAATGGAAAGTATATAAGACACAAACTGAGCTTATATGATACTAAGGACCCTGGAGGTCAGTCCACCTTTATAATTCAGCACAGCCTGGAGTCTCTTAGTCAAGCTTGTTTGTGTTTTCTGTGAGGAAGTTTTCAGCAGCAGCTCTTTTCTTGGATGTTGGTTCCCTTTGTTTCCATCCTCTGTTAAGATGTTTCAGTAATGTTGAGGTCTGGGGAGGCCAATCCATGGCTGACGTCCTGTGATGCTGCATTAGCAGTTTGTTCATAGTGAAAAATGAAGCCACTGCCAATCAGACATTTGCACAGTGGATCAACTTCTGATGGTACTGTCCTGAATTCCACACCTATAATATGTTTGCACATACTGATGAATATGTGCAGCTGATTTTCAGTCCAGTTCCTGTGTGACAGACGCCAGTCTTTCTGCCTGTGTCCTTCCTTAACAATAGAGCCATCCTTCCACTGAGACTGTTTCTGATGAGGCTTCACTGAGCAGTAGATGGATCCCTCAGCTCATCTAATCGTCCTATTTCTAACACATGACTGTCAGAAACTGTTAATCTGCTGCAGCTCTTTAACTCCTCCACTTCTTTTTTTGTAATCTCTTAGTTTCCTCATCTTTTAAGGTGGCACTGCACACCAGATCCAAAGTCAACATGCTGTTATATAATGGAGTTGAACCTGTAATGGAGTTTGATTTAAACCAATCAGCAATTAAGTGAATGATGATGAGCAAAGATGGTGGAGGTGGTGGATGAAGACCCGGACAGCTGTGGTTGGCTCCTCGTATAGAGCAGAGTGAGGTTGTGTTTGCACATTATTATAAAACCATGTTCACCATATATTTTAGCTGCAGACAATAACATGATTTCTTTGCTGTGGTGATTTTATTCCACTTTGGTAAAATGGGAAACCATCATTTCTTGCTGTAATTCACACATTATTCCAAGAGCCTCAACACGAGCCTTGTAGTCCGACCATATATAGACAAATCAATAGTTGTGTTTGTAACAGCTCATGAACATGAATCGTTCCACATTACTTTGAAATCATTGTAAACTAAACTGGAATAAATGAGTGTTTATATATAGTTTTGTCTCAGCTGTTCATACACAGTGTTTCAGTTCTTATCAGAGTCCCACCGTCTCACTGTGGTGAACCTTTAGCTCTGTTGGAAGCGTGTTGTTAGACCAGGTTTCCCTCATTTAAAAATAATCTCTCATTAGAAATGGACATGATGTCTAAGACATAGAAATGCTTATTATGGGTTCACTTGATGTCACTGAAAAGATGCACATGGGTAACGCGCAGGCCATCCTGCTCCGAGGTTTATCTCCTCACCTCGAGTCTGCGACACTCTCTCCGTGTCCTCTCAGATAAGGGCGCGCACATTTCTGCACGATCTTCTAAATTACAAAGAGCGATTCACAAAACAGAAGCTCACAAAACACTCATCACAAACCAAAAATGGCTCCACTGAGCGTCAAACTGTCACCAGAATTTACTGATAATCTAAAGACTCACAGAACTCATTTTGTCTCATTGTGTCTTAGTTTGAGACATAAGTGCATGATCATAATACTGTGTAGTTAGATGAGACAGAGCTGATGCTTGCTCTTAATTATCCTCTTCATGTTTCCCGAGCCTCAGCAGTGGAAGCTACCATGGATAGAAAGACTATGACTCATCTTAAATCTCAAATCTTTGTCTCCAAAGAGTTGCTGATGTGTCCGATATGATCCACAAGCTTAAACTAGGATTATAAGTGTGTGCAGTGATGTGTGTGAAACCTCTGAGGACTCACACGTGTGTGCTTCAGCCCACACACACATATGAAGCACTGCGACCTCACACAGAAGTGTTTTACACATCCAGCCTGAATCCTGATCATTTCTACAGTTTATTAAGTTCAGCTTCACCTGAACATCAGTGATGAAGCTGCTCTGACTCCATCACAGCTCACAGCTGTTGGAATGAGTCAAACAATGAAGAAGGTTCAGAAACAGCTGATGATTTTACAGAAACATGATGCAAACATGAAAATGGACACATGATTTTTTATTAACAGACACTGTTTATGTTTCACTGTGCATGACGTCATCAACACTGACACCAGGGGGCGCTCATCAGCAGCCTGAGGAAGTGTGATAATGGGGGGAGACGCAGTGTTGTGTGTACTGCAGTCGGACAGAAGGAAAAACTTCCTCCTGAAAACATTTTCATCCTTCCCAAAAGTGTTTGAGTCAAATGTTACAAATATATAAATACAATAAAACACAGGGTCTTACATAAAATTAGTGATGCAGTTGTGCACTGAGCACCTTTCCAATGTTCCTTCCTCAGATGAGTCCAGCTGCTGAACACATTAACATCTGTATGTAAATGTAGCCGAGAACCAACCTGAGCACTGCTGGGAAAATACAAAGGCAACCATCAAAGTGCTGTATTATCTTATTTATGTTGAATGTTGACTTAGATCCACACCACGATTTATGAAACTATAGAACTAAAATAACAACAATCGTCTGCTTCTTTAAAATTTCTTTCATTACATCAAACCAGTGAAAACTGAGAAAAACAAAGAGCTGTTAGCATGTTCAGACCAACTTTGAGACAGAGACTGTAAAGTTCTGCACTTTAAATCCTGCCTGTGTTCCTGCAAATGATTCACACTGAAAGTATCTTAGTTTAGTATTGAGTGAGCCACAAAGCAGCCTGATAGCTTTAAAACAGGAAAAGTAAATGAAATTGACAGTTTCAGTGTAGCTGGATCTATTATTGGGGGGTCATGGCCCCCGTAACCCTGCCTGGTCCTGAGGTCAAATCCACCATCTTTGTTTCAGAGCTTCATGTTCTCCCGTGTTTGTGTGCGTCCTCTCCGGTACTCCGGCTTCCTCCCACAGTCCAAACACATGCAGTTAGTGGGGTCAGGTTAGCTGTGAGTGGTTGTGTCTCTGTGTTATTCCACCTTAATAAATGACTTCCTGTTAGCATGAAGTGCTTCTGTAGGACTGATGTCATTTTCATGGTTGGATCATTTAAATGAAGCTGGACTCAGATGCAGTAAATAAGCTGATTGATCATTAATGAATAAAGCTGGTCAAACACATCACGTGGACACATGTGATTGTGTGTTGTAGTATTGATCCCAATGCTGGTATCAGTCCTGGATCAATAACACTGGATGGATGCGTTCAGCATGGAGCCCTGAGCTGTGTTACAGACAAACATGGAAACTGACAGGTCTGTGTCATTCACAGTCTGTAACACTTCTAAACAACAGAGGCTGACCCAAGTGCCTCAGAGCCAGGCACGCTCACATCACAGCTCTCTAAATAAGCCAGTTTCAAAATAAGAGCTGAAAGCTGTGTTTGCTTGTGTTAGCTTATTATTGTGGAGACTAACATTCAGTGATCATGTGTTCAGACTCATAATGATTACTCTCAGAAATCCTGATCTTTGTATTTACTGTGTGTTGGATCAATAACTGAGATTCATGGTATCACACAGCTGTGCTGCTGCTGATGTCAGCACATCTGGAACAATACGAGGTATCTGCTACCAGACTGAGCAGGACGTGAGACCTGTGGACTGTTTAAAGCTGTCCCTCCACAGCTCACTCAGACCTGATCCACACCTCAGTGATATTCTCTGACTTCCTCAGTAGAGACAGAAACCATTCAGATCTGGGACCATCAGCTGACTGATGATGTCACACAGACTGTGTTTTTCAGGAACAGTGATTCTGATGTGAGCCTGCTAGCTGACAGCAGACCTGATGAAAGCACATGTTCACATCTGTGAGGACAGACTGGACTCTTTGACTGCACCTTGGTTCTCCTCAGAGGTCTGTACAGGAGCATGTCCACCCCCACTGAAGATCTCAGTCACTGTGAAACATAGAAAGCTGCTTGTGTGGCCTCTGCCTCACATGTAGATACAGCTACAGGTTTCTCTGTCAGTCAGACTGAAACAGTGTCCTGATGCTGCATCATTCAGCTCTGTGCCCCAGTCAGCATCACTGGGAGCTACCAGTGTTTCTGCCCTTTTCCTGTAACACTACACTCAGCACAGGCTCAGCTGGTATCCAGTGTTGGACTTTGGCTTCAGCTGCTGTGATAGATCCTCTAACATAGATCAGCTCTGCTACATGTTGTTAGATAAGTGCAGCTGCTGTCATGTCCTGATGTTTCTCTGGCTCAGCAGCTTCTCCATCAGAGGTTCACATGGAGCTGATCCAGTATCTCCAGTAACTGTGTTCTGTGCCTCACTGGTTCATCCTTCTGTCTGTGTGACGTCAGTCAGATGTTGAAGTTCAACTCTGTAATCTTCACTGTGTCACAGAGTTCAGTGAGTCCCGTTATTCACAGTATCAATCAGATCATCAGAGAACAGCTGATCAGCAATCAGTGGTGCCAACAGCGCCTCCTGTGGTGAGAGGATGCAATAATGCAATGTAGCATTTTTCCACTCAACACTTGCAGTCATGGAAACTGTCTGTTGGATCTGTGTGACGTTGCTTTCTTGGTTAGAGTTCCTCACAAATGTCCAGATGATTCTTCTAATGAGGCGTCGACCATGTTTGCAGCTCTTTGGAAGAAAACGTCGCCCTTTGCCATCCTTACTTTTCTTTGACTTCTTCAAATGCAGCTGAACTCCAGCTGGTATTTTCTTGGACTTTGCAGCTGTTTCTGGTCATCAGTTCATTCCTGCAAACCTCTGAAGCTGAACAACAATGATGCTGCATTGCTGGCTGATCCCAAAAGGTTGATTCTGTTCATCTGGACGTTTTCAGAAACGTTTGCTCACTGATCAGGTGACTTCTTCAGTCTCAGCTGACTGCAGCTTTACAAGCTTACAAACAGCACATTTGCACAATGACTGAAAGCAGCAGCACCTGATATATATGATACTAATATAATACATATACATATATAATCCATACTAATGATGAAGGAACTGAGCTCACAGTCCATTGTTCATTCAGTGAACTACTCAGTTTATTTTGGGCCTCAGAAATGCTCACTCTGTTTGTACATCACTGTCAGCAATAGACTCATTCTGCTGTGTGGACAGGAACACATGTGACATCACTTCCTGTTTGTTTGTGACTGAAGAAGTTTACAAGGAATCATTTAGAAGAGTTTCAAACATCAACTGATTGAATCCATGAATCTGAAAACGTGTTTGTGAGTGAAAGAGACAGACATGTACAGACTGAACTATCTGTTCAACAGTCAGAGTGTTTCTGTAACAGGAGACACTCTTTACACTCCACTCAGCACAGGGACACTGAGGCACCAGGATACAAGACATAAAACCCAGGATAAAGAGTTTGAGTGAATGTGGTGTTGAAGGTGTGGAGGTGGATCAGAGTGTCAGAGGAGACTCTGTAGAAGGACAGAGTGCCAGCAGGACAGTCCACATACACTGCTGCTCTGTGAGAGACAGAGGAGGAGGAGGAGGAGATGGATGTTACTCTGTTATTGTGCCAGACAGAATCAGGACCATCATCAGAGCAGTACAGACTCCAGGACTGATCATTGAGTCCAAACACACAGTCATCACTGCCTCCTTTCCTTCTGATGCTTCTGTAACTCACTGATATACAAACTCTTCCTCTCCACTCGACCTCCCAGTAACAGCGACCAGTCAGACCATTTCTACACAGCAGCTGATAATCATCAAATCTGTCTGGATGATCAGGATATGACTGAACCTCCTCCACATGTGTCACCTTCCTGTTGTTGTCAGACAGTTGGAGCTCTGTGTTCACTGTGTTTGTGTCGATTGTGAGTTGACAGGAATCTGATGGAGAGAACAAACACAATCCAGCTGCAGTTATTGATCCATCATCTGTTCATTGATTGACACTTTGATGATGACTCCTGACATGATGAAGATGGTTGAATGTGTGCTGCTTTGTTTTCATGAATCCCATTAAAAACACACTTACACTTCCTCAGACCTGGTCTCAACCATCGGACTCCAGCAGGCTCCACCCTGAAAGGAGGAGGGGGGTCAGAGCAGCACAGTCAGCATGCACACATGGACATTACATGGCTCTCACACACACACTGTTACACACTGAGCTCAAAGCTCGGCTCCACTGTTTTATTCAAAGAAATCTACATTTATTTATCAGCACATTTAAAAACAGCTTGAGCCAAAGTGCTGCACAGAGTAGAGAGAAAATAGGAAACATACACAGTAATGACTATAAAGACTGGTCAGGATTGAAAGCTACAGAGTACAAATGTGTTTCCAACCGGCTTTTAAAAATGTCCAGTGTTGGTGACGACCTGATGTGAAGGGCGACTGTTCCAGAGTTTGGCTGCAGCCATCGATAAAGCTCACCTCTGTTTTTACGTCTAGTTCTGGTCAGAAGCTGCTTATCTGCAGACCTGAGGGCTCCACTTGGATTCTTTTGTTAAAGAGAGATAAGATGGAGCCAATCCATTCACAGATTTAAAGACAACCAGATCTGGAAGTGGATTCTACCACGTACTGGTAACCAGTGGAAAAAGCTGGTGATGGGTCGTCTAGCACAGACCCACCGCTGGAACCAGACAATTGATGAGGGAGAGAACTGTGACAGCGCCGTTCCTTCACTTGACCTCAGTCGCTCTCGTCTGCTCCCTCGTAACACTGCTCTTTATTGAGCTTACGTGAATATGCACAAGTTCATTATGACGTCTTACACAGGTATGAACAAAGAGTACCAGTCTGTGCATAGTGAGTGTGTGTGTGTGTGTGTGTGTGTGTGTGTGTGTTCCAGATGTGACCCTGTGACCCCAAAGCTGGTGCTAAGAGTCCAGCGGTCCCCCTAACAAAGGGCTCTTATACTTAACCAGACACAGAGTAGGTGTCCTCCTACACCGGGGGTCTCAAACTCGCGGCCCGCGGGCCAATTGCGGCCCGCAGGACGATAATTTTTGGCCACACCTTAATATGAAAATGTAATGTTAGTTTGATAATATATGACACTTTACAGTGTTGTGGGCGGAGCTGAATTAACCCACCAATCAGGGTGGGATATGGATCTCAGGGGACACCAGCCGGGCTTGATGCAAGCAGGGAAACATTTCTCAATGAGTCAAAGTTCCAGCAGCGTTGCCCTGGAGTGTTTCTTTCTTTCCTGTGCCTGGCTGGCTTCCTCCTTTCTATTGGGCAAACGCCGACATTCGCCCCAGCGCGCTGCGTTCACAACACTTCAACAAAAGTTGTTTTTTTAAGTTGCTGCCCAGCGGGACATTATACGTATATAGATTTATACACACGTCAGTGGGATTTAAAGTTATTTTTCCACAGAGAGAGATCTCATATTAACTCTCACAGTGATGCGTAGGCGGCGGGATAAAAGAAAAGTCATGAACTCAATGCAGCCCAATTTAGTCTGCAGTCACATAGCGACACCTGTTCATCGGCAACAACAGTCCCCGGTAACCCGGACTAATTATAGGGTCGCACCGTAATTTGTGGCTCCATGTTTTTATTTGCATCACTGCGTTTGCATTGCAGCAAACATGAACATTACATATATTTCAATATAATGTAAAAGCAGTCAAAACAACTAACATCAGAAACAGCTGATGTTATTTGTTATATGTCACGGTGTCATTTCCGCTTCTTTCTCCTGTAACAACAGCCCGGCGCCGTGAGCAGTCGCCTTTTTTGCGCTCGCTATCCCTGCACTTTCTACCATCTGCAAACGCCACGGTGTTCGTGTCGTCATGAAAGACATGAACATCGAGCGTAAAAACAAAGGAGACTGCTACCGGCTTTTTATCTGCCGATCGCCGTGCTACGGTTGCAAGAAAAAGAAGCAGAAATGACGTTCTCTACGCGTTGAGACGTTCCCCGTCCGTCGGCTAAACGCTTGATTGAAACTTCAATGCGACAGTGACACCAAGTAGAATTATAAATGTCACATAGCCCCAAACATGTCTTTTTCAAAGCCTGCGGTGAATAGAAAGGTTGGTGATGAGCACCGACAATTTCAGGAAAAGTGGGAAATGCAATATTTCTTTGTTGAGCACAGGGGCACCCCGACCTGTCTTATTTGCACAGAGAAAGTTGCGCTGCACAAGGAATACAATTTGAAACGTCATTACACAACTAGACATGCTGAGCTGGATGCAAAATACCAGGGAGACGAGAGAGCGAACCGGGTTGCCAGTCTTAAAACAGATCTACTGAGGCAGCAAGATTTCTCCAAGAAAGCAACCAAAGAGAATAATGCAGCAGTCGGAGCCACGTGGTTAGTGAGATGATTGCTAAAGCAGGGAAGCCATTCACAGAAGGTGCATTTGTCTAAAAGTGCATGTTGCAGGCTGCAAATATAGTCTGTCCGGGAAAGAAAGGTCAGTTTAGCAACATCAGCCTTTCTGCCAACACCGCAGCAGATCGCATTTCTGACCTGTCAAGTGACATTTATGACCAACTGTGTGAGAAAGCCAAATGTTTCAGTGTATACTCAGTCGCTCTTGATGAGACCACAGACATCACCGACACTGCCCAGCTCCCAATGTATGTCCGTGGTGTTGATGACAGTTTTGAAGTGATGGAGGAGCTGCTCACAGTAATTCCAATGCATGGCCAGACCACCGCTCAGCAGATATTTACAAGCTGTGTGATGCCATTGAGAATGTTGGTTTGCCATGGAAGAGGTTTGTTGGAATAACAACAGATGGAGCGCCATCAATGACAGGGAGGAAACATGGACTGGTGGCACAAAACAAACTGGAAGAGGAAGGCGTGGAGGAGGCCATTGCTCTGCACTGCATCATCCATCAGCAGGTCCTTTGCAGCAAATGCCTGAAGTTTGACAATGTGATGTCTATTGTTGTGAAATGCATCAACCAAATCAGATCCAGGGGCTTAAAGCACCGAAGGTTCTGTGCTTTTTTAGAGGAAATGGAGTCAGAATATGGGGATGTGCTCGACTTCACTGAGGTACGTTGGCTCAGCAGGGGAAATGTATTAAAGAGACTTTTTGAGTTGAGAGCAGAAGTGAAGCCTTCATGGAGAAGGATGGAGTTAGTGTTCCTGTGCTAACTGATCCCAAATGGCTCATGGACTCAGCTTTTCTTGTTGATATGACACATGAGCTTAATGTACTGAACAAGACGTTACAAGGCCAGGGGCAACTTGTCAGTGCTGCCTATGACAACGTGAGAGCATTCTCCACAAAACTGGCGCTCTGGAAAGCTCAGCTCTCTCAGACAAACCTTTGCCATTTCCCAGCATGCAAGGCACTCGTGGATGCAGGCACACCATTCAGTGCTGACGAGTATGTTGATGTCATTTTGAGGCTACAGGAGGAATTTGATCACAGGTTTGCTGACTTCAAGACACACAGAGCCACCTTTCACATTTTTGCGGACCCCTTCTCCTTTGATGTGCAAGATGCCCCTTCTGTGCTTCAAATGGAGCTCATTGAGCTGCAGTGCAACTCTGAACTCAAAGCAAAGTTCAGGGAGGTGAGTGGAAAAGCAGACAAGCTTGGACAATTTTTGAGAGACTTGAGCCCTAGTTTCCCTCGGCTTTCCCGAATGTTCAAGCGGACCATGTGCCTTTTTGGTAGCACATACTTGTGCCAAAAGCTCTTCTCCACTTTGAACTTCAATAAGTCCAAGTACAGGTCCAGACTTACGGATGATCATCTTCAAGACATACTGAGGGTCGCAACTGCTTCCTCCCTCAGGCCAAATCTGGCTCGGCTATGCGAGAGGAAACGCTGCCAGGTCTCTAGCAGCAAGGAGTAGGCAAGAGAAGCCATGTTCAGAAGAACAGTTCATTTTCTACAGTGTTCCATTCATGTTCAGAAGAAGGTTATAGAACTGTTAATACAGACATTTCAATCTAAATACAGCAGATATAGAAGACTGAAAAAAACACAAGTTCACTGACTAAAAATATCTTATTATTATTTTATTTATGTATTACAGATTGATTTATTTTCTTATTAATTCTTAATTTGTTTATTTATTTTTCATATTTTGTGTTAAAAAATAAAAATAAAGAGATTTGAGAAGATTGGAATTTTTTAACCATGTCTTTCTTGTAGAAAACCTAATGCGGCCCAGCCTCACCCAGACTCTGCCTGCAGCGGCCCCCAGCTAAATTGAGTTTGAGACCCCTGTCCTACACCATAAATCAGTAAGAGAGGGTACGACCTCTCTCATGGCCCCAAGTGGTGTGTGCATGCCAGAGCACTCTGGAAGGCACACAGAGTCTTTACAGACTACTCAGGATCAAACCTCTATCATTATGCAATCGATTATACAACTCTAAGCATATATGAGTAAATATTTCTAAGCATAAATGACAATCAACAATATAAACCTTACAGCTGGTTTTAATAACAGAATTCATTTGTTTCTCAAACGAGAAAGAGCTATCGAGAAACACTCCTAAATCTTTAGTTCTTAACTTTTCCAGTGGGCCAAGGTCAACATTATCTGCTAATGCTAAATAGGCTGCCGTTATTAACTAATGCTAATTTGACATGAATTAGCATTATGCACTAATGCTAACACTTACTTTTTTTAAAAATGTGAGTAGCTAATGCTAACACTATTTCCCTTAACTTTATAACAATGTGAACGGCTAATGCTAACACTCTTTTTCCTAGCATTATAACATCTGAGCTGCTAATGCTAAGTAGGCTGCCATTAGCACCTACGTCTAATTTAAGGCAAATACGCATTAGAACCTAATGCTCATATCGTTTTCCTTTGCTTTATAACAATGTGAGCAGCTACTGCTAAATAGCATTAGCTAATAACAGCAGTCTAATTTAATGCAAGTTAGCCTCATTTGCATTACAACGATGTGAGGAGTTAACGCTAAGTATGCTGCCATTAGTGGCTAATTCTAATTAGGGGTGAATAAATATTACCAGCTAATGCTAATATCGTATTCTCTTCCCTTTTAACAATGTGAGCAGCTAGTGCTAGGTAGGCTGATGCTAGCAGCTAATGCTAAAGCTAATTTAATGTGAATTAGCATCACATTAGTGAGGAGTTAATGCTAAGTAGACTGCCATTAGCAGGTAATGCTAATTTTAGGTGAATAGGAATTGGCAGATAATGCTAATACCATATTTTCTTGCTTTATAACAATGTGACCAGCTAATGCTATGTAGGTTGCCGTTATTAGCTAATACTAATTTGAGGTGAATTAGCATTATCCCCTTATGCTAACAATGTTTTTTCTTACTTTTTAACAATACAAGTAGCTAATGTGAACACTTTTTTTTTTTATTGAATTCTAATTTTTCCCTTGCGATGTGAAGAGTTAATGCTAAATAGGATGCCATTAGTGGCTAATTCTAATTTTAGGCTACGTTCACACTGCAGGTCTTAATGCTCAATTCCGATTTTTTGATCAAATCCGATTTTTTTGTCTGCTCGTTCACACTACAAATAAAATGCGACAGCAAACGCTCTCTAGTGTGAACGCTCAAAGCGGCCCGCATGCGCAAAAGAAGATGTCACACACAACGCGCTCTGTTTAGACCCAGAGCAACAGTATTGTTTGACTGATGGCCCTTAATTATAAAGACTTCGGTCTTCACGTTTCCCAATTTTTGCTTTAAGTTATTTTGTTATTTACATAATAATGTAAATAACCTAATAATGATCCTTATTGCCGTTTAAGAGAGGAGCGGTGCTTCAAAGGATAGCTGTAGATTTCTGTCAGAATCTGCAGATTATACAGTACAAATAAAATGTTTACGTTGTCTTCCCAACAGTTTCACTGACATCTACACTGGATGGCCAGGAAGCGTTCGCGATGTCTTCTCGGGCGCTTCTCTGGCGCTGATAATTGGCTTCAGTCTTGTGTCGGTGACGTAAAAGGCGGATTTAATGCGACTTGACCGTTCAAACAGCAGTCGCTTTCTAAAACATCGGATATGTATCGGATTCAGTACCACATACGAAAGTGACCCAGATTGGATTTGAAAATATCGGATTTGCGCCGTTCACACTGTCATAGCATGATCGGATATGGGTCGCATAGGGTCAAAAAATCGGATTTGATGCGCTTTCGCCTGCAGTGTGAACGTAGCCTAAGATGAGAAAGCATTAGAAGCTAATGCTAATACCATATTTTCTTGCTTTATATCAATATTAGTAGGTAATGCTAAGTACGTAGCCATTATTAGCTAATGCTAATTTAGGTGAATTAGCATTATCCACTAATGCTAACACTGTTTTTGCCAACTCTTTTCCCTTGCATTATAACAATATGAGCAGCTAATGCTAAGAAGGCTGCCATTATTAGGTAATGCTAATTATTATGTGTGTTAGCATTATCCGCTGCTGCTAGCAATGTTTTATCTTACCTTTTAACAATATCAGCAGCTAATGCTAACACTACTTTAATTTCAGTTAAACCTACTTAGCATTAATTAACTTCATTTAGCATTAAGAAGTTTTTGCTATAGGCTACCATTAGTGGCTAATGCTAATTTTAGGTAAATAGAAATTGGCAGCTAATGCTAATACCATATTTTCTTGCCTTATAACAATGTGACCAGCTAATGCTAAGCAGGTGCCATTATTAGCTAATACTAATTTGAGATGAATTAGCATTATCCGCTTATGCTAACAATGTTTTTTCTTACTTTTTAACAATACGCCATTAGTGGCTAATTCTAATTTTAGATGAAAAAGGATTAACAGCTAATGCTCATACTGTTTGCTTTGTAAGAATGACAGCAGCTAATGATATGAAGTCTACCGTTATTAACTAATGCTAATTTGATGAGAATTAGCATTATCCGATAATGGTAACTCTTTTCCCCTGCATTATAACAATGTCAGGAGTTAATGCTAAGTAGACTGCCATTAGGGGCTAACTCTAATTAGGGGTGAATAATTATTAGCAGCTAATACTAATACCGTTTTCTCTTTTTCCTTATAACAACTTGAGCAGCTAATGCTAATTTGATGCGAATTAGCATTATATTAGTGAGCAGTTAATGCTAAGTAGGCTGCCATTATTAACTAATACTACGTTGACGTGAATTAGCATTATGCGCTACTGCTAATACTGTTTTCTCTTACTTATTAAAAATGATAGTAGCTAATACTAATACTCTTTTCCGTTGGGTAACAACAAAGTGAGGAATTAATGCTAAGTTGGCTGCTTTTAGCGGCTTATTCTAATTAGGGGTGAATAATTATTAGCAGCAAATGCTAATACCGTTTTCTCTTGAAGGATACAAAAAAAACAACAACAGCAATAGAATAATATTAAACACAAAGTGAACCCGTCTTCCTTCATTAAATAGGTTCTTTTAGATGTTAAGGAGGAATTGACTTAACCAGGCTGGCGGAGAATGAAGACAACCGGACACCTGCGGCAGATGGGGAATCAGTGAACTTTTATTGAGACAGAGACAACCTCTCAACACAGCTCACATCAGGAGATTCCTAAGATTTGCTGTGAGGATGGGTATATATTCTCTAAAACTTACAGGAGGGGGTTGTGAGGAAAGTGCTGCATTAGCAGAAAAACAACTCCATAAAAGGAAATCGGCCTTGGGTGTTCTAGTCTCTTCGCTTGCAGATATCTTGCACCTGCAGGATGAGGCGATCGCTTCTTATCGCTCTCAAGGCCAAAGTCGTGAGCACATTTTTATTACACAGTTGCACAGTAACTTTAAAGCTGAACAATATTTAAAGCTGAATAATGTTTGATCAGATTATATTTTCTTCAAATCCCCCTTTTGACCCATCTTAAATGGGTCAACACACAAAAATAAGTAACATTCAAAGGAACACAGAGACGTGTCGAAGCCTGGCTCGAAAAACTCCTCGGGTCTTATCATTTGTCTTTATCTGTCATTGCAGATGAGGAGAAAAGAGTCCAGGCACCACCCTGCCCAGGGGTCGGCTGCAAGCAGTCTCGGTTCCCGACGAAAGCAGTAACAGCTGTCCTGCACCCAAGGATACAACGAGTCAGTGCAACCAGGGTAGTGACACAAAATTAACAGTTCCTGTAACTCAGCAACCAAAAAGCATAAGTAATGATAAAAATGTGGAGAGTACAGAGTATACTATAATAATGAGAGATATAAACGTGAAAATGTGAAAGAATAAATCAACCGTAAAATAAACCCAGAACGGTAACTGCTAAGGACATTCAAAAGTGAATATGGTAAAACGTGAGGAAGGGGTGTGGAAAAAAACAATTTATATCCAGTGGTGGGAGTACACATTCGCTCAGGCTTAAGTCCGGAGACCCTGAGAACATCGCTTAACCCTCACAACCCGACCAGACACAGTTCAACCAGATATATCCTTCAAGAGGAAGTGGGTGAGGGAAACAATTAATAACAAGCCTAATACAAAACACCACAGAGAAACAACCATTCTAGAAGCATTTAAACAAGAGAAAGACGATAATGTTCGTCACCCTCACGATCAGAGTTTTCATCATCCGTTGGCGAGGAGGTGGGAAGTTGACTAGCCAATAAAGGCATCTGCCGGGCGAGATCCTTATCCTCAGGAGTGAGAGCTGTAACAATCAGTCTCTGGAAGAGGGATCGAATGCATGGAATACAACAGCAGCCGCAGGTGACTAGGACAGCAACAAAAACTGAGATGGAAACTAGGATGGAAGCTACAAGGGCCTTATATTTGCCAAACATGTTAAGCCAAGAGTCCCACATGGCAGTATCAACGCCCGAGTGTTCCTTCATTTTAACAGTAAGAGCTGTGAGACCAGTAATAGCTTTAGTGAGGGAACCATCAGGAGCTGTGTTATTGGGGATATAGGTACAGCACTCCTGACCAAAAAGGCTGCAGACTCCGCCTCTTTCTGCGAGGAGAAAATCCGTTGCGACCCTGTTTTGGAAAGCCATTAGGGAAGTGGCAGATAACTGTGCATGCACAGCTTCAAAACCATCTCGAGTGTAATTAGCCAACAGTTGCACATTAAAGTGAATGTAGTTAATTCTGTCTACATTCGCATTTATTTCAACCATCCAAAGTATCGAGGCCCATCCTGCTTTAACCTGGTCTCGCAGTTTATATTCATCGGGGACCCCACGGGGTATACCTACAGCATCAATATAGGTTGGATTACGAGCTGAACCTGGGATTAGAGAACGTTTAGAGCGGCGTTCAGAGGAGGATGGGAGGCCAACTTCGTGTACTTCTATAGAGAGATCTACTGGAGTGACTAAAACAGGTAAAATAAGAGTTATGAGAGCGCAAAGACCTGACGCATCCCGAGGGAAACCATCATATAACTTGTTATTGCCACACCACCACCACAAATCAGCCCTAGCCGTAGGTCGGAAGTTTGGTTTCATAACCGTCATCTCAGTGCACCAAGAAGAGTTCAAGCTACCTAGTTTTACTGCATTGCCAGTCAGGTTAATACAAGTGAAATTGTTCACAGCTACATCTGAAGAAAAGAAAGGTGGTTTATTAGAGACCGAGCGTTGAGTTTTAGGAAAGTGGTTTTCCAGATATGAGCAATGACCTCGTTTTGTATTGTTCATAAGATGCAGGAGGCATGCACTATTGACTGGCGCCGGTACCACTCTTAAAGTGGGGCGGGCTCCCATACACACTATGCAGTCGGAAGCCGTCTTGTCAGCAGCTTGTTCAGCTAGTAGTAACCAGTTGTTTGTTGCTCCAGAAATACCGGTTAGAATTTGGAAGAGGTCATCTTTAGACATTTTATTTGTGTCTACAATGCGTATTCGGCCGTTTCTCCCCCCGTTTGTATATGTCACCGGAGGGCCATTAAAGGTGGGGTTATCATCTTTAACTACAGAGCTTGGAGCTGCACCAACGCTAGGGCATATTTCCATTTGCCAATACAGGGCGGTGCGATCAGTCCAAGGGGCAAGTATAAATTGTTGACAGGAGGTCAAGGCCAGATCCTTTAGGGTAAAAATTAAGCCTGAAAGATCCGGTTTTTTTGCTATTCTGAGCATATTTTGGTTTCTCCAGTGCAAAGCCTGACCCCTAGAGTGCTTGGACCAATCGAGGTCCGTTTCTGACACTAAACTGGACCACTTCCACTGATGCCAACCTCCCAGGGTTATATACCACACTGAGGAGGAGAGATGTACCGCAAGGTTAAAAAGATCCCCCCCTTGGTCTTTGGTGACGGGAGTGACTGGGAAGCTAGCGAAATCTATTTCGACTACCCAACTTTTATTGTTGGGGACACAGAGAGTAATCATTCTAGTCGTACTTGGGGTACAGGAGGTAACCGTGTCTCGTTTCTTTCTAAATGGATCGGGCGTGGGCAAAACTGGAGAGGAAGTGGTGGGCAAGACCCTAGGGGCTACATTTGTCAGATTGGGACTGTCAGAAGGGGGCGAAGCTTTTGAACTTGAAGGTGTCAGAAGTGTCGGGGGCCCTTCACAGATCAGGATTATGCCAATGGGAATGAGACCCAGGGCCAGGAAGCAAACAAAGACGCAACATCTTTGCCTGCCTGTCATTTCAGGGGGAAAGGGCCAAGACATGTTTACTTAGCTTGGATGTCTTCTAATAGAGGATGATGGGGCACAGAAAGGTGGTCCAGTTCCCCCCACCTCGCCAAGGGCGTGTTCTAGGAGTTAAAGAGCAACAAAAAGTATCAGTGACACAACTTTAAATGAGCTTTCAGCGGTTAAAACTATTGCAATGTAAAATGTAAATCTTAAAAACTCAAGCCAATATAAAAGCAAAGTCATAAAAGATGTTAAAAATAGAAAAATAAAAATGTTTAGTTCAGTATGAAGAACACCCCCTTTTGTAACCAGCCGGCTTGTAGGTTGAGTTTTGGCTCCCTCAAGTGGTTGGTGATGCTGTTGTAGCTCCTTCTGACAGGTCCTTCTGCACCTCTCTCAAGGTTCTTCCTGGTTCGGTGGCAGCAGCGCACTGTGTGTAATGAAACCAGGTGTCACCTTTCCCTTCGAGCCTGACAGCGTGGGAGGTCCGCTCTGTTATGCGGTAAGGGCCTGTCCAGCGAGGCTCAGCCCACTTTCTCTTTGTGACTTTCAGGAGGACGTAGTCCATTCCAGGTGTAGCCGCCTCTTTCAGCTCTTGCTGGTTTCTTTCAGCGACCTGTGAGGAATACTGGGCAACAAAACTGCGGAGCATGTTATAATATGTCCTCGGATCGAGGTCTGAATCAGCTTCATCCGACATTAACAGGCGAGAGGAGGGGCCAGGAAAAGGCCTGCCATGCTCCAACTCAAATGGAGTGTAACCAGAGGTTTGATTTACTGAGCATCTTATGGACATTAATGCAAGAGGCAATGCCTTAACCCAATCTAATTTGGTCTGTGCACAGATTTTAGCCAATTTAGTTTTTAGAGTTTGATTCATCCTTTCCACTTTCCCCTGGGATTGGGGGTGGTAAACTGAGCCAAACTTATGTTTCAAACCTAATGCGGCTTCAACCCTCTGCAGATCGTGGTTCCTGAAATGTGAACCATTGTCCGACCTTATGACCCCGGGAAACCCATGCTGTGGTATATAATGATTAATCAGACACTTCACCACAGTTCTACTGTTTTCACTTGCTGTCGGCCAGGCTTCTGGCCAACCTGAAAATGCATCCACAGCCACCAGCAGGTACCTGTAACTACCTACTCTGTCCACCATGTCTGTGTAATCAATGATTATTTCTTTCCCTGGGCAAAGTGGGATGGGGAAGTACCCTGCTATTGGCTTGAAGGCGGGCTTGATTCCAAATTGGTTGCACTCCTTACAGGTTTTAACCATGTATTTTGTCATGTCTTTTAGATAAGGGTGCCACCAGGCGGCTAAGTTCCTCATCATTTGTGCAGGTCCCACATGCCCCACTCCATGTGCCTCTTCCATTGCTGTCTGTCTGACCCCTGGCGGTAGAATGGGCCTTCCATCTGGGCCACGCCAAACATCTGTGTTTGTGGCCCCTCTTGTTACCCATAATGATTTTTCCTGGGGGCTGGCTTTGTCCTGTAACTCTCTGATTGTGGCTAGGCCTAGTTGTATGGGTGGTCTTTCTGGAGGGGGTGTGGCTTCTGGGTCCATTACCATAATCAGGGAGGGTAAGTAACCAGCTGTCTGCTTAGCTACTAAGTCGGCCTGTTTGTTACCTAATGCCACTAAGTCCAATCCGGCACTGTGTCCTTTGCATTTTACCACTGCCACCTTAACAGGTAACAACAGTGCTTCCGCTAATTCCCTCATTTCTATCTCATGTTTAATAGGCTTTCCGCTGGCTGTCAAAAAACCAGCTCTTAGCCACTGCTTGAGCTCCACATGCACTGCTCCCACAGCATAAGCTGAATCACTGTATATATTCACTTTCTGTCCCTTTCCCATCCTTAAGGCTTCAATCACCGCTCTCAGTTCAGCTCTCTGTGCAGACTGTTGTCCTGTCAACTGCTCTGCTTTCACTGTTTTCCATCTCATGTCTGTCTGTTCCACTATTGCCCATGCAGCCTTCAACATTCCACTTTCAGTTCTGAAACAACATCCATCTGTGAACCAATCTTTTTCTGCATCCATTAGAGGTTCTGCCTGCAAATCTGGCCTGATTTTCTCCTGTACCTGCACAACCTCTTCACACATATGTGGTTCCCCTGATCCCATGTGATCAGCCATGTTTATGCCTTCATGTGAGTAGGTGATGTGTGGTGCTTCCAAAATGGTACTGAGGCGTCTCTGCCTGAGTGAAGTGAGTGTGAAGGCCTGTGAGGAGACGTAGGCCACCACACTGTGTGATGTCAAAATTTTTAGTGGGTGGTTCATCACTATGTGTGCTGTTTTCTGAATGATTTTTGCAAGTCCAGAAACGTGTTGTGTGCACGGTGGGTGGCGTTTTTCAGTGTTGTCAAGCATTACGCTTACATATGTCAACACTTTTCTCTCTCCCCCTTTTTTCTGGAACAGGATACCATTGATATGGGTTCCAGTTCCAGAAACATCAAGATGAAAAGGCAAAGCATAATCTGGCACAGCAAGGTCAGAGGCGACAGAAAGCTGTTGTTTTAACTTTATAAACGCCTGTTCTGTTTCTGTAGTCCATGAGAGGGGAGCAGAGAGGTTTCTCATGCCTTGTTCATTTACCAAAACGCGCAAAGGGGAAGTAAGGCCAACATAGTCTGGGACATAGGTCCTGCTGTAACCAGTCAGGCCCAAAAATGACAACATGTCTTTTACAGTTAGAGGTTTTGGATGGTGCAAAATGGAGTTCCTGTGTTCTGGGGACAAGGAAATACCGGACTGTGAGACCATGCGGCCTAGAAAAGAAACCTGTTTTCTTGCAATCTGTAGTTTGTTTTTGCTCACTTTAAAACCTGTGTTGGCCAGGTGGTGAAGTACCACTCTGGTGGCCTCCAAACAGATGTCAGCCGTGGGGGCAGACAGCAAAAGGTCATCCACATATTGTATTAACATACAGTCAGATGGTAGTGGGCTGGTTTGTAAAAGTTCTTTCAAACACTGATTAAACAGTCCTGGGGAGAGGGCAAATCCCTGTGGTAAGCGAGTGTAACGCCATTGTCGGCCTCTAAATGTAAATGAGAAAATGTCACGCAGTGACTCACGAAGTGGGAGGCAGAAAAAGGCATTAGCCAAGTCAATGCAGGTGAACCAGGCATGAGATGGTGGGAGGTTGGTCAAGGCAACATAAGGATTAGGCACAGGCAAAGTAGGAGTGCCAAGTAAGGCATTAATCCTTCTCAAATCATGTGCCATTCTGAACTTCCCCGTGCCTTTTTTCTCAACGGGTAGGATGGGCGTGTTCCACTTAGAGCAGGAGGGCTCCAAGACACCGGCAGTGACCAAACCAGAAATTGTTTCTGCAATCCCAGCCTCAGCCTCCGGTCTGTGTGGGTACTGAGGCTGCCACAAAGGGGTAGCAGATGACAGTTGAAAAGAGACTGGCTCCACATCAACTAAACCTACATCTGTGGGTCCAAGGGACCACAAATAATCTGGAAGAGAGTCGAGTAAAGGCGCAGCATCACAGTGGTCTGTGTGTTCTCTTCCATGTGACCCGCTGACCACTCCATGTTGCAGTGTTGAGGAATTAAAGCAATCATTTAAAATTTGGTATGTCTTGGTAGATGGAGAAAACAAAACCTGTGGGAGTTTTGTAGGTGTCCAGTCAGTGGCCGCAAGGGAACGTTTAACCATTCCACCCAGCTCCTTAGCCTGGTGTCCAGGATGTAAGGCCAGTGACACATGGGGAGCTGCCTCATCAGACATCATGTACCACTGTAATTGATCTGTTGTAAAAGTAACCGCTGCTGCCACTCCCTCCGGTGCCGCAAAAATGCACGACATGTTCAGAGACCAAGCCTGCCCCTCACACTGCTTTTGGAACATGTGCTGGTACCAGGTGGTGTCATGCCTGTCATAAAACAGTGTAACATGAGGTGGGTCAGGGGGAGGGACATAAGGATGTAGGAGTGAGAGCCACGGCCGCCATTGCTGAAAAGCAGTCCAAACTCCTGGTTCAGCAGGTGTTTCAACTTCCAATAATGCCCAGTAGATGTCAGCAGAGTCCGCCAAACAGGAGGAGGGTTGCAGCAGAAACTGACCACCCCCCTCTGGCCCATCAGAGCAGGGAAGTACAACCCCAGTAGGGAGAGTCACAGTTAGGCCTTGTGAAGAGCAGAGTATTGTGGCTCCTAATTTAATCAACAAGTCTCTTCCCAGTAAATTCACAGGCGCCTGTTTTGAACAAACATAGCTGTGTAACAAGGTCTGATCTCCAACCGTTGTGGGGAGGGGCACGGTGTAAGGCAGAGTTTTAGGTTCCCCAGATATGCCCACCACTGTAATCACTCTGTCAGTAAGTCTTTCACGAGCAACATCCTTAATGGTGGAGTACGTAGCTCCAGTGTCCACTAAAAAGCTGCTTCTTCTTCTATCTACAGTTATGGACAGCATAGGGTCCGCCGTTGTCCCTTCACCGTCCTGGGCAGTCTGTGGGGTGTCCTATAGCTGGGGACCACCCTCGTAGTACTCCCACCCCATCACAGGCATCTGTGGGGCCGGGGGCACTCCAACTACAGCACCACGAGGTCCACCTCTGTGGCCAGGATGCTGATAGGGCCCACCACGGGCTCCCCTGCCTCTTCCAGCAGCCGGGTTCAAAGGGCACGCTTTAGCCCAGTGTCCAGGTTGTCCACACCGGAAACAAACATACATCTGGCCTCCCCTACCACCTCCCATCTGACCCCTTCCCCTGAAACCACCTCTGTTTCCTCCAAATGGGGAACCTCTCTGCCCATAAGGGGCCGGGGAGTGATAAGCACCATACTGGGGGGGCTGTGGATCAGTTGGCCATGGGTTCGGATACAAATCAGGGGCAACTGGACCAGGAGGGGGAGCCGCAGCGGCCACAAGCTGCTTTTTAGGCTTGTCACCTTTTCCACCCAGGTCGTTTTTAGCTTTCTGCAGCTGAACCTTCAACAGTTGCAACTGTAAATCTTCGACGCTCTCCGCTTTATCATCAGACTTAATCTGCACTTTGTTAAGATTAAAAATCAAATGTTTCTTCCAGATTGCAAAGTCACAGTCCTGCAAATCAGGATTATCCTCCATTTTCTGGCTTACTGACTCCGGAATGCCCCTCAGCACCGCCCTTCTAAACCACATGCTCTGTGAACAAGTCCTACTGGGGTGATGACCTGTATGGTTCACCCAGTCTTCAACAGCCTGATTTAGATAATGGGTGGGATTTTGCTTTCCCTCCCATTTAAATTTCTGTAAGGTGCCTTGATTTTTGGGTGGGAATTGTTTGCGCAGGGCCGGTCCAATAAACCTCAAGGCCTGCATTAGTGGCACCTCGTTCTCATGCATGGTAGTACCCGCATTTTGTTCCAGGTCCGCTGCCTGAGATCGGGATGTGCACCTAGTTATAATAGCTCTAAAATCTCCCAGTGCGAGGTCCTGTCCAGCTGTGTATTTATCCAAACCAGCCAACCAGGCATTCCCTCCCTCCGTTATGTCAGGGAGTTTGTCCACTAGGGCCTGGACATCTCCGAATGAATAAGGTTGATACACTGGTCTACGTTGCGCTTTAGTCTGGACCAGGGGAAATATGCCTGGAGGCTGAGGCACAGGGCCCTTAGATCTAGTCTGATATCCTAAACTGGGAGGGGTAGAGGGGGGTGTATTGTTAAGGTCACTGAGTTCATCATCAGTATCCTCAGTTTCTTCCCCGCCTGGTGGGGTAGCAGTGTCAGCAAAAACGTGGGCTAAACTCATCTGTGTTTCCGGATCCTGACGGCCCACCAAAGACATGGTAACTGTGACATTTGGTGAAGTGCCAGGCTCAGTTTTTGCAGTAGCGGTCAGATCTCCTTTAACAGCGACAGGAGTGCTGGCAAAGGGGTTGGACCGGGAAAGAGGGGCTGACGCAACACGATTATTCACCTGGACCACTGACCTATGTTCATTTAAGCAGCTGCGTAATGCTGCTTCTTGATCAGTTAATTGTTGTTCAGTGGGTTCCTGTCTGTTCATTCGAACCGCAAATGGTGCGCTCGCAGGGGGGTCAGTTAGGCCCTCAGATCCGGTTCCAAAACAATGGGACATAGAAGAGGGGGCTCTACTACTAGCTGAGGATGTCGCCGACAGAGAGGAGCTTCCTGGGCAAAAATGCTTGGTATCTATGGGAGTTGGAGCTACGGGCGGTTCTTCTCCAATAGTCATTATTCCACCAGAGATATTAAGTACCGGATATATGCCTGCTGAGGGAGGAGTTGAGGCAGAATAGGGAGGTGGCTGAGACCTATTTTTCTTCATGTGTGGTTTTGCAGTTTCCCATAAACACACCCAGTGATTAAATTTAGCTTTGCGGCCTGCGTGCTTATCTGCTTCCTTTCTGTGTCTCACCCCGCTCATCACACCTGCACCTGCTGCTGCTGAGTTGGCTTCTTCCTCTTTCTCTTTTGCCTGCATAGCCTTATTCTGCCAAATTATTCCCCAGTTACCACTACTCCCCTCGTCCTTTCCCTTTTCTTTCATTAACCTTTCAGCTGTTTTCCTCAATGACTCTTTCTGCTTTTTTGCTTCTTTAGGCTGGTGTGTGGAGTTGATGACTGTCTCAACACATGTTAATTGTTCTCCCAATGTGCTAAGAATAACACCGGGACCCCAACCATCATCATTAGTTTCTCGATCTAATTCTCCATCCATTTTACTGTCAATGGAGGAGTGTTCTTTTATTGATTTTAAAGGAGAATTTGGGCCAGCTGGGTTCCTGCCTCTGTTAGGCACTAACAGCTGGGGCGCTGCTTTAAAGGTGAGTCAGCACTGAAATATCCCTTCAGGTGTTACCAAGCTTCTACCAAACCGGAGTCTGGCGGGTAACCTTGCCTAGAGCTTCCTGATAGGGGTGCTAGTTGGTTGTCACCTTGTTCACACGTCTCATTCACACTTCATACATTACCTGCAGTCACTCATTACCCTCCTTATGTATGTAATAAATGTGTAAAAAAAATTCTATGTGTGGTGTATTATTTTAACCAAAAGAGGAACCTAGTTCCTTTAATTGTGTAATCTGTGAACAACGGAGAACCAAACTGTCCTGCCCAGTGTTCCACAGCAAGCATTCAGCGTGTATTTATGTGTGTCCAATATCAAACAGAACATCAAAACATTTAAAACACTAAAATCATCGGGGTTTTAAGAAGAGATCCGTTTTCTCCTATTGATCAAAGGGACCCCTCCTTTGGACTCCAACCAGTACTTCTCCTTTTTAAGTTTTAGAGGATCTTTTCTAATAAAGTCCTCTGGGCCTTCCTAACCCTTCTGTAGTTTAGAGAATATTACTAAAAAATATTCTCAAGGCCTTTAACCTTTTAATTTGTTTAGAAAGGCGTTACTAATAAACCCTTTCAAGGTCCCAGACCTGCACTGAGGTATGTATCCGACACCGGAGAGCAACCCGTCGGCTGCAACCGTGGTCAGACCTCAGTTCACTCTTATCTTTATTCACTTATTCACTTATTTCTTATTCACTTATCTCTTATTCACTTATTTCTTATTCACTTGTCTGATTCTCAACAAGCCTTAAGTAAGCCAGACAATTTTGGTTATGAATTACTAGGAGTTTGGACACTAAGTATTTTTATAATGTTCAATATAGCAGAAATAAAAGGTCTGCTTACCTTGTTTTTGTGTGCACACAGCTTTTGTCCAAACTCCGTTCACTCAGACCACGGCCGAAGTCCTCCCATCCGTTCCAGTTGACCTGGAGCGGATCCTGTTCGTGACGCCAATTGAAGGATACAAAAAAAACAACAACAGCAATAGAATAATATTAAACACAAAGTGAACCCGTCTTCCTTCATTAAATAGGTTCTTTTAGATGTTAAGGAGGAATTGACTTAACCAGGCTGGCGGAGAATGAAGACAACCGGACACCTGCGGCAGATGGGGAATCAGTGAACTTTTATTGAGACAGAGACAACCTCTCAACACAGCTCACATCAGGAGATTCCTAAGATTTGCTGTGAGGATGGGTATATATTCTCTAAAACTTACAGGAGGGGGTTGTGAGGAAAGTGCTGCATTAGCAGAAAAACAACTCCATAAAAGGAAATCGGCCTTGGGTGTTCTAGTCTCTTCGCTTGCAGATATCTTGCACCTGCAGGATGAGGCGATCGCTTCTTATCGCTCTCAAGGCCAAAGTCGTGAGCACATTTTTATTACACAGTTGCACAGTAACTTTAAAGCTGAACAATATTTAAAGCTGAATAATGTTTGATCAGATTATATTTTCTTCACTCTTTCCTTATAACAATATGAGCAGTTAATGCTAATTTGATGTAAATTAGCATTATATTAGTGAGGAGTTAATGCTAAGTAGGCTGCCATTAGCAGCTAAAGGTAATTTGAGGTGAATAAGCACTAGTAGCTAATGCCAATACCCTTTTCTCTTGTGTTATAATGATGTGAAACGTTAATATTGTTCTCAAACAACAGAATGAGATGAAATATTGATTCTAACAGGGCCCATAAACAGCATTAGCTTAGCAGCATTAGCTTATCAGAGTCTCCATCATGGTCACACAAATCCTTAGCGGAGCAAAGTGGCCTACTTAGCAATAGCTGCTGTAGAAAGCAAAGGGAAAACAGTATTAGCATTAGCTGCTAAATGTGCACTTGAGAACAAATCTATTGTGAATTCAGCCGTGAATGTAGTGTTTCCAGTAAGCTTCCATTTCCAAATGTTAGCTGCTCCTGTCTGCCTCTTTGTCACACACACAGACTGAAATGATTCACAGCCTTGTTTCATCCTTCTGTCAGTGTCACTGACTGTCACTGTGACTGTGGACATACAGCATGGGAAACACACACATGGCTGATACTTGTATCTAAAGTTACAAAATGTTGTCTCTGTCCAAATATTACCTAACTGTAAGTCTACTTTTAATGAAACTCTCAACATGACTTATCAGTTATCATTAATGTTCCTGCAAACAGACTCCTTGAAGACCCCCTACATAAATATCCATGTACTATCCAGCTAGACTAGTGTGTCTGTCCCTGAAAATATTCCTGCATGTGTGATTGTTCATGTCTCATCTGCAGGAAACAAACAGGAAGTGAGTGAAAGACACAGGAAATGATTCCAGCTCTTCCTCCTATATCAGACATTCTCTCCATACCTGAGAGTGTCCAGTCTCCAGCCTGGATCCTTCAGTCCAGCCGACAGAAGCTTCACTCCTAAGCTTTCAGACTTAACTAAACTAAACCACATCCCACTTCTAAAGAAAGTAGAAGGCGATCTGACTAGATGGAAATCTTTACCCATATCACTCATGGGAAGGGTCGCCACTATAAAAATGATGATCTTGCCAAAAATAAATTACTTATTTTTGATGATCCCTAACAAACCATCACAAGATTGGTTCAGATCTCTGGATTCATATATTTCCAAATTCCTTTGGAAAGATAAACCTCCGCGTATTAGCTTAAAAACGCTACAAAGAACCAAGGATAGAGGAGGATTAGATCTGCCTAATTTTCACCAATACTTCTTAGCCAACAGGCTTCAGTTCATCTCAGAATGGTTAAAACATACCTTCTTAGTTGAGCCCTGGCTAGATGTTGAACAGGCACTATGCAAGGATCTAGAGATTTCAGACCTACCATTTATTAGCTCAAACATCAAAAGACATGAATGCTTTAAAAGTATCAACATCAGCTTTTCTCTAACAGCATGGTGGGAGTTTCTAAAAATAACGGAGTCTTCATTAATCCCATGCAAACGTACACCTATCTGGAATAACCCTGACATATTACAAAACAATAATATGATTAATTTCCCAGAATGGAGTTGTAAAGGAATTAAATACTTAGAACATATATTAGAGGGAACAGAATTTATTCCATTTGACAGACTAGTTGCACAATATGGGATCAACAAGACAAGGTTTTTAGAATATCAACAAATTAAATCCATAGTAAAAAAGAAATTTAACCTCAGTCAAGTTGAATTACAAACACCACTAAGTGCGGCACATTTTCTTACTCTTAAATCCCCCAAATTATTATCTAAAATATACAGAACACTTTCTAAATTAGATGAATCAATATCCCTTCCTACTGCAAAGTGGGAAGCAGATTTATCAGTCAACCTAGACCAAAACTTCTGGTCTCAGATTTGCTTAAAAACTTTTAAATTAATTAAAAATCCCAGTCTGCAATTAATACAATACAAAATACTTCATAGAGTGCACTATACAGGTCATCGGATGTTTAAGATGGGCTTTACATCTTCCAACAACTGCTCACACTGTCAAGGCAATACACCAGACAATTACATCCACGCTCTTTGGTTCTGTCCACCAGTGCAAAAGGTTTGGCGCGAGATATGTGAAGACTTATCAAAATGTCTGAAATGTAACATTCCAACTTCCCCCTTAGTGTGTTTGTTGGGCAGCTTAGATAATGTCACTTCAGAAAAGAATATAGCCCATATGATCTTCACTGCCCTATGCATAGCCAAGAAAACAGTCCTCATGAACTGGAAAAATAAAAATAATCTTAATTCTAACCAATATAGAAATTATCTATTAGATTACATTAGTCTTGACACAGCCTCTGCCACCACATCAGATCAATTGCTCTGGGCCCCTTTTATCAGCTCCATCACCTAGTGGGGGTGGGGGGTCATAGTTTGGTCCCGCCTTCACTGTTGTGATTGGTGAGGGGGTAGGGACAGGCTTAGGGCGTCGGGGGGTTCCCCGGAGGCATCTTCCTTGGGGGGCTCAACCCGGGGTAGCGGTCACGTCCGGTTGAGGGCTCTGTTGGCTCTCAGGTAACTGTTTCCTCGCGGCTGCGTGCAGCGGGGCTAGGGGAGGGTCTGTGCTGACGGACGTGGGTTACTGACCTGGCAACCTGGCTGCCCCTGGGTGGGTCCGGGATGGGCGTGAGGTTCTGGGGGTGCTCCGTCTCTGGGCGGGGGCCCGGGCCGGGCCTCGGGGGCTCGGGTCCTGGTTGGTGTGTTGCCGGGGTTGTGGGCGGGTGGGTGCATGGGGGCCCGGCCCTGGAGCAGGGTGCCGCCGGTGCATCGAGCCGCCTGGGGGGCTCTTCAACTGGTGGGGGGGATGGTCACATCTGGCAGGAGCTTTCTTCTCTCAGGAACTCTCTGCAGGAGGGGGAGATACAGGAGAGGTGGAGGAAGATCTCAGCCTGGGCGTTTACCGTCTTATGTAGTCTGGAAGATGTGTGGTTGGTGGGGTGGGTGCAGTTTTCTCTGTGGTGGGGTTGGGTGGACTGTCCAGGGCTCTGTGGAGCCGGGGGGCGCTACTGCACTGGGCCCCGGTCTGATGGGCCTGGGCCCCCCTTCCCTGGCGGGTCGCGGAGGGTGGGAGTGCCTACTGGGGTCAGCGGGGGAGCTGGCCCCAGGGAGGGGTTACCTGCCCCTCCCTTCCTTCCCTCCCCATCTCCAGCTGCCTCCCTCTTCCCGCTCCTCCACAACCACCCACACATGCAGGGCCTTGGAGTGGGGGTATGTCACCAGGGTGCAGAGGAGGCTACCCCCCCCCCTGTCCCCTTCTGGCTGCCTCTGCCTCAATTTTATCCCACAACTTAGACATTCACATTATTCACACTCTCATTACACATACATATAGGATCTTGGGGGTGGGCACAATCACGGAGTCCAAATCACCATCAGGGTGTATACCTCACCCCTGACGTCGTTGCCCACCTCTCAATTTTAAATACACTTAGTCATTGAGGGCTAGCAGGAGGGACCATGCGCTTACCTGCTGCTCCTTGGCAGGTAGCTCCATGCCCTCCTGGGTTTTAATTGCACCTTAGAACACATATGCATCAACACTACAATGAGCGGGTGGAGGGAGGTTTGGAGTCTTCTCCCACCCCCATTCTCTGCGGCCTGCTGGAGCGGGGGGGCTAGTAGGAGGAGTTGGCCGTCCGACTGCGGTCTGGGGTGTGGGGCCTCCCTGCTGCTGCGGAGTCGGGGTGGTCTGCCTCTCCCCACCGCAGGGAAAAGGGTAACACCACCTGGGTCTGGGTGCAATTCCCCCCTCCAGGGGCAAGGGTACCTAGACCCGGTTTGTAGAGTACGCTTGGGGAGTGTGATTGTGTGTACAGCGTCTCTTTATGTCTGTCTCCACGTTGGTTGAGTGTGGAGTGAGTGCATATGAGAGCATGAGGGTGGGAATGGATGTTTGTGTCTGTGTGTGCCTGTATGTCTGTGTCTATATGTCAGGTTGGGTATCAGACGCCACCTCTCTGGGGACACCTCAGGCCCTCCAAGGTTTGGAGGCCTATCTCCACCCACCACCACTTCCCCTGCCGGTGGCGGACTCCCTCAGGTGTCGGTGTGTTGGTGGTTCTTTGTGTCTGGGGGTGGGCGTCCGGGTACACACCGGCTCACTCCTTGGCGGCCGCTTGTCGGGGCCTGGGGCCTGGGGCTCGCTCGGGCCCCTTTGGAGGTGGGGTGCCCCCGGCCTCTCGGCCTAGGGCTCGGTCACTCAGGCGCAGCTGGGGGCCGGCGGAGCTCACGGGCGCGTCACTGCAACCCCCCCTGGCTTCTGCTCCGCGGCTGCTGAGTGAGCCCTCATCTGGGACTCTCCTCAGCTCTTACTGGAACAGTGGCGCGGCTGCCCCTCTGTTGGTCTTCCATGGTCTCTTGTGTTCTGGGGGCCTCTGGATGTCTGGAGTTTTGATCTCCTCCATACCCGCTTCACACCCTGGAGGACGGGGCTGTGGCCCCCCCACACTCCCTAGCAGATCATTACATGGAGAAACCTTTGGAATGCAAGCATGCTGATCCACACAGGTATGCACACATGGGTATTCACAGACGCGGACTAAAGCTTTCTTGGCTGCTGCCTCAAAGCACACTGTGCGCTGTCTATCTTGCGTGCTGCACAATATCGTTTATTACTTAGTAAATACTGATATCTATGACTAGCTAGTTTATTGTGATGGTGCTTTGTTTTCTCTATTATTATGTTGCTCTTTGTTGTTTGCTGTCTCCTCTGTTTGTTTGTTTGTTTGTTTGTTTGTTTTTTCTCCATACAGGTGACCCAGGAGTTTTTTTTTTTTTTTTTTTGTCTCTCTTCCCCCCCCTTCTCACCGTCTCTTCTCCCCTTGGGTTTTCTTTCTTTCTCTCCCCCTCTCTCTCTCATTCATTCCCCCTGTCCTATTTATTAAAAAAAAAAAAAAAAAAAAAAAAAAAAAAATGACAAAGGATGAACTGAAGCTCTGCCATCACGTAATGTCGCATACTGCTGTTTCTGATGTCATTTAAAAAAAAAAAAAAAAAAAAAAAAAAAAAAAAGAAGCTTCATTCCTGAGGGACCTGGATGATTGTAGCTCAGGTCCAGCTCTCTCAGATGGGAGGGGTTGGAGGTCAGAGCTGAGGCCAGAGAAGTACAGCCTTCCTCTGTGATCAGACAGCCTGACAGACTGCAGACACACAAAACAACAATCCATCTGTTATCCATCTCTATAGCAGCATAACTAAGTGATGGTTCAGGGTCACCTGATCCAGCTCTAACTATAAGTTTTATCAAAAAGGAAAGTTTGAAGCTGATCGTCAAAGTAGAGAGGGTGTCTGTCTCCTGAACTCAAACTGGGAGCTGCTTCCACACCCAGTCCAACATAGCCAGGCTTTCTTTGCTGCTTTGACAAAACCTCAAATCCCAGTCAGAGATGGTGAGCATCATCACAGTGATGATCATTTCTCTGTTAACCCAGGCTTTCTGCTTCAGGATCTGTGCACGCTCACAGAACAAGGAAACCTTTAAACATCATTTCACTAAATGGATGGACTGAGCTCAGCCTACAGATGAACTGGATAAATAAAGATTTGACCTCAGTGTGCTCAGTGTTCCTGTCTATTCCTAACATATTCCTAACATGATAGCTGCACTTTAGAGCTCTAAAACTGGAACTGACACATATTTAAACTCCACATGTTACTCAGTACATCCAGTTCTGACACTCGCCCACAGTCCAACAAAGGAAACATGGAGATCACATCAGTTTGTCACCAAAGTCTAATTATTCCAGAGGGCAGTGTTGATACAAGTAAAGTTATTTTTAAGCAAAGTTGAGTTTTTTATTGTCGCAGTACTTCATGTCTGAAGTATCACTTAAATGCATTACACGCTGTTGATGGCAGCAAACAAACCACCCAAACAAACAGAGGTGGGAGGCTTGGGCAGACTACGTAGGATCAGCTTGTGGGAGGAGTCAGGATAAAACCAAAGAAAGACAAGCTAACAAACACCACAGTGAAGTGAGTAGCTACAAACTGCAGGCTGATTAGTGTTGTTGAAGAAGTCGGTCTGAGGAACGTTCTTAGGATCAACAAATGACGGCATGTATGAGCCTCCCTCAAGACGCACCATCACAAGAAGAACACATGAGCTGTAGAAAAAGGAGAGACTATGAAAGCCACGGCGTTACAACGTGCACCAGCTGTTGGTCTCTCTGGAGACTACTGGGCGTGGCTGGGTAACCATGGTTACTTGGGAGTTACAGTACATGATATTAATGAAGAGTGGGAGCTGCGTTCTATAGCAAACAATTTGTTATGAGGTAATCAGCTGATCTTAGTTTAACCGGAAGCCCTTCACAATAATTGCAATGCCTTTATTTTGTACAACTACCATCAGTTCGTCTGTACTGATGGTAACTTAAAGTCACACTAATGTCGTTTAGTTTCTATAGTTTATGTAGTGGAAGTATACTACAGTACCCTGATCACTGATAGGACAGATTTATGTAGATATACACCTTTGTGTTTAACATTACTGCATTATAGTACTGTGATCTTTGTCCTTATATATGGCTATATTAGCTATACTGATGTACGTACATATAACTGGATATGTAACTTATCTATTCATCTTATTTGTCATGTATTTGTATTGTGTACTTCCTTTTTGTAAGAAACCACACACATGATCACAGCCGCAAGAATCAATCAGTGAAAGAATAAAGTGTCTCAAACCAAACCTTAAGCTCTTTATTCCACATGCTGGGATCATTTGGCCTTCAGTGGTGTTCTGGCTGACACACCGGAGTGACCAGAGTGCTAAAGAGTGAATCGGACACACCAGTGTCATCTCTGATATCTCCACTACATTTAATCGTCCTTCAGCTTGTGGCTGCCGTTAGCTGGTCTGCTAGTTAGCTGATTTGCTATTTAGCCGGTGTGCTAGTCAGCTGGTGTGCTGACCAGCGAACCAGTAGGTTACAAGATGAGCTTGTCTGTCTGATGAGCCAGCTCTCTCTGTCTTGGTCATTTTGTCCTTGGGCAAAACCTAACCTACCACTACAACTGTAGCTTACCTCCACCAGTGTGTGAATGTGAGAGTGAATGAATACAGGGAGTGCAGAATTATTAGGCAAATGAGTATTTTGTCCACATCATCCTCTTCATGCATGTTGTCTTACTCCAAGCTGTATAGGCTCGAAAGCCTACTACCAATTAAGCATATTAGGTGATGTGCATCTCTGTAATGAGAAGGGGTGTGGTCTAATGACATCAACACCCTATATCAGGTGTGCATAATTGTTAGGCAACGTCCTTTCCTTTGGCAAAATGGGTCAAAAGAAGGACTTGACAGGCTCAGAAAAGTCAAAAACAGTGAGATATCTTGCAGAGGGATGCAGCAGTCTCAAAATTGCAAAGCTTCTGAAGCGTGATCATCGAACAATCAAGCGTTTCATTCAAAATAGTCAACAGGGTCGCAAGAAGCGTGTGGAAAAACCAAGGCACAAAATAACTGCCCATGAACTGAGAAAAGTCAAGCGTGCAGCTGCCAAGATGCCACTTGCCACCAGTTTGGCCATATTTTGGAGCTGCAACATCACTGGAGTGCCCAAGAGCACAAGGTGTGCAATACTCAGAGACATGGCCAAGGTAAGAAAGGCTGAAAGACGACCACCACTGAACAAGACACACAAGCTGAAACGTCAAGACTGGGCCAAGAAATATCTCAAGACTGGTTTTTCTAAGGTTTTATGGACTGATGAAATGAGAGTGAGTCTTGATGGGCCAGATGGATGGGCCCGTGGCTGGATTGGTAAAGGGCAGAGAGCTCCAGTCCCACTCAGACGCCAGCAAGGTGGAGGTGGAGTACTGGTTTGGGCTGGTATCATCAAAGATGAGCTTGTGGGGCCTTTTCGGGTTGAGGATGGAGTCAAGCTCAACTCCCAGTCCTACTGCCAGTTTCTGGAAGACACCTTCTTCAAGCAGTGGTACAGGAAGAAGTCTGCATCCTTCAAGAAAAACATGATTTTCATGCAGGACAATGCTCCATCACACGCGTCCAAGTACTCCACAGCGTGGCTGGCAAGAAAGGGTATAAAAGAAGAAAAACTAATGACATGGCCTCCTTGTTCACCTGATCTGAACCCCATTGAGAACCTGTGGTCCATCATCAAATGTGAGATTTACAAGGAGGGAAAACAGTACACCTCTCTGAACAGTGTCTGGGAGGCTGTGGTTGCTGCTGCACGCAATGTTGATGGTGAACAGATCAAAACACTGACAGGATCCATGGATGGCAGGCTTTTGAGTGTCCTTGCAAAGAAAGGTGGCTATATTGGTCGCTGATTTGTTTTTGTTTTGTTTTTGAATGTCAGAAATGTATATTTGTGAATGTGGAGATGTTATATTGGTGTCACTGGTAAAAATAAATAATTGAAATGGGTATATATTTGTTTTTTGTTAAGTTGCCTAATAATTCTGCACAGTAATAGTCACCTGCACACACAGATATCCCCCTAAAATAGCTAAAACTAAAAACTACTTCCAAAAACATTCAGCTTTGATATTAATGAGTTTTTTGGGTTCATTGAGAACATGGTTGTTGTTCAATAATAAAATTATTCCTCAAAAATACAACTTGCCTAATAATTCTGCACTCCCTGTAGTGGCATTGTAAAGGGTCTTTGAGGGTCTCGAAAAGCGCTATATAAATGCAATCCATTATTATTATTAAGAGCATCTTTAGGCCTGACTGTGCTCATCCTTCCTCCAACCTCTCCTTACCAAAGATAACAACTACATCAGTATTAGCTCAATAACAATTTCTGCAATTCAATTGTGGACATTCATTTTTAAACCTTGTGTAAAACGATAAAACCTCAAAGTCTGAGCATTATTCTTTGTGCAAACAGCTCTTGCAGGTTCCCCCGGACTTAGGTTATTTTTATTATTTAATTACTTTCCTTTAAGCAGCTGTTCAGGCTACTAAACTCATCCCAGAAATAACAAGTGACACCATTAATAGTAGAGGTGGGAATCACCATACAACTCGCGATACGATATTATCACAATACTTAACGCACGATACGATATTATTGCGATTTTTTAAAATATTTTGCAATATTTAAATTCTGCACATAAAGGTAAACTTTATCAATATTCATTTTATCTAATATCAAAGTCTCACACTCAGTCTTTCTCTCATTTCAGTCAGTTTTATTGTTGACAAACTGAACAGTTTGTATTACAGTCTAGTCCAACTTAACTGAATGCAACCATCTGGTACAATTATAGCTATTCTGAACTATGCAATTTATGAAAACTATGCAGCCCCTTCAGCAACTGAAGAATTTGAAAGTAAATTTAAAAAAAATATAATTTTACATTAAATAAAAAAGTTTTAAACTTAATTAAAATTAAACATGTCTTAAATTAAAATAAGTAAACTGTCATGTTTATTGCTGCCAAAAAAAAAGTTAAACACATTTGGACAGTGAAGGAATGTCAGGATTGTTGCTCAGAAAAAGGATCAACATGCTCTGAAGTCAACATGCTCTGACTCCAGAGCATGTTGACTTCAGAGAAAAAATTGTTTGTAACAAAATATCGATTTCTGCTGTCCCTGTATCGATACATTATTAGCAAACAAAATATCACGATACTACACAGTATCGATTTTTTCCCCCACCCCTAATTAATAGTGGAGCTAACTTTAACAGGTGAAACTGATTTGACCTATAAGGCTACTGCAGTTACTTCTTATCAGGTTTAGTAGGGAAGACATCTGGATGAGGTAGTTAGTAGTATGTAGTTAGTACCGGGCGACTCCCCTCCCCCACATCGGCACCAGAACCCTGTATTATCTACAGGGTAAGACTGCCTGTTTTATCAAACTATGGCCATTACTACTGTGATCATTTGCAGCCCAGTGTGCCGCTCTCTCTGCTGGGATGAACCACTGGAGCTCACCCAGTCATCCCTCTCTTTCTCTCAAGAAGAAGTGAAATAAATATATTTATTATGTTACGAGTCTAATATTCTTTAAATCAAACTGTAATGAATAAATGAAGCAAGAAGATTTGGTGGCTCCACGTGTTGTAGAAGAAAAGATAAACATCTCATTTTGAGAAATCAGCCTTTAAAATTAAGTACTGTGAATAAAAAACAAACAGCGAGCCAATCAGCAGTCGCCAATATCCTCCTAATTTCATTCACAAAGAAATCAAATATATATATTATGGGCCCAAAGGAGCCTAAATCTTTAAATTAGGCAGTACATGAAGTATTTTTTTAAATAAACAAAGACATGACTATAACAACTTTTAGTAATTCAGAGTCCAATTATCCACTCAAATGTAAATAAAAGTTCACTTGACAGCTGTAAAAGTGACCTGTTTATACAATAATATAAGTCACATTTCAAATGATCATCTGTGGAAAAGTTTGAATCCTGACCTGAGAGTTTCCACTGCACACTGTGAACTCTTTAGTCCAGCGGACAGAAGCTTCACTCCTGAATCCTGCAGGTCAGAGTTACTCAGGTCCAGCTCTCTCAGACTGGAGGACTGGGAGCTGAGGACTGAGGACAGAGCTTCACAGCTTCTCTCTGACAGGTTACAGCCACTCAGTCTGAAAAATAAAAGACAATCTATAAAACAAGTACTCATGTAGAGTTTGTTAATACATTTCACAACATTAAATGTTGACTTTCTATTTTTAAAGAAAACATAAACATACTAAGATACAACATCATATGTATGAACTTTAATTAATAATTCTAAAAACTAAATATTTTCTGATCTGACCTCAGAGTATTCAGTTTACAGTTTAAACGTTGTAGTCCAGCAGACAGAAGCTTCACTCCTGAATCCTGCAGCTTTCTGATACTCAGGTCCAGCTCTGTCAGACTAGAGGCCTGCGAGCTGAGAACTGAGGACAGAGCTTCACAGTTTTCCTCTGAGAGTTCACAGATGTTAAGTCTGAAGATAAAAACATGAATAAAGATTGTTGTTAAAGTGTAATCAAGGTGCAATAGCTTATTGTCTTGTGCTGAGCAGGTTAGTAAAACTTCTGTTTAACTTTGAAATGAATAAAAATGCTATGAAACAAGGATAACTGGATAAAGACATAAACAAAAACAAACATCAAACACATAAACAAACAGAACTAAACATAATACAAATTGATCTGACCTCAGAACATTCAGTTTGGCATGTGGACTCTCCACTGCAGCAGACAGAAGCTTTACTGCTGAAGTCTTCAGGCTGTTGGTACTCAGGTCCAGCTCTCTCAGACTACAGGACTGGGAGCTGACCACTGACAACAAATTTTCACAGCCTTTCTCTGAGACGTTACAGCTGCTCAGTCTGTGAGAGAAAGGAAAAAAACAAAAACAAAAAAAAACAAACAATATATGTGATCAAATTAAATTTGTTTATATGTTGAACCCTTTTTTAAAAAATTTATTTAAACCTATGAGACTATGAGTGCTACCAGTCCAGTGCACATGATTGGTACCTTGATGGTACCTTGCTCAGGGGTACCACAAGGTAACTATTCGGTGGATTCGACCCCTGACCTTATGATCATGGGGCGACCACTCTGCCTACTGAGCTAATAATTCTGTGTACACTGTCATACAATATTAACTAAAACAATTATTTTAGAAAATTTTAGTAATTCAATAATCATGCTCATTACCTGTGTATTGTGAATAACACTTGATTTTAAACACTAGCTGTATAAAACTCTTCCTGTTAAAGGTGTGTATAAAGGAGATGAGCTGAAATGCAGACTTCATGGAGAATGTTTGCTGTCAGCATATATCAAAGACAAAGCAGAGATCCATCCAGTCTCTTCCACTAAGCCCACAGAGGGACAGACAACCACTCTCACTCACACCTGCATGAAGTTTAGATCACCAGGTAACCTAACTGCATGTCTGTGGACAGTGGGAAGAAACTGTAGAGGACCCAGAGTGAACCCACTGTAATTCTGTGATAACACTGGTTATGGAAGCCTTACAGTTACATATGGTTACTGACAAGAAACACGACCTTAGAGGCAATTTCAGTAATGAAGACCGAGTTTCTCCCTCCATACAGGATGAAACCATGACAGCACAGCAGAGATTTATATTTAAAAAGGGAGGGTGTGCACTGAAAGTGAGATACAAACTTGAACTTAAATTATGAACATCAGAAAAAGATGTAGGTGAAGTCTGGCAGGTGAAGTTTGTGCTTTAGAATAAAACAACCAAACTCCTGGAGTTGGAGACAAGTGAACAAGCTGAGGATAATAAACCTGTCAGAGGGGCTGAAGCATCAGAGCTCATGTTCTTATAGGCTGGGTCTGGATTGTCCTTTGATAAGAGTTACAGAACAAAGTGTGTTTTAGAAATGCTGGAGTGAAACATTAAAACTACCATATATTTACCGAGTGACTGATGATCATTTAATTTACTATTTTAAAAAAATGTTACAGTGCTCTTTGAACTCAGCATTTCTGATTTATTTCCCATGATTTTAACAATGAAGCGATGACAACATGTTTACTCACAGAGCTTTGTTGGAGGCTTTGACCACTGGCAGCAGCCTCAGAAGAGCCTCCTCTGAAGCAGAGTATTTCTTGAAGTCAAACTCATCCAGATCTTCTTCTGATGACAGTAAGATGAAGACCAGAGCTGACCACTGAGCAGGAGACAGTTTATCTGTGGAGAGACGTCCTGATCTCAGGGACTGTTGGATCTCCTCCACTAGAGAACGATCATTCAGTTCATTCAGACAGTGGATCAGATTGATGCTTTTCTCTGCAGACAGATTCTTACTGAGCTTCTTCTTGATGTACTGGACTGTTTCCTGATTGGTCTGTGAGCTACTTCCTGTCTGTGTCAGCAGACCTCGTAGGAGAGTCTGATTGGTCTGCAATGAAAGACCCAGGAGGAAGCGGAGGAACAAGTCCAGGTGTCCATTTGGACTCTGTAAGGCCTTGTTCACAGCACTCTGGTAGAAGTGTTTCTCTGCAGAATCTCCTGTTTCAGACTTCTTGGGGGTTGTTTGTTCTTCCAGCAGATTGAGTCCAGAGTTGATGAAGGTCCGATGGACATGAAGAGCAGCCAGAAACTCCTGAACACTCAGATGGATGAAGCAGAACACCTTGTCCTGGTACAGTCCTCTCTCCTCTTTAAAGATCTGTGTGAACACTCCTGAGTACACTGAGGCTGCTCTGATATCGATGCCACACTCTGTCAGGTCGGATTCATAGAAGATCAGGTTTCCTTTCTGCAGCTGATCAAAAGCCAGTTTTCCCAGAGACTCCATCATCTTCCTGCTCTCTGGACTCCAGTGTGGATCTGTTGCACGTCCTCTATTATACTTGACCTTCTTCACTTTGGCCTGAACCACCAGGAAGTGGATGTACATCTCAGTCAGGGTGTTGGGCAGCTGTCCTCCCTCTCTGGTTTCCAGCACATCCTCCAGAACTGTAGCAGTGATCCAGCAGAAGACTGGGATGTGGCACATGATGTGGAGGCTTCGAGCTTTTTTGATGTGGGAGATGATCCTGCTGGCCTGCTCCTTCTCTCTGAATCGGTTCCTGAAGTACTCCTCCTTCTGTGGGTCAGTGAACCCCCTGACCTCTGTCACCCTGTGAACATACTCAGGGGGGATCTGGTCTGCTGCTGCAGGTCGTGTGGTTATCCAGACGTGAGCATAGGGAAGAAGCGTCCCCTTGATCAGGCTTGTGAGAAGTACATCAACTGTGGTGGGCATCGTAATATCAGTCACACTCTTAGTGTTGTTGAAGTCCAGAGGACCTCGACACTCATCCAGACCATCAAAGATGAACACAACCTGGAAGTCTTCAAAGCTGCAGATTCCTGCTTCTTTGGTTTCAGTAAAGAAGTGATGAACAAGTCCCACCAAGCTGAACTTTTCCTCTTGCAGCACATTCAGCTCTCTGAAAGTGAATGGAAATATGAACTGGATGTCCTGGTTGGCTTTGTCTTCAGCCCAGTCCAGGCTGTATTTCTGTGTTAAGACTGTTTTCCCAATGCCAGCCACTCCCTTTGTCAGCACTGTTCTGATCAGGTCCTGTCTTTTGGGTGAGTCTTTAAAGATGTCTTCATGTCTGATGGTTGTTTCTGGTCTGTGTGGTTTCCTGGATGCTGTTTCAATCTGTCTGACCTCATGTTCATCATTGACCTCTGCAGTCCCTCCCTCTGTGATGTAGAGCTCTGTGTAGATCTGATTCAGAAGGGTTGGGTTTCCTGCTTTAGCGATGCCCTCAAACACACACTGGAACTTCTTCTTTAAGAGAGACTTGAGTTTAGGCTGACACTTCTGAAGAGCATCTGAATCAAAAAAAGGAAAAAAAGAAGGAAAAATACAAATCTGGTCTGAAGGAGCTATGTGATGTACTTTGGCCTTTATTTAACCTATCAAGTTTTTAATATACTCATTCTACCAGAAATCAAAAAGGGGCTACAGGAATTCCTAAATGTATTTCCTGAAAAAAGCCATGTTAAATGTTTTGAACCTCCACATCTGCATTGCTTTGCAGCTTTTCATATGTACCTGATGCCAACATGTGCAGGCTAAACAGGTTTCTGCTTTCTGTGCCTCTTCTCCAAACTTTGTAACCAAAAATAATAACATTGAAGTGTCATAATGTTCCCCACTGCTATGTTATTTAAAGAAGCATCTGAGAGAGATTCAGTAATTCACATTTAATTCTTGTCGTAATTTACAATGGCAAAAGATAATGTAAACCCTTTCTGGCCACAATTTGCTTTATTATATGTAAATGTGGCATTTTTTTCATTAAACATTTAAGTCAAATGACCGATGCTTAAAGAGTGTCCTCTTGTTAGAGAAACACTGTGACTTTTCTTTTTTAAGGCAATCAGTTTGCATGGTTTTTAAAAGTAAAGAACACTTGTGTTTAATTAAATACAGATCACATTAGATCTAAGTAGTTTCACAGGTTTATGACGATCATCAAAATTCCTCCATGTAGTTTAGAAAATACATTTGCAGGCATGTAACAAATCCAAACATTCGTCGTAGAATGACGTTCTTGCCCTCTCCTTTTTCTTACAATGAATTCTGAGGTTTCACTTTCACATCTCAACAAACTGCAAGGTGACCATTTTTATTCATGGTATCTGATGCATGACCTCACCTTGTAGAGCAGATGGATCAGAGTTCAAACGCAGCTGAGAGAAAAGAGAAGGATCTTTGATCTGAAGATGCTTGATTGTTATCTTGCATGCTTTGTCTCCTTTTTTCCTCACTGTGTCGATCAAGCTGCGTGCCTTGTCTGCTCTGAGTGGGTTCCCCTCCAGTATCGATTCTTCCTCCAACTTATTTAAGATACCATCACTTACAAGGGCCTCAAGGAGCAGTTTAAGGATTTCTATTGTTACCCTCCAGACAAAGGCTGACCGTACCCTGGCAAGCTCCTCCTCTACAGGAAGAAGAAAGAGACATAAACATGCTTCTCAGTCGAAATCATGTGAAAAATACAGTGGAACCCCGACTTACGAATACCCCATTTAACAAAAAATTCAAGTTACGAAGGCAATGAACGGCAATATTTCTGCCCATGGTACGGCAAAATGCCGGTGTAACGAAATCCGCTGGCTCTGATTGGCTGAGCCTACAATGCCCACAAGGCCTTCCGAATCATGTGACAACCCCTTGGCTTCCGTACTCGTGCTTCGCTGTTCCACTTGAACGACATATTGTTGTTCTAGTTAGCAATTAGCCTATCGTTCAGCATCACCTCACTCAAAAGGTGCAATGGCTGTTTCGACTTAAGAAAATTTTCGACTTACGAAAGACCCTCGGGAACGGATTAATTTCGTAAGTCGGGGTTCCACTGTATTTTAACTTTGTTCAATTAACACTTCAACATCTCATCAACAAATACTAAATTTTAGGGTGTGTAGGGCTAAAATGATGCCAGCTTAAAATGAAACCGAAGAAAAAATTGAAACTGAAAAATAATGAAAAATATGAAAAACAAAATCTTGTCATTCATATCCTGCATTCCAGATTAAGTTTAAAATAAGAACGAGTGCAAGTACGAACGTGAGAATTATGTATATTGTAATAGGTATATTGTACCTAAATGATAGTATATTGTACAAACATGAAAAGTATATTGTTAGAACTATATCTAATATTGTTAGAACAATAGTATACTATAATAATAAACTTTTCACGTTATAATGTGACATAGCTCTATTTTTCTTTTGCCTGGGTGGCGGCTCTACGCTTCCGTACTACGCTTCTGTATCCAACACTTTTCAATGTGGCCTCACAAAATTATTATGACTACAACAACCATGAAAAGAGTTGGATGGACATTGCTACTCAATCACAGCTGCCTGGTCAATGTTTTTCATTAGTAATTTAGCAAAGTTGATGGTGTGTGTGTCTGTAAGACAGAGAGAGGGAGAGCGAGGGACAGATTTTGTATGATAAGCTTCATGTTATGAAGGCACAGTTTGAGCACTCGGGTCGCATCAGAGCATCAGGCCATATAGTGTGAGACCCTGCATCGTGACCTATGAACTTCTAACCTCTGCGATTTAATTGTACAGTTTGAGCAGGAGCTGAATAACGCGACTGAAAAAAAAATCGCACAGTGTTTGCCCAGCTTAATGCAGACTGTTTAAACTAAACAAGCTGCTGTTTCACATAATAAACCCTGTCAGCTGCAGTATTGTCTTCTGTTTTAACAGTTAAAGCAGTAGAGACGAGCTGTTTGCATGTGCGTGGAACTCTAGCGTCATTAACCATGCTAGCTGTTAGCTTATAGCTCACGCTAGCTAACCAGCGAGCAGTTAAAAGGACAGCTGAAGCTGCACAAAATACCCACAAACTTATCTCACTACAACGTAGCGCCGAAAATATGACTCGCAGCTCCAGCTCGACACAGCGTCTGTAACATAAGACTGACATCCAGCTAACCACAGCTAAAAGATATTTAGAGAAAACTTACAGTTTCCTCAGGTTACATGAACTGAGTTGTTTCACGCTGAAAAGTTGGTTTGTTTTGGCTCTCACTGAAGACATAGCTGCTCTTTTGTGCTGCTTTTACCCAATGGTATCTTTTGCGAGTGTGGACGCGTGTTTGCTCCTTAAATGCTTTTCTTCTTTTATTGATTTTTATGCTGATTTTTTCCCTTTTTTCCGTATGAGCTTACCTGCGATAGCTTCTGGACACTTATAGATCATTAGGACTAAAGTGTTCTTAACAGAAACAGCAACATTTTTATAGTTACCTTATCCTCAGCGCTCCATGTGTCTGTGGCCTAGACACAGCTGAAGCCTGATTACAGTGTCTGGGCACCGAACAGCCCCAATAGCCTGGAAAGGTGCTAACCGCTAGGCTAACTAGCAACAAGATGCCTTCCCTATCCACAGATGACTACCACAGCCTCCTGCAGAAGATTGCAGTACTGGAGACAAAAATTCATCGCTTAGAAGTAAACGTGGAGGTAAATGGACTGTGTGGAAATGAAACAACCTTGCCTTTGATTCAAAACAATGGCGATGAGCAAGCTAGTACACAGCTAAGGAGCACAGATAACATGACCAAGAAAGTAGACTCTGTGCATTATTATAAATCCTCAAGTGATAATCCCCCCTTGGACTGTCTTGGTGCAAAACCAAGACATAAATCATGTCTCCTGGAAGGCGGAGGACGTATCACGGGCAGAGCACAGCGAGCTGAAATCTCTGAAACCGACTGGCCTTCACTTCCTACGAGACAGAGAAGCTCTTCTACCCCTGTATACGAGAGGAAACAGGACTGGACAACAGTGAATAGGAAGGTTAACAACAAACCTCCAAAACAACTGAATGTGAAACTGCACAACAGATTTGCTCCACTATCAAAGGACCCTGGATCTATATCGGACAACCATCCATCTAAAAGCAGCGAAGTAAGGTCCGAAAATCTTTTGAAAAGTGAAAGGCCACAGGGAAAGCTAAAGGCTAGGCCTGAAACTCTGATTGTGGGTGACTCTGCCGTAAAGGATGTACAAAGGATGTGCGGTAAGAACACTAAAGTCCTCTGCTTTCCTAAGGATATGGTCAACAACCTGAAGGAGAGAATTCTTCAAATTGCAGATGAATATCCAACTGTGACAAACATTGTTCTGCATACAGGGTCAAACGATGTGTCCAAACAACAGTCGGAGGTTCTGAAACGGGACTTTACTGGATTACTAAATACTGTAAACTCTCTGAATGCAGCTGTATTCATCAGTGGACCTGTACCGCCGGTCAGAGGAGGAGACGAGAGATTCAGCAGGTTGTTTACACTGAATAAATGGCTTATATCAGCATGTACTGACCACTCGGTGCATTTTATCAACAACTTTAATATTTTTTGGGAACGCAGGCATCTGTTTAAAGCAAATGGATTTAATTTTAACAAGTCAGGGGTGAAACTGTTCACCTCCAACTTGTTTTATTCCATACGTCATCCATATGTGCTTGGTGCCAAGGCTGAGATAAACGAGGAGTTATCTCATAAAGAGGAACAAACAGTACTCCAAGAACAGACAAAGCCCAGCAGAAACCTTGAGGAGGAGCTCCATCTGCCCCCACCCGGGAAGAGCCTCAGAAAGGAGAGACATCTGAGGCAAGAAGAGGGGTCCCTATTTGCCTCCAACTCTCTCAACAACACCAACGACCAGGACAAGGGACCACGACCTTCCCCAGTCCCCCAAACCCCTGACAGGCCATCACCCTCCTCCCCCTCCCTTTCTCCCTCCTCCCCACACCTGAAATTCACTGAGGAGATGATGGAGCGAGTCAATGCTGGGCTCAGATCTACCCCCCGGCCCAATCCCTTTTTGTCCCCCATAAACCCCCCACCAGAGCGGCCAAAGGTTCGCCATCGAGCCCCGCCCTCATCAGAGCAATCGAAGTCACATTGCCCAGCCTCGCCCCCCTTAGTTCCTCTTTACCACCTTCATGCCCTGTCTCCGCAGTCTGATGTGTGATGTGTGGAGGGTCCGGGCTGCGAGGATTATGGCAGTGGTGACTTTTCCCAGGAGAAGCTGGGACCCTGTTTACTAGAAGGTTTTAAAATCTCTGTACTTTTAGGTGACAGAAGGAGACATGTGGCCTGGTCAAAACACAGAGAGCTGCACTCTAAAAGATCTTTAAACATAGTAAACATACCTTGTGTGCCACAGACTGCTCCCAAACACGAGGGGACAAGTAATGCCTCTAAAACACTTAAGTTGGCTTTATTAAACGTTAGATCTTTAGCTGGGAAAACATTTTTAATTAATGATTTAATCACTGAGCACAGCCTTGATTTTATGTTTTTAACTGAAACTTGGTTGGACCAAAGTAACAGTGGAGCTGTTCTCATCGAGACGACCCCTCCTAACTACAGTTTTATCAGTGAGGTCAGGGCGAGCAGGAGAGGAGGAGGGGTTGCTGTCTTATTTAATGAATCATTTCAATGTAAGCAGCTATCTCCTGGAAGTTTTCAGTCTTTTGAATATGTGGCTTTACAGCTGAAGGCCCCATCCAAAGTTGTGTTTCTTAATGTTTACAGGCCTCCCAAATACTGCACAGACTTTTTTAATGACCTCAGTGAACTGCTGTCTGTGATCTGTGTTGATTTCGACTGTGTAATTATTGCTGGGGATTTTAACATTCATGTGGACAACCCTCAGGACAAAGGGACTAAAGACCTGAGTAACACTCTGGGCAACTTTGGGCTGACTCAGCATGTAACAGAGGCCACACATAATAGAGGACACACTCTTGACCTACTGATCTCCAAAGGCCTGAGCATTTCAAAGGTTACTGTGTCTGATGTGGGCGTGTCTGATCATTACTGTGTTTTCTTTGAAAGTAAAATCTCAGCCCACACAAATATATCAACAACAGTGATCACAAAACGGTGTATAACTGAAGACAGTAGTGCAATTTTTAACCAGGTCTTCCCATTAACACCTGACCTGTCCAGAGGGTCAGTCAATGAGCTCGTCAATAGCTTCAATGCTAACATGTTAAATGTAATGGACACTATTGCTCCCATTAAGGTGAAGGAAGGAAGGAGTCTCCATGGAGAAACTCCACACTGGTGAAAAATGAAAAAAGAGAGTGTAGGAAAGCTGAGCAGGTTCACTATGACATCTATAAAGAGAAACTTCACAATTTTAATTTACAACTGAGGAGTGCAGGGGGTCCTACTTCTCTGACATCATCACTAAAAACAGCCATAATGCTCGGGTCTTATTTTCTACAGTTGACAGGCTAACAAACCCTCCTGTGTCAGTGGCAGCTGAACTTCATTCAGCCATGGCCTGCAATGACTTTGCCAAATTCTTCACAGAAAAAATCCAAAAAATTAGACAAGCAATTGGTACATCAACAGCAGATCCAGGATATGTACTGTGTCCACCAAAAAACTGTTTAAACACCATGAAACAGTTTCAACCTATTAACAGCAAAGACCTGGAGGACATCTTAGGTCAACTGAACTCCTCCTCCTGCTGTTTAGATGTCCTGCCAACAAGGTTTTTCAAAAAGGTCTCAAAGACTTTAGAGTCAGACCTGTTGCAGATCGTCAACTTTTCCTTAATGTCAGGTGTGTTTCCAGAATCACTAAAAACTGCTGTAATCAAACCTATACTGAAAAAGGACAATCTTGACAAGACACAAATGAACAACTACAGGCCGATCTCAAATCTCTCATTTTTAAGTAAGATCATTGAAAAAGCAGTTTCTCAACAGCTCAGTTACTTCTTAAAACAGAATAACTGCTACGATGCCTTCCAGTCAGGTTTTAGACAGAACCACAGCACTGAAACCGCTCTGACCAAAGTGTTTAATGACATATGTCTGAATACAGACAGTGGAAAAATGTCAGTTTTAGTTTTACTGGATCTCAGTGCAGCATTTGATACAGTTGACCACAACATATTACTCAAACGACTGGAGAACTGGACAGGTCTTTCAGGAACTGTACTAAACTGGTTCAAAACATACTTAGAAAACAGGAAATACTTTGTATCAACAGGTAACTTCACATCTGAGCAGACAAGTATCACATGTGGAGTTCCCCAAGGTTCCATCTTGGGACCCTTTCTGTTTAACATTTACATGCTCCCACTGGCACAGATTATAAAGAACAACAAAATAAACTGTCGTAGCTATGCAGATGACACACAAATATATATCACAATGTCACCAGGAGACCAAGGCCCCGTACAATTTTCTCCAGCTAAACAAAAACAAAACTGAGGTAATAGTCTTTGGCGCCAAAGAAAAACGATTACAGGTCACCAGAGAACTTCAATCTATACATCTAAAAACCACAAACCAGGCGAGAAATTTGGGTGTAGTGATGGATGCAGACCTAAACTTAGAAAAACACATTAAGACAATAACAAAGTCAGCTTACTATCACCTCAAGAATATATCAAGGATAAAAGATCTGATGTCTCAACAGGACCTGGAAAAACTAGTCCATGCATTCATCTTTAGTAGGCTTGATTACTGTAACAGCATCTTTACAGGTCTACCTAAAAAATCTGTCAGACAACTACAGCTCATTCAGAACTCTGCTGCTCGAGTCCTCACTAAGACCAAAAAAGTGGACCACATCAGTCCAGCTCTGAGGTCTTTACACTGGCTGCCTGTCCGTCAGAGGATAGACTTTAAAGTTCTGATGCTGGTCTATAAAGCTCTGAATGGTTTAGGACCAAAATACATCAGTGACCTCCTGACCCAGTATGAACCTTCCAGATCCCTCAGGTCATCTGGATCCGGTCTTTTATCAGTTCCCAGAGTCAGAACCAGACACGGAGAAGCTGCATTCAGCTTTTATGCTCCTTATATCTGGAACAAACTCCCAGAAAGCCTCAGATCAGCTGAAACACTCAGTTTATTTAAATCCAGGTTGAAGACTCACCTGTTCTCAGCTGCATTTGAATAAAGCACCAAATCCACACTTTAAGCTTAAATTTCAAAACTTACATTTAACTACTGATTTTATCTACTGTTCTGATTTTATCTGTTTTGATTTTATATACTGTTTTGTTTGTTTGTTTGTTTGCTTGTTTTAATCAATTTTAAATCATGCTTTTTATTTGTTTTTGTTTCTAATGTCTCTGTAAAGCACTTTGAATCACCTTGTTGTTGAATTGTGCTATACAAATAAATTTGCCTTGCCTTGCCTTTAAGCGAAACATTCTTTGTATGTGAGGAAAATGCTGTTCATCCTCTTCAGCTCTAGCGTAGACAACTGGCTTTGCCATGTTTTCATGTGTGTCTTCTTTCCGTGTGTCCGCTACTTTGAAACGCTTGGGCCGCTCTGCCCGCCACAGTTTCAAGCTGGTCATGTGACTGCATGGCCACATCTGATTGGTAAAAAAGTTACCGGAAACTCCACTGGCGGCATGTTATCTAATGTGTTAAACCAATTATTTTTTAAAAAGTAACGAGTCAAATTTTGGAAATGTAGCAGAGTAAAAGTACCGTTTCTTCTTCACAAATGTACTCAAGTAAAAGTAAAAAGTATCGTGCAAAAAGGGTACTTTAAAAGTAAATTTTTTTTCCAAAAACTTACTCAAGTAAATATAACGGAGTAAATGTAACTCGTTACTACCCACCTCTGCAGACGGGCAAGTATACAGGTATACTATGAACAAATATACATATATAAAGATGAAGCACTGTGAGGTAAACAGATCTACAGAGTGCTATGAAAATATCTACAGTAGTGGAAGCGTAGCTCTCTGAACAGACTATAACAGTGTAGGCACTATAACAGAGACTACACCATGTCAGTGTCCTAAAACTACAGCAGTAACCAACGTGGTGAATGTTGATAATGAAAGGATCATGGTCACTGGGAGGAGGAGTGTAGAAGGGTTAGGTGAGTGTGGATGGAAAGGCTCAGCGGGGACTGAGTTCAGTAGGGTGACAGCTGTGGGGAAGAAGCTGTTCCTAAACCTGCTGGTTTTAGTCTGAAGGCTCCTGTAGCGCCTCCTGGAGGGGAGGAGGAGCTGGAAGAGTTTATTGGCAGTATGAGAGGAGTCTGAGAATGATGCATACTCGGCTTAGAAATCTCTTTTTGAGCGTTGTGTGATGGAGAACTTTGCTTTGTGTAATGTTATAAATACTTGGATAATCCTCAGAGTCTCTGGACTTTTACTTAGAGATATTATATTCAGTCCTGTGGATAGTTATATATTTAAAAATATATCATCCTCTCTGGTTACTCTGGTATGAATGACTCTGAATCACTTTATGGTAAATAACACACTATTTGCAAAAATAAAAAACTGTGAAAGAATTCCAGATGACAAGTCTGTAGTTCGACATACAAGTGACAACCTTTGACCTTCGTCAGTTTTTATTTAATTGTGTCAGAGAAACTCAAACGTGCTCTTCATGCAGCTGAGTACATTCAGTGTTTAAAACGGAAGCTGTGCAGGTCTGAGATCAGCAGCTTTGTGAAACACCAAGCTGAGGTCCTGTTAATGCTGATATATAGTGACACAGTTACATTTCAATTTAATTCAATTTTATTCATATAGCGCCAAATCACAACAACAGTCACCTGAAGGTGCTTTATATTGTACAGTAGATCGTACAATAACAGATACAGAGAAAAACCCAACATTCATATGATACAGGGGTGATTAATCCTTTTGACTTTGTTTTTAACCATAAAACAGCTGCAGCTTTCACTACAGCACATGTGGTGCTTTAACCTTTGTACTGTTTGCATCAGTTCATTCTGCAGTTAACATGTGAACATGTTGGATGATCTGTCTGCTGTCACTGGGTGGTGCTGAGGTCTGAATCTGAGGGCAGCTCCTGTAATCACAAAGAGAACTGAACCATCACAAACTGAAATATAAAGTTTATCTCAAATCTGAAATAGAGCTGATCCTTCTGTCCTCACACACCCAGGATCTGAAGTTCTTCTCTTACATTTCTTTAGTTCTTCAGCTCTGCTCACATACGAGCTGTTTATTTCTTAAAGCTGTATATACCAACAGATTTTCCAATATAATGTTAACCTTTGAGTTGTTGGTGCTTTGTGAATGTGAATCTGCATACATGAGCAGACGGAGCAGGTTTCAGTCCTGGTTCAGTCTGCTGCTGCACCGTGGTCACCAACATACAGAGGTATCATAACAAATATTAATGCTTTTTTCCCTCTCAAAGGATGTAAGCTGTACTGCACATGTAACTTTGTGAACTTACCTCAATAAGAATGATTCAGACTGTTTTATTTAACCTGAATATTTGAAACAAACTTAGTAAAAACAATACACAGAGTCAGTGCTAAAAATGTAATCCGAGGAAAAATGAAACACACATTTTAACTTAAGCTGCCAAGCAGAAGTATTTGGTTTGAGTACATAAATATTAGGCTTTGCTATTTAATCTGTAATTAATGATTAATGAGGGGTTACTGAAGTGCAAGCCTTTTTTAAAATATGTGTTAATATCCTTACAGATGTGGCAAAAGAGTGAAAACATGCTGCTGTTTGCACATATTGAATAATCAGCTCTGCACAGGAGCTGCAGCAGAGTGCAGCCTGTTGCTCTTACAGTGTAATACTCATAATAAAAGTACAGTAACTGTGGTTAGTTACTGACGGAGCAGCCCGGTGCGTTTCTGTTCATTTCGTTCACCTGCACGGGTTAGCTAAACAAACTTTACAAAACAAGTTTTGCCGATAGCCGAGTGCCCATCTTAGCTAGCTAGCTAAGGATGTTAGCTACAGATTAGCTTACAAACACCTTTCACTTACCAAAAATATTGTGGCGGCTCTCAGGTCCTTCTGTCAGGCAGACACTGAAGAACACCTGAGTCTGTCAGTTTGAAACAGTCGGTAAACGCTGGACCTCCTCTCAGCGTCCCCGCTCTATGTGCCGTTCAGAGATACGCAAGTTTCTTCATGACTGCGGCTGCTGCAGATATTAGGTCGTCCATGATTTCTACAGTCACTGGTCAGCAATATAATGTGCGCAAACATATGTGGCTCATATATGTGGCTCTGAAGCCCCGCCCCTCAAACGCACCCTCAGATGCCGAAGCAGTGCCAACTAATTGAAGCTGAAAAAATAACTGTACGTGGAAAAAAACGATGTAAGTGTGAAAACCACATGAACAGTGAGTTTTTTCTTTAAATTTCTATATTTATGTTTTTTCACTATCATTTCACTTTCAATACATTTGTTTCAGTTTCAATATTTCTTCAGTTTCATTTTAAGGTGGCATCGTTTTAACCTCATATGTGGGTTCAAAGTACAAAAAAGTCCAGTTGTTTCTCTGCCAAACTCCTTAGGCTGGAAGTTCTCATGTTATATTAATGTCCCACAGAAAGATTAAGGCAAAGATTAGGACAGGTTACAACTCGTGAATTTTATGTACTTATCACAGTTACAAAAAAAGAATCTGCCTGAAGTCTATACATCCATACGTCTCATCATACAAAGCACTGATCTCCTACCTGCTGATGGAGCTGCTTTGGCTGGCTGTTCTTTAGGTTCTTCCATCATCTTTCTATAAAAACACGAGAAGATGATTTTACCAAAAGAAACAGTGAACACAGTCTGGGTGTCACATCATATGAATTTGTGTCATGGTTTAGTGTACGGGCCACACACACTGAAACTGATCTGTGTGAAAGAACACATCGACGACATGTGAATGTAGTGATAACCTCATCATAATAGAGGTTTTTACTTTTTCACATATTTGTTCAGTATAATGATTAAATAATCTGACAATACAAACCTAAAATACTTTGTTCCCTGTCTGCGACTTTGTGCGTCTCTGCTGTTAGTGCTTAAAGGAAGTTTTAAACTTAAAATCCTTCCCCACATATGTGACTGTGGTCTCTGGGGCCATTATCCTGAAACACTGGGGCTCAGCCCTGAAAGCTTTGCTATCTTCACCTGATAACAGCAGCTGTTTAAAGTTACTGAGTTTGACAGGGAAGTGAATGTAAATGTGAGACACTGTGTGCTCACAGCTAAAGGCTGCAGTCAGCTGTGTCAGAGCGTCCAATGATCCTTTAATAAACACTCAGAGCTCCATGTTGATGAAGCTGTCATGTGTGAGCTTGTGAGGCTCCTTTAAACTGGCTCTGCTCTGTCACATGCTCACCTCTTCTTCACTGTCTCATCAATCTGCTGCACTCTTCATCTCCTCCTCTCTCTCTCTGCTGTCCTGTTTAAAAAAAACAAACAAATCAGTGTTAGCCAATCAAACTCTGTGCAGATGCTGCAGCTACAGTTGATATGTCATTCAGCTGTTCATCAATCAGCTTCTGCTGCTGTTTATTCTGCTCTTACTCTGAACACGTGCAGATCTAGATTTTCTTGGGGTGTCAAAATCAAAGCGTTTGTTTTTTCAAACACATGTGCAGGTGTTACACATGGTTTTCATAAAGTAGCAGCCAGTTGAGGAGGATGACTCTGAGGATGATGAGGTAACTTTTACAAACATGAGAAACCTCATAGATGGGAGCCAGGAATCATAAAACTAAAATCAGTTGGCGTTATCATCACACCTAACGCGTTATTTACGAACACGTTAGTCCCAACACTGATTGTTACAGGATACAGCAGCAGGGAAAAGTTCTGGACTGTCACGATTGGTCAGAATTAGCCCAACAAAATATAACCAATTTTACCTTTTTCTAAAGACAGAAAACACATCTAGTCCTTTTTTCTTTTACATATATTTTTTTAATTAATCAACAATAAAGCTCAACGCTACACCAGCTTCTAGCTTTGATTGACACAAAACTTAAAAATCAGCCTAATTCTGAGGAGTCACTGCATGACACTCACAGTCTTTGTCATTGTTGATTCTTAGCTCACAAACAGTTCTTATAAGGACTAACTAGTGCTGACAGTTTAGCTCTTCATAAAGTTACAGGAGGATAAAATAAACATGAGATCGTTGAAATAATCCTGTCTGATCACACGTGTGGACAATAAACGCTGTAACACAAACTGAACAGTAATGTAACGACACTCATCTCTCACATCTGCACTAAACTAAAACGTCACTACTTCCACATCTAGTTTGTTTTAATGGAGGCGGAGTCTCCCTGCCCAGTGCGCACTCAGGATAATTAACATGTCACAACACAGGAAGTGAGCGCATGAAAATCAGAAAATCAGGTCTAGAAACGCACTGAGGGAAATGAAGTGAAAGATCTTCGTTTTAACTGACAGGTTTCACTGACACTCAGAGACCTGCAACAACATGAAAACACATCACTGTAACACTCAAAACTCAATCATATGAAATCATAAGTGAAGGACTGTGATGATGTTGTGTTATGGAGCGTCTGCTGAGTCCAACCTCTAAGAATTACGAGTCTGGACTTTAATGATAGAACAAAATTCAGACATCAAAGTTTCTCACATTACAGAATCAGATGAACAGACATGAAGGGATATTTGTGGTTTTATGCACAGAGTCAGAATCAGAGTCAGAGGTGTTCCTCGTGATGTTTGGTGATGGAAACAGTCTCATCGACGTTTCCATCACCAAACTAGAGAAACTAGTAGCTGCATGCAGCAGAGTTTAGCACAGCTGATCTCTGTGACACATCAACAGGAACAACATGTTGTTAAACAGGACTGTATAAAGACTCAGAGTCTGACTCACACCTGAACAATGAGGCTGTGCAGCATCGTCCTGTCACACCTGCTAAACCACTCGTATCAGTTTGAGCCCGAACAGTAACACGGTCACATGACCGACGAGGCCAACGCGCCCAGACGAACGTCTTCCTCGTGGAACTAACTTGTTCCTGTTATCAGATTTGTGAGCAGCAGCTGAAACTACCACACGAATAAATGTTCTTCAAACTGTTTGATTCCAGCCAATCAATAATCTATAATCATGAGGATTCAAACACAAGAGCTGAACGTGTGGTTACATTGTAACCTTGGTTCTCTGAGTGAGAGACTCTCTCCCCTCTGTCACATATGGAACAGAGGGGAGAGAGAGTGTCGGTGTGATGGAGAACATCAGGTCCAAACATCACAGAAACAAACAAACTGTTAAAGGAGGAAACAAAGCAAACTTACAGTTTCTTCACACAGAGACACCAACAACAAGCTCCACTGTCCCACTCTGATCCTGTCTCCTCCTCTTTTATTCTTGCTCTGAGCTCTTTTTGGGTGTGTGTTTCTGTCTCCACCCACAGGAATGCATTGATACACTGTTGATAACGACTCGAGAGCAGACGTGTGACAGAAAACAGAAAAATAACCTAAACACCTAAATAACGTAAAATAATCAGAATATTTATTAATATGTTTAATTTCTCTTTAAAAACTTTTCTGCTCCTCAAATCCTTTGTTTAAGTTCAATCTAAGGAAAGAAAAGCGTCTTCTTTAAGTTTCTCAAAGAAGTCCACGATCTGTAGGCTCATGGAAATTCATTTTGTTGTTTTTTTGAGCAGAAACACCAGAGTGTAGAGCAGGAAAACGATCCCAGCAGGACGTCTCTGTTGGGGAAATATCCCAGTTATTCCCCTGAGCCTGGTTAGTGAACTGAGTCAGAGCTGTTCATCGATCCTACAGGTGCTAACATACAAACACGATCAGCAGCTTCTCTCATATGGAGAACACACTTCAACATCTGCAGCAAATCCTGTGTTTTATGTTGATGTGACCAACATCTTGTGTTGAGTCTTTGAAGATGAGGAGCCAAACACAGACAGTGGATCCAGAAGGACTGTTTATTCAGGGCTTTAATACGACTGAACTGATGCTTCACATCCTGTTTAGAGACGATCGACCAACACAGGCTCAGTCCTCACTCATCACACGGACTTCAGTCACACTGGGATCAACAGAGGAGACTGTTCACCATCACAGTTCAGCAACAATAATCAGAGCTTTTCTCTCTTGGTGAGGATCACATGTTCTGACACACAAAATATCTTCTGCTTTAACTCGTCTCTCTTTTTTAGTTTGGTTGTCGTGTTTTTTACTCTTTGTTCCTGTCAGTGTCAAATATGAGAGCAAACTGTTTTATGCAGGAGCCAAACCAACACCAAGCTGACCAAGAGAACCTATAACACCACCAGAATTTATTATCCACACTTTACTGACAGATTTATGTGCAAGTAAAGCTGTTTTTTAAATTATGTTCACTGCTTTCAGCCAAGGAAGCATTCGTTCTTAAAAGTTCACGAAACGAGTAAATCCAGTTCAGCAGAGTTCCAGTTTGTAGCACAGCTGATCTCAGCTGATCAACAGTAACAACAGTAGGGGTGAGCGATAGAAACGATATACGATAGAAACGATATAAATTTGGCCAACGATAGAGATTGTGACTATACCGCATGTTGATGATGTCATCAAGCTGCACCTGTTTTGGTCGAAAGCATCGCAGCAGCTACAACAATTATCATCTGCAATTATGGCGGGCGACAGTCATAACAAAGAGATGAAGCACTATTGAAATATGGCGAAAGCCAAAAAGTTAGCATTCATCCTCCAGCTTCACTGTGCTAATGTTATGCTAACATAGCTGTGTCGCTAGCAGTCATGTAGCACAACATTATATACCAGGTAGTCCAACTTCAGTAACCCTGCAAACGCCACTGCTGTTTAGTCTTCATTTATGTTGGAAGTGATAGCAGAGCTGTACGTTTGAATTAGTTTCAAAAATCTCTCAGTCAGAATATGCTATGAAATGTTTAGGTGGAAACTAGCGAGCTAACTTCCTGTTAACTTCTAACTCCGTTAAATTGAATAAATTCTGTTTTCATGGATGCCTGGATGTAGGGCTGCTCGGGTTTTTATCGGTTTTCCATGTTATTTTGTTATCGCTTTTATCGTTGACTTGGTTTTCCTGGGTCTTTTCACGTGTGTTATGAATAAATTTTCTTTTTTTCGGTACCGGCACTAGTTTTATTTTGTTGTATTTATCCGCGACACCTTAATGGCCGGCCCGTGAAAATATTGTCCGGCATAAACTGGTCCGTGGAGCAAAAAAGGTTGGAGGCCGCTGCTCTTAATTGTTGTGACACGTGTTCGAAATGCAGAGAGGTGCGCTCGATTTGCCACACGGAGCAGCGCGAGAGTAAAGCACGAGGGAGGGGCTAATAATCGGCTCAGTCATTTTTAATGATCGTTGAAAGCCCAGATCGTAATCGAGATTAAAATTCGATTAATTGAGCAGCCCTACCTGGATGTTAAACTTAATTGTTACACCTGGTAAAGCAGCAACGCTGATGATTTAATTAAAGATGAAAGAATTTAGACCATTTTTAACTCTTTGTGTTCGTTTGACTTTGGTACCTGAAGCTGTCGGAGTTTTGGACCCAGATTACTCCGTGAAGCTCCTCACTACGGCAGCCGTAATGCTCTGACGATCCATCAAGCAGTGCTGCTTACCAAAGTTGTACTAAAACATTTTTAACAGATTTCTGCAGCCAAAATCGGTTCGAGGTCAGTAAGCACAACCAGAATTCATACATAAGGCACACTCTCGATTTTTGAGGAAATTAAAGGATTTTAAGTGTGGAAAATATGTTATACAGAAGAATATATCGTGATATGGATTTGAGGCCATATCGCCCAGCCCTAAACAACAGGTTATTAAACACATCAGTTTGATCTACAGATCAGATCATACATCAGGTTTACTTCATGTAAAATAAACGTCTCACTCTATGAGCTCCATCAGTCTGTGTACCTCCTCATTGTCATTTCTGAGCAGAGTTTACCTGCACACTTCCTCATGTCTGACAGTGTCACAGTGTGTGTGTGTGCCAACATTAACCAGCTTATCATCAGCTGCTTGTGCTTCATGAATAACTCAGACTGACAGAGTGATGAACAGAGCACAGAGGGAGGCTCTGCTCTGGTCCATCAAGCAGGATTCACATAGTAACATGTTTTTCCTTTGAACACTTCATTGTGTTTAACTTGAAACAGATTAAAAAGTGTTCGATTGTGCACTTCACACAGTCCTGAGTCACAGAGGCTTAAATGTGTTTGATTCTGAGAGGCTTTACTCCTGCATCAACATCAAGTATATGTAGGATTTAAACCGCAGTGAAAACATCCTTAAATATTGATGGTGTGTGAGAGAGTCTGTATTTACTTCTGATTATCTCTGTTTGCAGTGACCCTGAACTGAGCTGGAGCAGCTTCATGTTGTTTTGACGTCACTCAGTAAAACCTGAATGTCGGCTTCTGAAGAACAAACTGGTTTCATCTGTTTCCAGTTAAAGGGACGATCATTGTTCCACCAGTGATGTTGGATCCAAAGTTTCATTCAGATCGTTTTAAACTGTTTATCAAAGACAAATGTTTGAGTGCAGAGTTACTGACTGATAACCAGAGTGGATTCAGCCAATCATCAAATCATCTCATTGGTTTTATTTTATGTAAATACAAACGTCTCACTTCCTGATCTGCTCATAAAGTTCCTAAAGACAAACTGTTAAAGGAGGAAACAGAGCAAACTTACAGCTTCTTCACACACCAACAACAAGCTGCACAGCTGCACACTAAACACAGACACACAGGTGATTCCTGGAAGGAGGCGGGGCTTCACCTGAAGCAGGACAGGTGGAGACTTGATAGGAATTTTCCCCGTACAGGGAGGAGGCTGATCTTCAGATGAGTTCCTGTTAAATCTGACGAAACAAAGTTAAAAGTGGACTCAGTCTTGTCTGATTTCACTCTGTTTTTCACTGAGCAGGTTTAAGTTTTATTAATGAAAATCAGCAGAGCTTGGTACTGATGGAAGACCCTCCTCTAATCGCTGTCATTCAGAGTGATCCAACCTGTTTGTGAATGCAGCTCACAGACTCTCCGCATTTCCACACGACTTAACAGACTGATGGTGTTTTTCCTTCAAACAAACTTTACTGAGAACACTCAGTGACACTCATGGACGCTCCAACAGAGTGAAGATGGTGATCAGGATGAAGAAGACTTTAGAGAGTTCTCAGAGCTGCTGAGCTTCTCACAGTGGAGACTCAAAGTCAGGACTTTAACCTTTTTAAGCATCTGCATTAAAGCAGATATAATATTAAACAGTGCTGTCATATACAGGCTCACCTCCAGGAATAAACATGCAGACACATAAACTTGTGTTCATGCTGACATTAAATAGGAACATACAAAATGATTTTATCAACTCTTACAGTTCAGATCAGGCAGAGTGGAGCTGTTTATAAAGACCAGTCAAACCTAAGATAAGATCATGAGAGGTGGAAACAAAATCCCCAAATGACTCGTTTGTATTTTAATGTCACAATAACTCGTGTGTTGCTCACCTAAAGTATAGAAAATGAAAAAATCAATTGAGTTTAATGTCATCAAATTAATGTTGCAGTTCATTTTCACTGCAGTGAGATAAAAAGGTTTAGTATCTACGTGTTAGCTGGTGTTTGTTTGCTTACAGCTGTTCAGTTTTTAATGTTTGTCAACATCTACAAAGATTTTAGTTTTCTATTATAATCATGTAAAATACTATTCTCACCGAGAAAAAGCAACGATTGAATGTCACAGCTCAAAGTCTGACTTTTCCTACTAAAATAAAACGTGTGAGTGATACGTGTCAGGCACGCTGTCCACAGGGTTCATACACCTTTTTCAGGGTGAAATTCAAGTACTTTTTAAGCACTTTCAAGGTCCTTTTTCAAGCTTTTTTGTTCATCTCCCTTAAATAAACAGGCAGCCTGTAAGTATGAAATATTCATATACAAACACACATAAATGTGTGTACTGTCGCAGTGGCTGATTGTGCCCCACAGGCCTCAGTGTGAGCTTGAAGACATTTATAATCTTTAAGTAGTTTGATGTGTCGGTGCTGATGATAAACAGTTTGAATGAAACTTTGGTAGCACAGAAACAAGAGGCTATTCTTTGTGACCATATGGATCGGTCACATTACCGTTATTTCACCCAAAGGCACCAAGTTAATACTCAAAGAAGCTGCAGCTGTACACACGAATATAAACAGTACTTGGTGACAACTTTGCTTTTAGCCTCTAACCCTCTGGGGTCCAGGCTGTAATTGGCCGTTTCTGACTACTTTTGATTTGTTCTCTAGATTTCACCTTTAAAACTGTTATTTTCTCATTTTGACAAACTGTAAATATGTAAATATTGTGCTTAAAACATGAGTAGAAAGTGATATTTTTGACTGTAAAAACCAGAAGCATGTTTAACAAATCATTTTCGTAACTTGAAATGCAAATAGAAATTGTGCATTTTTAAAAAATATGCACAAGTTTTGCAAACAACAAAGTTATTTGGTACTGTTGAGCTAAAAATGCAGCCGAGGCTCAGACGTTTTTCATATAACCATTTCAAACTATGTACAGAACAATCAGCTGTTCTGCATCAAAGAAGAAGACACACGAATGATTTATGCAACTCCAAAAAATAGTTTGTGTCACTGTGACACAGAGGAGAACAGCACAGGGATAAACCTGCAGGTCTGACAGCAGCTGTGTCAGCGTTTACACTGCAACCTGCCTTTGGTGGCTTTAAGGCAGCAACTGTGGCGTTCACTAGTAGAACTGACACACAAAACAACAACTACACACTAACTACACAAGACAACACACTAACCTGAGACTCCAAACACGGTAAACGTCACAAACCTCTCACCTATCAAATCTCTCTCTCTCTCTCTCTCTCTCTCTCTCTCTTCCCAAACAACCACATGCCACATGTTGCCATATCATTTTTTGATTGGTCCATTTTTCCACCAATAGGGAAGGAGTGTTTTTTCTTTTTTCACTCACAATCAAAGCGTGTTTGCTAGCGCTCTCCTTAGAAAACGCCGTTTTTACCGTTTCTTCCCGGAGGAAACGCCAGTTTTATTCAGAAAAAACATCAGTTTTACGAGGCCTATCAACACGATTTAAAAGCTGGTACTTAGTTTGAAGTCCGCACGTTCGACCCAAGTTGAAATGGAGACTCTGGGTCCGTCGACCCCAGAGGGTTAATCAGAAAGCCTAAGTTAGCTAGTTATGGTAAATGGTCTGTATTTGTATAGCGCTTTACACTCTACACAATCATCCACCTATTCACACACACATTCACACACTGACAGTTATGTATCGGGCTAATGTTTAAAGTTTTCACTTGAGTAAATTAACTCATATCACTGCTAAGTGATGTTAGCTATGTTCACAGCATATTCCATAACAGCGCTGCCATACTGCATCACACTCAGTGCATTTCGATCATTGCTCCAGCGAGTTTGATAGCAACATAATAATCATAATTTTTTAAAAACAGCGTGTGTAACATACACATACTGGAAAATTATTTACTAGCACTCACCTATCATGACTGGAGAGCGCAAACTCCGCCATTTGTTCCATCAAACACTCATTAAAACAGCGACCTACAGGTATGTTAGCGCACTCATCCCCGACTGTCCGACGGAGGGGCGGGGTCACACGGTGAAACAGACGCAAGGCAGCCAGGCGGGGAAATTTTGCTTTTACATTTTGCGACTCATTTTATTTTTATATCTGACAAGAAAAGTATTCAACCAGATAGTTATTTGTGGTGAATGAAATACAGTTACACTTTTAAGCACCACATCTGAAATTCAAGCACTTTTCAAACCTTGAAAAGACAACATTCAAGGATTTTCACGGATTTCAAGCACCCGTATGAACCCTGTGTCCGTCTCAGCTGAGTACATCAGTTTTGTTAAGTGCTATAAATAAATAAATAGATCAAATAAAGTAGCAACATCCTGAGATCTCGGTGTTAGAAAAACTGAATCCTTTTAGAGGTGAATCGTTGCATCTACAGCCTCCAAGGAAACCGGTGACTTCACTTGTAATTAAGCACATATTTCAATCAACTGATGGTTCCTGTATCACATCTGTACAAAATGCAATAAAAGTCTAATTTTGCTGTGGTCTTTGTCTCCACATATCTTACATCTGTGCAGTTCTTATTGGCCATAACAAAATACATTTGAGTGCAAAGGAACCATGGAAAGTGTCTCACATGGTGTGTTAGCTGAAACTAACAACACAAGTTAGCCCAGGGAGCACATGTGGATACGCTAGCATCCATTCACAGGCTAACACAGCTAAGAAATCATTAGCAGCTTCTACAATCACATTTCCAACAAAACGTCGTATCCTGACTGGTTTTAGAAGTCAGACACCGGACTGTGAACCACAATTCAATTTGCAAATAAACGAGATTCACCAGGATCTTCTTCACAGAATAAACTCTGTGGTTCAACACGTTACTGGACAGAAACTTTGACAACAGCTTTGTGCATCTACAAAACAAAATCAGTGCCTCGTTTCATGGAGCTAAAGAAACACAGGCTCTATATACAGAGAAACTCACCCTGCTCCATGCAGACAGATGCAGTGAAACCATGAGCAGCACTACGGTGCATTCATGGTGCATGGGGAAACTCACTGCTCTACAAAAAGTAACATTTAAAATAAAACACCATAGCAATAAAATAACCAGAGATTACACTCTCCCTCTCTAAACAGCATGAGTCCCTTCATGCATCGTTGACCAACGTGGACGTGGTGGAGTAACAGTTGTGGAGAATGCAACAGCTGAGGTTTGAGAAAAGGAGCTAATAGCCAAGGTCAGCGGCTCTCCTACTTCCTCATAAGGAAACTTCTCAGCTGTAGCTGAGCAGGATATCATTGCATTTGAATCCTCCTCGCTCTCTTTAACCCGAGTTCCTTCTGATTGGTTTCTTGGTTCTACAAAGAGAGTCTGCTGCCTGAGGGCCCCACCTCCTCCTCCACCTACTGCTGTGGACATTTACAAAACGTCAATCCAAGAAAAATTGTCTGGTTTGTAATAGATAGTCATTTTTTATTAGAGTCTACAGCAGGAACCAACCTGAACCTTGTTATGAGCTGAATCAGTGCTGGACTGTAGAAATGCTGTTTCAGTGGCTGCTGCAGGAACTAACATGGAAACGTGTTCAGCAGCTTTCCAGCTCTAATATAGGAAACACAAGATCAGAGTTTGGACACACTGGAACCAAACAGTTTTGTCTCGGACTTTTATTTCAAAACAACAACTGGTTGTCTTCATTTTCAGTTCTGATGAGCTCACATGTTTAAGATCATCAGTTTAAAGAACCATAAGGCCGGGGATCCTTAAGGGTTTTATGGTTTGAGTTTACAGTGAGAGGTGTTGATAATGATGTTGGCTGTTTTCAAGTTGAACAATCTTCCAGGGAAGTTTAAACTAGAAAAACGAGTCACTGCCTGCAGCAGAGTTTCAGTTTGCAGCATTCCTGATCTTTGTGCAGCAGCAACAACATGTTGTTAACAGAGCTGTGTAAAGACTGACTCACCTCACCAGGCTCTCTTTCATTCACAGCATACACAACATTTACTTCATTACAAGCTGTGCTGCTCAAGTTACTGGAAATAAGCACTCAGTTACTAAGTAATCCCATGTCTTTACTGATTACTTATTTTCAAAAGTATTTGGTTACTTTACTCTTTAAAAAAACACGACTTGAATACGTAATAAAGTAGAAAGTAGACGTTTCAGCCCAAGACTTTTTCTGCATAATCCATCATATAGAAATGAATCAAATTAAAAAGCCTTTCTTTTAATTGTTTTATTGTTTTTAATCTTTTTATTTTATGCATCAAGAAAAGATTAAATTATATTATAGCTGTTTTTGACTTGATGAAATGTGTTTAACATTTAAACCTATTTCCTGTATATTCCAGCACATGACATAAAATAATGTTTTGTGTTTCCACTCCCGAGTGGGGCGGGTGGAGGTCTGCCCACAGCGGTCATGTCAGGGGGAGGATCCGGGGGTTTCTCTGTCAATGTCACGTTCCCATGGCAGCGTGCTTGCTCAGATCTGAAGTGTTATGGTCCTGGGTGGGTGGCCCAGTGTTTTTTGAGTTTTGGTTTCTTCTCACGGTTCCTTAGTTTTTTTAGTGTTTCCTGAGTTCTAGTTTTAGGGTTTGTTATGTGGCTTCCTTCTGCATTTCCTGTTTTATTGTGAAGGTCTGTGTCTTATGCCAGAGTGTTCAATTTGCGTTTCCCCTGTCTCGTCTTGTCAATCAGAATCGGCCGTGCCTCCCTCCTGTGTGTAGTTTCCCCTCTGTGTATTTATAGTGTGTGTTGTCTCGTGTTCGTCGCTGGTTCGTCTGTGTCGTCTCCTTCACGTCTCCCTGCATATCTTTCTAAGGATTTCAGGTTTGAGGTTAGTTTTGTTTAGTGATGGGTAGATGAGGCCTTGTGAAGCGTTTCAGCACATTCCCCAAACTGTACCGATACTGTGTCGACACAGTGTTGCTGTTTTGCTCCATACTGACACCTGCTGGACTTTAAATATCATTGCAGGCAACTTACTTGAGACTCAACAGACACCTAGTCATACTTGTTTACACTGTAAGGTACAGTGGAACCCCGACTTACCAAATTAATTCGTTTCCGAAGGTCTTTCGTAAGTGGAACATTTTCGTAAGTCGAAGCACCCATTGTGCGTTTTGAGTGAGGCGATGCTGAATGATAGGCTATAGGCTAACAACAATACTCTAACTAGAACAACAATACATCAGTGGAACAGCGATGCGCAAGTACGGAAGCCAAGGGGTTGTCTCCGAAAACATTAGAGCACTTTTGCAAACATGTGATGTCTTCAGGGGCGGATCTAGAAGGGTGGCATGCATGTGCCACCCTAAAATGATCCCTTGCCACCCCAAGTGCCACCCCAGTTTTGCATATGACAGTGTTGTTTATTAAAATAAGATCGCATTAACAGTTTGAGCGTAGTTACAGGCAGCAGTGATATATACACATATATATATATATATATATATATATATATATATATATATATATATATATATATATATATATATATATAGTATTATATATATATATATATATATATATATATATATATATATATATATATATATATATATAATACTATATATATATATATATATATATATATATATATATATAATACTATATATATATATATATATATAGTATTATATATATATATATATATATATAATACTATATATATATATATATATATATAGTATTATATATATATATATATATATATATATAATACTATATATATATATATATATATATATATAGTATTATATATATATATAGTATTATATATATATATATAATACTATATATATATATATATATATATATAGTATTATATATATATATATATATATATATATATATATATATATATATATATATATATATATATATATATATAGTATTATATATATATATAGTATTATATATATATATATAATACTATATATATATATATATATATATATAGTATTATATATATATATATATATATATATATATATATATATATATATATATATATATATATATATAATACTATATAATACTATATATATATATATATATATATATATATATAGTATTATATATATATAGCATATACACTGGGTGAATGTGCAGTAGTAGCAGCAAGCAGGTGAATTCTGTACATTAATATGAATAGACATCTGACTATTTTACAGGATAGACAATATAAACATATTTAAAATTAAAGGAATTGAAATGTACATTGTGCCTTGGTTTAGTGTCTGGAAGAGTCCTGTCTCAGTCAGTTATAGATGATGTGAGAGGGCGGGTGTGTGTGTTTAGGGCACGGATGGCTTGGGGATAGAAGCTCCTCTTGAGTCTCTCTGTCCTTGCCCGGATGATGCTGAACCTTCTACCAGATTGCAGGAGTTGGAACAGTTTGTTGCCAGGATGGGACGGGTCCTTCAGTATCTGCTCTAGTCCGGCATCTCCTGGTGTAGGTGTCCTGAAGCGGGGGGAGAGCAATCCTGCAGCAGCGTTCTGCTGTACGGATCACTCTCTGGAGAGCTTTTTGGTCCTTCACACAGCTGTTCCCGAACCACGATGTCATGTTCTGTGTGAGGATGCTCTCCACAGCGCCTGTATAGAAAATCCTGAGGATCTTTGGAGAGACCCTGAACTTCCTCAGTTGTCGTAGGTGATACAGGCGCTGCCTAGCCTTTTTGGTCTGGACCTGAATGTGTCAGGTCTGAGGAGATGTGGACACCAAGATACTTGAAGGACTGCACCCTCTCCACTGGAGCTCCATTGATGATAATGGGCTTGTAGTCTCTGTGCGATGTGAATTATATTATATGTGAATGATATAATGTTAAATTACTATTAAGCAAATGGCTGACTAAGTATTGTAGACTTTAGTTTACTGCAGCCATGTTTCATATAAATCAGGTATCATACAAAAATAAAAATAGCTTCAAATACAGTCATGACAATAAAGAATATGACTTTAAGGACTTAACATCATTACTTCAGTTATAGTACACCAACATCTCTGATACATTAGCACTTGTTAGGTGTGGCTGTGTGAAAACAGTAGATCGCGACACAGACACAGAGAAACACAGGGCTTAAATACACAGAGGGAGCAATCAGGGAATGGGTAACAGGAGGGAAACACAGCTGGGACAAATCAGGCCTAACGAGACAAGAGGAAGCAAAACCAGACACATTAACATCAGACATGGACTTTCAAAGTAAAACAGGAAACATAACACAGACTCACGGGCAGGCACTATAACAAAGGGAACAGAGACGTGGGAACAGGGCAGACACAAACACTGACTGAACACGGGGATATAGGAACTTAGGATACACATAGACGCGAACTAGACAAGGGAACTCAGTGTACTAAGGGAACACTGAATGACCTGCTGGGTTTTGTCCATAAAACTACTCATCTACTGACCTTGGTTTTAAGTTGGACAGTGATTTTAAATTGGACAACCAAATCAGAGCAGTGGTGAAGTCCGGTTTTTATCATTTAAGGCGACTGGCAAGAGTAAAATCTTTTCTTTCGAGGCAGCACCTTGAAACAGTGATCCATGCTTTTATTTCTTCCCGCCTGGACGACTGTAACTCACTTTATGTGGGGGTCAGTCAGTCATTGCTCTCACGTCTGCAGCTGGTTCAAAATGCGGCTGCACGACTCCTAACAGGAACTCAAAAAAGAGAGCATATAACCCCCGTGCTGGCCTCTCTGCACTGGCTGCCTGTGTCTTTTAGAGTTCATTTTAAAATTCTTATGTTTGTTTTTAAATGCCTTCACAGTCTTGCCCCGCCTTACCTCTCTGAGCTTCTTCATCTCCACACACCCTATCGGTCTCTCAGGTCAGCTGACCAGCTGCTCCTGGAGGTACCGAGATCCAGGAGGAAGCTCAGAGGGGGCGGGGCCTTCTCTATTGTGGCTCCAAGTTATGGAATCATTTGCCCATGCATGTTAGAGAGGCCCCTTCACTGTCCACTTTTAAATCACGTCTTAAAACCCACTTTTATTCCTTGGCTTTTAACCTCAGTGAGACTTAGTTTCTTTTTTAATTGAAGTAGTTATTTAATTAATGATTTCACTCTTCTTTTATTTGTGTTTTATTTATATCTCATGTAATTTTATTTTACAGTTCCAGTGTACAGCACTTTGTGTCAGCTGTGGTTGTTTTAAAGTGCTTTATAAATAAAGTTGATGATGATCTCAGATGACCACAAAGTAAAAGATCTCTCAGCAACATGATGCAACAGTTTAGGCACTGTTGCCCCGATCAGATCAGTGAGCTTTTTATTCTAAACATGAGCTGCTGTTACAGCAACAGACATTAATCCTACTGGTGTCCCACACAACAACTCAGTGTCCACTATGTGAAGCAGCCAAACACAGGCCTGCTCCTCTCACTAACAGAGACAAACTGCTGGCATGTTGGTTTCCATCTATACTGTCCAGTCTCTGCTGGTGGACACACAGCAGCATTGTTTCATCTCGTTTGAGTCATTGTTGACCTTAGCATGTTTTTAGTCTTCTGAGAGCACTGAAGCTTCTTTCAGTACCTGCGTTTTATCCTCAGATTAAATTATTATTCTGTGCTTGATGGGCCTCACCTTTGGCCCTGGCTCCTCCCCTCTGACTGCACTAGGACATACTGTCACCTGATAAAGTAACACATGGATTCGTGCCATATAAAAAGTGAGACGTGTCAATTCAGATTCTTTGTCAAACATACACTAATGAATCAGTTTACATCAGCAGCCTGACAACTGTCATGATAAATACTAGTTAATCTACAGTCACCTGTGAGCTCTCCTCTCCACCTCTGAGCTACATGGCAGAGCTGCCTCTGTCACCTGATCAATAACAGTGAGACACTCCACATACATGCAGTCACACATGTGCTTCAAATACAGTCATGAACCATCAGGTCATCCTCCAGTTTCACCTGTGACCTTGTGTCACCATTGCTCTCTGAGCTCTGTGTTGGTTCTTCTGTCACCTGACAAACAGGACAAACATGACAATAAGAATAAAATGTGCAGCTGCTTCAGTGTTTCTGTCACTTTGTGCAGATCCTGACTCGTCAGTAATGTTTGTAGGCTGAGTGCATTTTAAAACTGTGCAAACTGCACTACAAGGTGGAAAATTTGCAAAATCGTGACTACCTCATGATATATTGTCTCAAAAATGAACCCTATGAATACGTCAGTGCCATTAGGATGAAATTATTGTGTCACCAACATTTTAACATTAGACATATAATTCTAACAGCCTCTGTAAACTAATATCCTGGCTGCTCGAGGCTGCCGTTTTCTCTGACAGTTTCAATCAAAATTAGAAACGCTGCTCTGAGACTGAGAGAACTAACAGTGCTGATGGTCCGCTTGAAGCTGAAGCTCCGGTGCGTGTCAAAAAAATCAACACACACCGGCTCACTCCTTGGCGGCCGCTTATTGGGGCTCGCTCGGGCCACTTCGGAGGTGGGGTGCCCCCGGCCTCTCGGCCTGGGGCTCGGTCACTCAGGCACGGCTGGCTGCCGGCGGAGCTCACGGGCGCGTCACTGCAACCCCCCCTGGCTTCTGCTCCGCGGCTGCTGAGTGAGCCCTCATCTGGGACTCTCCTCAGCTCTTTCTGGGACAGTGGCGCAGCTGCCCCTCTGTTGGTCTTCCTTGGTCTCTTGTGTTCTGGGGGCCTCTGGATGTCTGGAGTTTTGAGCTCCTCCATACCTGCTTGATACCATAAAGGACGGGGCTGTGGCCCCCCCACACCCTCTAGCAGATCGTTACATGGAGAAACCTTTGGAATGCAAGCATGCTGATCCACACAGGTATGCACACAGGTGTACACATGTGTATTCACAGACACGGACTACAGCTTTCTTGGCTGCTGCCTCAAAGCACACTGTGCGCTGTCTATCTTGCGTGCTGCACAATATCGGTTATTATTTAGTATCTACTGATATCTACTGCTAGCTAGTTTATTGTGATGGTGCTGTTTTTTTTTATTATGTTGCTCTTTGCTGTTTGCTGTCTCCTCTTGGTTTTTTTCTCCATACAGGTGACCCAGGAGTTTTGTTTTTTTTATTTGTTTGTTTTTTTCTCTCTTCCCCCCTTCTCACCGTCTCTTCTCCCCTTTGGTTTTCTTTCTTTCTCTCCCCCTCTTTCTTTCATTCTTTCCCCCTGTCCTATCCCCCAGTCATGTCTGTCCCATTTGCAACTGAAAATAAAATAAATTCATAATTATAATAAAGGTCAATCAAATGGACCAATATGGCAAGGCCATGATGATCCACTTGGTAAAATAAATCCGCTTGGCATCTTTCTTGGCCTTAAGACAACAATTCTGATGCTAAAGATCCAAACGGGACAAAAAAAAAAAAAATCAACACACTGCTTCAGAAGCTCTGTGTCGAAGCTTGATTCGTTTGGCCAGAGTGATCAGTGACGTCCGGAGCTTCATTTAGAACCTAACTGCTTCGGTGTCTGATTCAATGGTTTATAAGGAAGTGAATCATTCGCGGGATTTGTGGAGTGTTTGGTGGTGACAGATAGTGAACCAGTGATCATTCCACTGAGAGATTTGGAGCCAGTGAGGAATAGAGGAGGTTCTGTTGTGTGGGAGAATTTTGAGTTGATTTTGGTCGATCCGGTGGGTTTTCCAGCTTTGTGTTCTGGCTGTTTGCTTTTGTTTTGTGGGTGTTTATTATATCTGAAAACGGGAAAAAGGTAAAATGTCAAAAATCTGCTTCCATAATATAAATATCATTAAATAACTTTAGAAAAACTTCCACTTGACTCTTTACATGTAATGTTGTAAAAATATATATTTTATTGTTTAATTAATCTGAAAATGTTAGTCTGCCAAATGTGCAGCAATTGAATTTATTTATTCTCTTTGGCTGATAGTTTGTGGGGCCCAGGTAGACTGTACAACTGCATCTCTACCAGTTTCTCTGCACTCCAGCCTCCTCTGTGCCATGTGAAGGGATTTTCCTTAAGGCAGGAGAAATGATCTCCACGAAAAGGAACAGGTTCGGCCATCGCACACTAGAACAAATTCTCTGCTTAAATAAAAATGAAAAAGGGTTACCGTCAATGCATCATGTTTTTCATTTGCAAGTTCATAAGCATTTTCCATTTCACAATCAATTCTACCCCCAGGTCAAAAATATGTCTGGGAAAATTTCCCTAATATAATATTATTTATTATATTTATACCAACACGGTGGCACGGTGGTTAGCACTGTTGCCGCACAGCAAGAAGGTCCTGAGTTCAATTCCACCATCAGGCCGGGGTCTTTCTGTGTGGAGTTTGCATGTTCTCCCCGTGTTTGCGTGGGTTCCCTCCGGGTACTCCGGCTTCCTCCCACCGTCCAAAGACATGCAGCTTGTGGGGATAGGTTAATTGGATAATCCAAATTGCCACTAGGTGTGAGTGTGAATGGTTGTCTGTCCCTGTGTGTTAGCCCTGCGACAGACTGGCGACCTGTCCAGGGTGTACCCCGCCTCTCGCCCTATGACAGCTGGGATAGGCTCCAGCGCCCCCCGCGACCCTGAAAAGGATAAGTGGAAGCGAATGGATGGATGGATAATATTATTTAGAAATATACCCCTCCGGCGATTAAATGCATACCTGCATGGAGGCAGGACCTCACAGCAGAAGCATACTCCATAATGTGTTGTACATTATTACATGTATATATATGTAACGTGGTATTTTTCAATTATTGTATGTACCAACATCAAGAAGTCACAAGCAAAGAAAGACCACACCATGGTGCATGTTTAAACAAGGAGAGTTTACCGGTCAAAACTATTTATTAAACAAATAAAACACATTTTTTAACCACCAAAAAATACACGTTCAAAGCAACACAGCGGCGGCCCAATATCAGACAGAACTCCACTCTGTAGAGTGAGCAGTCATTATGAAGCAGTTGGTTTTCTTTTGTGGATTCAAGCTGCTCTTCATATTTTTGGCCACCAGATGTCACCAGAGAGGACTGTGTTGAAAAGCTTCGAGTAATGAACCGTTTTTCAATACAAGCTTCAGAAAGCTTCATTTAGCCATCACTACCTGTAACGTTATTGTGACACATTTTATGAGTGAACTTGGCTTTAAGTGACTCACAGGTTTCTTTGAAAAACACTTTCTTACATCCAGCTTCTTCCTCTTTGCTGCCGTCCTCCTCTCCTCCTCGCAGCGCAGGCTTGCCGCTGCTGAAACTAAACAGAGCTCCCTGACAGGCTCAGCCAATCACATTGGCCATACTTGTCACATGACCAGGACTCCAGTAGAAGTAATTTAACTCTTTGGGCACCGCTGGGTGAGAAGTATGGAGTGCCAGGACTGCCATAATGCATTAATTAAATACACCATTAAATAATTAATTAAATGTGGCAATAATTAATTAAAATTGGAATTAATTAATTAAATAAATAGTTATGACACATGTAATTAATTAATTATTGACACATGTAATTAATTAATTATTGACACATTTAATTAATTAATTATTGACACATTTAATTAATTAATTATTGACACATTTAATTAATTAATTATTGACACATTTAATTAATTAATTATTGACACATTTAATTAATTAATTATTGACACATTTAATTAATTATTGACACATTTAATTAATTAATTATTGACACATTTAATTAATTATTGACACATTTAATTAATTATTTAATGATATATTTATTTATTTCATTTTGGCAGTCATGGCGCCTGGCTTTCATCATGAAATAATTTTATCTGTCAGCATCACCCATCAAACTCAGGGGGCGGGGTTAACGCTGATCGAGTCAAAACCATTGCTTTGGCCTGGTGGCCATTGTTTCTAGCACACAACAACCGGCATGTGGAAGCTAACAGAACTGAGCTTTGAAAAACCCTGTTTGTGTGTTACCAAATACCGTTTTAATATTTTTTTAGCCGAGAATGTAGCGGTTTAATCTTCATGTGTCTGGTCGGTTTGTCAAGATACAGCCTCTTTGCAAAAGTGCTTCGATGATTTCGGAGATGTCTGCCCAGTCTCACGGCAAAGCGTGGGATAGACCCGCTCGCCTCGCAAGCAATCCCACCGACAAAGCGCAGGCCCCGGTACACAGCTGTAGTAACCCCCGCTGACTTCTTTTACTGAGGTTATATTTATCGATGTTTTATTTCCTGATGTTCTTATGTGTCCTACGTGTTTCAGTCTGAATTATAACTAACATTAAAAACATGTTTAAGGAGGAGAGAGAGCAAATAAATCTGTTTAACATCTGATCTTTGGGTTTTTGTTCAGTAATCAGCGTGACCTGTGTATAAACACATAAAAGAGATAACGTTGGTGTTTCCGTCATGTAGTAACTGCTGGCTTTAACTGTACAAAGGTTGTTCCACACTGTGAAACACATACAGACTTCATGATGTTCGGCTAATATTTTTATTGTGAATATTAATCATGCTGACCTCGCTCTGTACACCACGCAGCGAGGTCAGCATGTCCACGATATCCTCAGCTCCATGAGTTAACACAAAGTTTCCCAGCTGACTATCTAACTGCCAACTATTCCAGAGACGTGAAAATATACAGCATAAAGAAAAGCGTAAGAGACTCAGCAGCAGATTAGAATAACAGTTATACATTTAATAAATCACCAAATGAATCCAAGAAACGAGCAAACCTGAGTTTGTGTTCCCTCAGCTGCAGACTCGCTGCTGTTTAAATGTTTGAAAAGGAAGATTAGATATAAAAAACGTCAAACATAGACTCAGTCTGCCTTCACATTTGATATGAGGCCAGCACGTATAGTGGCCTCAGCAGGCTATTACTGAAATACACGTGCTATATCATAAACTATGATATAAACAGGGAGGTCCTATTAACATGTTTAGTTTTAAAGGACACCTTCCTGCCTTTAGTCTCATTCATGAGCAGTATTAGTTTCTTCTAACATCAAGAAGTCTGCACGATGTGTTTCATAGTTTGTAACAAGCCTTTGACAGGTAAACATAACATGACCGAAAAAAAAAAAAAGAGAGAGAGAGAGAGAGAGAGAGAGAGAGAGAGAGAGAGAGAGAGAGAGAGAGTGTTGACATAAGAAGAGAAAATGCTCTCAATTATGGAGACAGGCAAATGGTTCATTTATGTTTGATGTGTGTTTATTCCTCCCTAAATATCGTCGGTGAAGTTTGCCATGCACGTCAGATTTTCCTGCGCATTTTTATACCTCTGCCAACAGAGAGAAAAAAAATCACATTCTAACAGACAGCTGGTGCTTAGAATACAGTTGAATAACTATTAAAAAACAGATGATATTTAGATGATAGTTCAGTCTAACACATGTGCCAGTGAACCATTAAACGTCTGTGAAACTATGCAGTTATGAAACGTAACTTTAACCTCAGCCAAACCGATTTGCTCAGTTGTAAATAAAACAGCGAAGTAAACGTGACCCGACAGACAGAACCTGAGTGAATGAAGTCCAGCGTTTAACCACTGAGAGCTAAAACTCAGCTGAGGTTTGAAAGCTGTGTGCCGGTGATTGGACATCAGCCGCTGATGAAGCTGTTCGCCTATAAAGTGCTCTGTAAGGAAACGAGCTCCAGCAGCTCTGCGCTCGGGGAAAACACTATATTTACTTATCTTGTGCAGAAAAATGCGCTGACTGTCATGGTCCCTGTGCCTCACCAGCTGATTCTGTATTAGGCAACATGTTTTCTCTCTTTCTCTCTCTCTCTCTCTCTCTCTTGCTCTCTCTCCTTGCTCTCTCTCCTAATGAGCATCGCCCCCCTGCCGGGGCGATGCTCATTACGGGCTCCCGCCCCTGGCCCACGCACCTGCTGCCGATCGGGATAATCACAAGGCCGATTTAAGACAGCAGCACTGTGTCACTCGTCGCTGGATCGTTGAGTTATCAGCGTCAGTCGCTCAGTAGATTGCAAATAAGGATCTGTGAGTTCGTTCCGTCTGTTCGCCTCTAACTATTATCTCTGTGTACAGATCTATCCCGGACCTTTCCCTGCCTGCCTGTCATCCCGTGGACGAGTGTGTGGTTGGTGTTTCCCCAGTGTAGGGAGTGAAGAGAGAGAGCCTTTGGAGGACGTCAGATCCCCGTCTTTTCCCTCACATACCCCGGAACCCTGGACCCCCCTCCCCTCCCTCCAGCACTTTGTAAATAGCATCACCTGGTGTCGTTGTGTGAAATAAATCTGTAAATCCTGTAAGGAGTCCCGGTCTGCGCCTGAGTCCGTTAACTGAAACCTGACACTGACATTGCTTTATATCGAGCACCGGCTGCCCAGTTAAACTGTGACTATCACCAGGTAACGTAGGCGTGTTTCTTGAATTAGCAGCAGGTGTTAAACAGCTGACAGATGCATGCAGGTAAACTGAGGGTCTGCTGAGCTGATCGCTGGTTTCGTGAGAAAAATGTCAGCTCGTTCTTTATGTTACAGAAGCACAGAGACACAAGACCAGGCGGAAAGAGACGATCGTTCGGTGAAAATGAGAATCTGCGAATGCAACATGTGGAACACGGAGAGTGGAATATGTAAACAAACCGGTTAACGTAACCCCCTCGGTGCGCTCTGCATGCTAACTGTTAGCAGAGCTAGTGAAATCTCTGAAAACATCTGAGCACTTTTGCAAACATGTTCTATGTTGACAACCTGACCAGACATACGGCGCGACATTCGCGGCTAAAACACTGTTAAAAGTGTAGCTGGTGACAGAAAAACGGGGTATTTTAAAACTACACCACCACCATTGCTGCCTGTGATTTGATCTGCATTCTGGGATAACTGGCTGCCCCAAGTCTACACAAGCAATCGATTATCTAGGATCGACCTGTTTTGACTTACTTTGCACGGCAACCAATCAAATGTTAGAGAAGCTGCATGGGCAGCGTTAACCCCGCCCCCTGAGTTTGATGGGTGAGGCTGACAGATAAAATTATTTCATGATGAGAGCCAGGCGCCAGGACTGCCAAAATGAAATAAATAAATATATCATTAAATAATTAATTAAATGTGTCAATAATTAATTAAATGTGTCAATAATTAAAATGTGAAATACATAAATAATTAATTACATGTGTCATAACTATTTAATTAATTAATTCCAATTTTAATTAATTATTGCCACATTTAATTAATTATTTAATGGTGTATTTAATTAATGCATTATGGCAGTCCTGGCACTCCATAGAGACGCTGACAGATCGTTTTTCTTTCTTTCTATCGGGTTTGATTTTCTTTACTGGAAGAGATCAAATTATTGGTGGGGACACGTCACTTCCGTCCGTGACAATCTACGCCCTTGGTAAAAAACTTTGAAGTCCGAACTTTCAATGTGGCTGAAACAGACTCAGCGTTGCTGCAGCTTGTTGCTGTGTCAGCTCACATCAGTCATGTGATCTGGAGGTGCAGCGTGTCCGTGGACCACAGAGGGTTAATAACACTCACCTTCCTTCCATTTCCACAGTGTAACATCCACCCACCTGTGTAACATCCGAAATTCCCATGGTGTTGTTCAAAATGTGCTCTGGCACGATCATAAGCATCGCTTGCTGCTGAAAACAAGAAAAAAGCCGTCTTGCTATGAGCTGAACCATTTGTTACTGATGCAGGGGGGGGGACACTATGGAATATATCCAGTTCTAGCATTTATATTCACTGCTGACTGTAACTACGCTCAAACTGTTAATGCGATCTTATTTTAATAAACAACACTGTCATATGCAAAACTGGGGTGGCACTTGGGGTGGCAAGGGATCATTTTAGGGTGGCACTTGCCACCCCATGCCACCCTTCTAGATCCGCCCCTGCTGATGAAGCCAACAGGTTCACTTCATTTGCAAAAAGCAGATATGAGTTTCTGAGGCCACAGTCTTCTGTGGCTGAAGGGGAATCAGGGGAAGCCCTGGAGGAGTCCACCACCCACCAGAAACAGGTCTGAGCTCTCACTGCAGTGGTAAAGGGGCTACACAGCCCACATGAGGCTGAGGGTACCCGTGTACACTCATACTCATGGGCACATACACCAATCAACCTAACCCCACTAACTGCTCGTCTTTGGACTGTGGGAGCCAGAGAACCCAGAGAGGACCCAGACATGGGGAGAGCATGCAAACAGCTTAGATGTTGGATTTGAACCCAGAACCTTCTTGCTGTCAGGAAACAGTACCAACCACTTTTCCACTGTGCTGCCTGTTTGACTCTGATACACCCATTTTTGAGCTCTTAAAAACAGCCCTCCACACAACAGAGACAAACCATAAAGGACTTTGTGGCTTGTAGCAACCAAAGAAAGTTTAAGGTGCAAAATAAAGAGGTTGAAAGGAAAGTAATAAAGGAAACATGTAATTATAACAGTAATGTTGGCTGTGTATCACGTGTGGCATGTCATTGTGGGGCTGGCCTCTGCTGGGATTGAGAATATGTGATGGCGGGGGCAGGGTTGGTTACTGGGGTTTATCCTGATCTCCTGTTTAGTGGAACTGTGCTCCTTTGAATCCACAGCACTAACCTGGCACACACACATAAAATGCATCATTGCTACAGAGCACAGCAGGACTCATTATGAGTGGTGGGGCAGGCTGGATGGTGTTGAGGAGTCGTATCGCAGTGACATTGGCTCCCCTGCTTCACTCTCTCCTGCCCCACTAATGCAACTCACTAATCCCTCTGTCCCCTTTAGGTGGGGCTCACGCTGACAAGATAAAATAAGCTGCACGACTGGTGGGTGGGGGCTGTGCTGTCAGCCCCCCTGGGTCTGCTCCTCTGTGATCCTCAGTGGGCCAGTATGCCTCTCCTGGTAGCTCCATGGGGGATGGTGTGGTGGGTTGGTGGGTGCCATGGCGACTATGTGCGGACTTCACATTTTTGTCTGCTGTGACAGCTCCTTGATCTGGGCGGGGCCAGTGGGGTGTGGGTAGGTCCTTTGTGGGGCTTTGGACGTTGCCTGAATATTGTCAGGCAGCTGGGTGCTGTGCCTCGACCCTTTCTTCCTTTGCATTTGTGGTTTGGTGCCATAAATGCACAACATAGAAGAGCCACCTCGACGGGACAACACTCAGCGGTTCATCTGTCTCTCTTCCACAGCATGTCTTTATCCTGTCTTCCTTCTCTCACCCCAACCAATCACAGCAGATGGCCCCGCCCCTCCCTGAGCCTGGTTCTGCTGGAGGTTTCTTCCTGTTAAAAGGGAGTTTTTTCTTCCCACTGTCGCCAAAGTGCTGCTCACAGGGGGTCATATTGTTGGGTTTTTCTCTGTATGTATTATTGTACGAGCTACCTTACAGTATAAAGCACCTTGAGACGACTGCTGTTGTGATTTGGTGCTGTGTAAATAAAACTGAATTGAATTAAGAAACAACTCTTAGATTCCTCACATGATTCTCCTGTATTCCTACGGGACGCCAAGGTAATATAAGATGGAAGTGTGTCGCAGTGCCTGGTGGCCACATGTTACCCATAAACTGTCAACCTGACCGTACTGTAACTACGTCCAAAGACTAGTTAAAGATTAAAGCTTTTTGGGGGGTTAAATCTGACATAAATAAAGAAAGAATAACATTAAAGTCGATTCTTTTGATCACTGTGGTTCTACTTTGAGGATATGACGTGTAAAAACCCTCAGTCGTGGCTGGTGGATCTCACATTCCTGGTCTTTGTAATTCCAGTTCAATGAAGCCTCATTTTCACCTTTTTCCAGGTAAATTTTCCCAACTGTTCTAATGTCCATGCTGTGGCATTGTCCCATCATTTGTATTTCCTGTTAATGGATTTTTAATATGGTCTGGGAAATTACTATATATGAGTAACTTTCTGTTGTATTGCAGCTTAAGGCCATTGTCACTGAAATAAAGCCCAAGTTGTAATAGTTTGCATCCAGAACGAGGAAAACGAAGAAACCCAAACACTGCTCAGTGGATGAGTCCGTCCTGGAATAAATACCAGGACAAAACTAAAAAGAAGAGCTTGTTTCCTCGAAGCAACAACAGAAAGCTCTTTGTCTCTACAGATGTTTCTGGGAAACACGTTAACAATATTTAAACATTTGTTCTTAATACACGTTTTTACTTAATGATGCTTTATGATATTTCTATCTGACCTAATGCAGCAGCGTATCCACATGAACTCTGCAGTGTTTCTACCCAGAGGCCACCGTGGTCCTTCTTTACTAATGCTGAGGGTTTTCTCCCAGCCGTGATAGCCTTTGACAGGTAAACTGAGTCATTCCAGCCCAGTGCAAAAATAACCTCCCTGTCTGCTCTTAACTTCACGCATCGATGCTAAAACGTTGCATAACTGAACCTGCAGACTGTGATCCTGTAGCTGTCGAGGAGAGGGCTTGATGCCGTCCATCTTCTGCTCAATTAACAACGCCTGCAACCTTTTGAGCCTTTGTCCTGCTACAGTCACAAATATAACATCATCACTCTTTATTTGATCCACTACACTGCTGTCATTTCTCTGTTATGGCCCCACAAGGTCACTGAATCAACCCCACAGCATCACGTACAAGTTTTCAAAGCGGTGTTCTGATCTGCTTCGAGCTTTCATCATTTTAGCCAGCCCCTCCGATCTTCTCCAGGTAAACACTACAAAGAAAGAGTTCAGTCTGAATAAAACATCTTGTGCATGTCACACGATACAGCATCCACAGCAGTATACACTGCAAACAGCAGAAGCTCTTCCTTCTTAGCCTTCGGTCCAGCAGTGATGACCTCCTCCTGCTTTTGGTTCAGATCACCTTTCTCCTGAAAATCTGAGCTGGGCTTGACAAACCCTCAGCTCAGCGTGATATAAAGGTGGCTCTTCTAGTGTATTTGCCATCTCCTGAGCTCTCATTGTTACCATCTCACATTCTTCTCCAATCCATGGTTAGGGTGCTGCTCATAGGGGGTCATATGATTGTTGGGTTCTTCTCTGTATCTATGAAGCGCCTTGAGGCGACTTTTGTTGTGATTTGGCGCTATATAAATAAAATTGAATTGAATTTTCAGGGTCAAAGTTCAGAGGAAAGTTTGTTCAGCAAATGAATGACAATAAATCACACATGTTTGCTGATTCACAGGTTAACAGCCTGGAGGAACAGGGCTGTGTCGTTCCTGTGATGCGATTCAGCTTTATTTCAGCCACTCAACAAAACAACATTATATTATATTTAATATATATATATATAAAAACACCCAGCACGCCCCTGCGGGCGGTTTATCCTTCAAGCTCGGGTCCTCTACCAGAGGCCTGGGAGCTTGAGGGTCCTGCGCAGTATCTTAGCTGTTCCCAGGACTGCGCTCTTCTGGACAGAGATCTCCGATGTTGTTCCCGGGATCTGCTGGAGCCACTCGCCTAGCTTGGGAGTCACCGCACCTAGTGCTCCGATTACCACGGGGACCACCGTTACCTTCACCCTCCACATCCTCTCGAGCTCTTCTCTGAGCCCTTGGTATTTCTCCAGCTTCTCGTGTTCCTTCTTCCTGATATTGCTGTCATTGGGAACCGCTACATCGATCACTACGGCCGTCTTCTTCTGTTTGTCTACCACCACTATGTCCGGTTGGTTAGCCACCACCATTTTGTCCGTCTGTATCTGGAAGTCCCACAGGATCTTAGCTCGGTCATTCTCCACCACCCTTGGGGGCATCTCCCATTTTGACCTCGGGACTTCCAGGTTATACTCGGCACAGATGTTCCTGTACACTATGCCGGCCACCTGGTTATGGCGTTCCATGTATGCCTTGCCTGCTAGCATCTTGCACCCTGCTGTTATGTGCTGGATTGTCTCTGGGGCATCTTTACACAGCCTGCACCTGGGGTCTTGCCTGGTGTGATAGACCCCAGCCTCTATGGATCTTGTGCTCAGAGCTTGTTCTTGTGCTGCCATGATTAGTGCTTCTGTGCTGTCTTTCAGTCCAGCTTTGTCCAGCCACTGGTAGGATTTCTGGATATCAGCCACCTCCTCTATCTGCCGGTGGTACATACCGTGCAGGGGCCTGTCCTTCCATGATGGTTCCTCGTCTCCCTCCTCTTTCTTGGGTTTCTGCTGCCTGAGGTATTCACTGAGCACTCGGTCAGTTGGGGCCATCTTCCCAATGTATTCTTGGATGTTCCTTGTCTCATCCTGGACTGTGGTGCTGACACTCACCAGTCCCCGGCCCCCTTCCTTCCGCTTAGCGTACAGCCTCAGGGTGCTGGATTTGGGGTGAAACCCTCCATGCATGGTAAGGAGCTTTCTTGTCTTTATGTCAGTGGCTTCTATCTCCTCCTTTGGCCAGCCTATTACCCCAGCAGGGTACCTGATCACGGGCAGGGCGTACGTGTTGATGGCCCGGATCTTGTTCTTACCATTCAGCTGACTCCTCAGGACTTGCCTGACCCTCTGCAGGTACTTGGTGGTTGCAGCTTTTCTAGCGGCCTCTTCATGGTTCCCATTCGCCTGTGGGATCCCCAAGTACTTGTAACTGTCCTCTATGTCTGCAATGTTGCCTTCTGGTAGTTCAATCCCCTCAGTTCTGACTACCTTCCCTCTCTTTGATACCATCCGACTACACTTCTCCAGTCCGAACGACATTCCAATGTCATTGCTGTATAGCCTGGTAGTGTGGATCAGTGAATCGATGTCTCGTTCACTCTTGGCATACAGCTTGATGTCATCCATGTACAGGAGGTGGCTGACAACTGCTCCGTTCCGTAGTCGGTATCCGTAGCCAGTCTTGTTAATGATCTCACTGAGGGGGTTCAGGCCTATGCAGAACAGCAGTGGGGACAGAGCATCTCCTTGGTAGATCCCGCACTTGATGGTGACTTGTGCTATGGGCTTGGAGTTGGCCTCTAGTGTTGTACGCCACATCCCCATTGAGTTCCTGATGAAGGCTCTTAGGGTCCCATTGATCTTGTACAATTCTAGGCATTCCAGTATCCAGCTGTGGGGCATTGAGTCATAGGCCTTCTTGTAATCAATCCAGGCAGTGCACAGGTTGGTCAGTCTGGTCTTGCAGTCTCGGCTGATTGTTCTGTCTACCAGTAGCTGGTGTTTTGCGCCTCTGGTATTCTTGCCAATTCCTTTCTGTGTCCCGCTCATGTATTGACCCATGTGCCTGTTCATCTTAGCCGATATGATGCCTGACAGGAGCTTCCATGTAGTACTGAGGCAGGTTATTGGTCGGTAGTTGGAGGGGATATATATATATATATATATATATATATATATTTATTAAATATGTGCCAACTGATTCAGTACGTTTCATGTAGAAATATGTGTGAGAACTTTTTGTTGCAGCAATGATCTCAAAACACAAGGGGGGGGGGGGGGGGGGCTAAGATGAATGTCTGCTGTGAGGACAGGGGGTGTGCATGTGCTCAAGTCACGTGACACGTCATTTACGCAACATTTGGTCGATTTCAAAGTTACAGTGAGATAAAATCATGTTATGGATTGCACTCAGTATATTGTGCCGACATGGTGAGATTGTGTCTGTCGAGCCGAGGAGAGCGTCGCAGTGCCAAAAGCTGTAAAATGAACTATCAGGCTGGAGTGTGCTGCCACAGCACAGAGCAGTCACAGAGTCCTGCAGGCAGAAGAGGAGTGATCGTGTTAGCCACCTTACAAAACAAAAAGACATGAAGTGAAAAGCAGAGCGCAGAGTGAGGCAGAAGAAGACAGACTGGGCCAAGTCCTGCATGTGCGAGAGCGAGCGAGACCCGGGACAACGTCATCCGCCTCGCCTGGACTAGTCCGCCGGCCGGAGGAGGGACAGTGGCTGCACTGTGCAGCCGAAGACTCACTTTGATCGCACAGGAAACGAGCGACGCAACCGGTCCACCGTCCGTGCAAACTGCGCCAGGCAGCGTATTGCAAGCTGGAGGACACCGAGGAAAGTCACACTAGGAGCGGTGCTTAGTGAGAGGTGATGTCGGGGGGACATGGCTTCTTCTCCGGTCACCCCAGCATCGCTTGAAGGAGAAACACCTTCACCCACCGGGAACGAGGAGCCCGCGACCACCCGACAGGTACGACACGCCTCCGAGACCCTCTGCGCGCCCGGTAACGTTGTAACGTTTTACCGAAGTTCATTCGCAAACACACCAGTTTAAGATGGACCCGAGAATCAGCACACGGGAGCACTGGTGTCTGACTCAGCAGAAACGGCGCGACGTGCGTGTAATGCTTCGTATTTGATAACGATGGAATAATTCTTTAAAATAAGCACACAGATAAACACTGGTGGGTGGAAAAGCTCGTGTTTTGGTGAAATGAGTCCCGCCTAGTCCGGTCTACACCTCATTCAGCAAACATCTGAGTCACCCTGAGACGCCAGTGCGCGTCCTTGTGATGCAAAAAGCCGTAAGTGACACGCTGTTTACACGCAGGAGCAGTTTAACACATGCAGGTTGTGCCAGTAGGCGTTTCCTTCAATGTGACACCAAACGTGTAAATAGTGCTGGGAGCGGATGTTGGACCTGATCAGTCTTAATCTGACAAACTGTAGTTCCTGCTCTGTTTCTAATTCAGCCCCATGACAGACAACCAGCATGTTCTCCTGTCACGTGTTATTGACACGCACATATTTAGTCCGTGTGTGGGATGTTAAAGGTGAGTTTGTTCAGGGCACGATCAGACTGAGGCCATTTCAACAGGTGCAAGGAAGTGTTAGTGTGGTTACTACGGCAGCACTGATGCCCTGATGAGTGCACATGGCTGGAATGAAAAGTCAATGCTATGTATAGCATGAACTACTTGTTGTCTAAGGCGGTGCAGAGAGTGAGCAGGAAATATCTGAGGTTGGATATTTCAGTACATACAGAGCTGTGCAGAGACATTAGGATCTTAAACTATTGTCTGTATCTGGCAAAGCGAGAATCTGAGCCTTGTGTACAAACTGTCTGGTGTTTGTTCTGGCAGGAATATGAAACTACTGTGCACAGCATGCTTATTAACATGGCCCAGGACCAGGTCATCTTGCAGGATGGTAGTGTTACATCGAGAAGGTTCCTCTTTAATTGTTGGATTTCTGTGTGAGTTTTCTCCCTGTGCCTCTGTGGCCTCTCCCCACAGTATCTGTGTTTGTGTTTAAAGTGTTTAAAGTACAGCACTAGATGATCGTATGGGTGAATGTGACTTGTTGTAAAGCACTTTGAGTTGTTGTCTATATAAAGTCTAAATGGAAATCCACTTATGTGCAGAGGACCAGAAGATCCAGCGCATCGAAATAAAAAGTTCTTTGCTTAAACAATGAATTGTGCGATAAAATATTAATTTACAAATTCATTTTTAAGTTATTTTATTTATTCAATACAAAAGTAATTTATTATCTAGTAATTTAATTGAAAATAAAAAACATTTATAAATCAGTATTTGAAAATAAATAATTATTCCATTAATAAATACTTCAAATCAGAAAAAAAAGAAATAAAATCTCAATAAAAACCTCACATCAAAAATCCTTTTCCTGTGTCGTCTCATGTCCAACATCTGTGTAGGCAGAGTGTAAACACAGAGGCTGAATGGCCTTTGGTATAGGTGCAAAGCTAAGACTGTCTAACCAATGACAGAGCTCCTTACCTCGCACCGGCTAATTTGCATTGCTCCGGGATTTTGGAAATTTATCCATTTATTCATTATGATGTGGTTCAGCATCATAATGCTGAACCACAGAAACACACACACACATATATATATATATATATATATATATATATATATATATATATATATATATATATATATATATATATATATATATATATATGTGTGTGTGTGTGTGTGTGTGTTTCTGTGGTTCAGCATCATAATGCTGAACCACAGAAACACACACACACACACACACATATATATATATATATATATGTGTGTGTGTGTGTGTGTGTGTTTCTGTGGTTCAGCATCATAATGCTGAACCACAGAAACACACACACACATATATATATATATATATATACACATATACTAGGGGTGCAACGATACTCGTATCGATATTGAACCGTTCGATACAGTTCGGTACGCATATGTATCGAACAATACAACATTTGTAATTTATTTCATCAACTTTCCTTCTGACGATGCTGTCTGTGTTGAGCGCTCAGTGGATCTGCGTTCGACTACTCCGCCTAGGCTGCACTGTCGAGCACAGATCCACTGAGCGCAGGGCAAGCTAGCGAGACAGAAGCTAAGCTCCTTGCAACATGGCAAACTGAACCTCCCCCACCCTCATTCAGATCTGGTGTTTGGAATTATTTTGGTTTTCATGTGACGTATGACCCTGAAGGTAAGCGCGTCATGGACTAAAGTAAAACAGTATGTTGGATGTGCCACGCAATGCTCAATTACATGGGTGGGAACTAGTGTGTTAGCGCAGTTAGCTCGTTAACGTGTTGGCCGTCCAGCCCCACGCACGGGGCGATCCGCGGTAGCTCGTTAACGGAGATTTGCCGTGTTGTGGCGTTAAGGTCATTTCAGATTAACGCTGACAGCACTAGTGGGAACACAACGAATATGACTGCACATTTACTCCGACATCATCCTGGTGCAAAGACAAGTGGAAGCAGACAAAACAACAAGCACCATGCTACAAACTTTACCCGAGTCATTTAGACAGCTGTTAGCACAGGATTCTCCTTATGGGGACCTGATATGTTTAATATGCTGCTGAGAATATAGCCCAGAAGAAGCGTATAGTATAGCTTTTATTTTGAAAGAGACATTTCTCTGTAATAAACTCTCTTTTCCAAAGATGAGCGATTCCTCCATCAGATAGATTTATTTATTTTTTATTACTTTGGTGTTTCAGCAACATTAAATTTAAAAACTGTACATTTGAGTTAAAATATATATTTATAATTTTAATAACTGACAAATTAAAAAGGCATGAACATTTTTTTTTGTATCGAAAAAATATCGAACCGTGACACCAAAGTATCGAACCGAACCGAACCGTGAATTTTGTTTGTCGTTGCACCCCTAATATATTTGTGTGTGTGTATTTATACATCAATCCATTTTCTTGCTTATGGAGTTCAGGGCCTGGGACCTACTCCATGTCAGCTTTCAGTGTTTATGAACATGAACATTATGAACTCATGACTCCCTTGGGAAGCCTATGGTTTTTCATAGGCAGGGGATATTTGTTTTATCACAGTTCATTACCAAACAGAGCAGGGTTCTAATTGATTTGTGGCTTTTAGGATATTATGTATAGGTGTGTAAAAGTGGAGTGAATATAATTACAAACAGCAATGCTAGTGGAGTGATGACAGACAGGGCGGTTGGGGGGTGGTGAACAGTTTGCCAACAGTTCTGCCCCTGTAGAGAAGGACATCTGCCATTCCTTTTTCCTTTTAGTCAAACAATTCAGGTAGTGATGAAAGAAAATCAGACTGTGGCAGTGCTTGCAGCAGGTAACGGAGTGATAATGCAGAGTTTTTACTGCAGTGGACAGTCCCTAGTGTGACCATCGCTGGAACCAACCAGCTGATTTACACCATGGCAGCAGTCATCAGTGAAGTTCTTGGCTGCAACATGAACAATCTCAAGTAGCAATGCTACTAAACTTGCTGGAGAACTTTTAGTTCAGGCCACTTGATGAGTTTCACACAGTACTGCATATTATTTTATTAGGTTGGCACAAATGTAGGATTGTGTTTGTGATATCACGATGTATCTGTTTCCTTTTCATATTACACTAAAGAGATCATCGCCTACAAGCCTCCGTAAACGAACAGCATGTCTATAAAAGCCCATTCATCATCCGGCCCTCCTGCTCAAACACAACCATGTAGCGCTCATCCCTCCACCCGTTTCATTCAGCATCCACATACATGTTGCAGGGAACGGGAAATAGAGTAGAGCAGCAAAGCTTGATTTTCTTTAGGATTGGTTAAACTAAAAGACGTTGACAAGGAATTTTAAGGGTTTTAGGAAGCATAAAACCGAAATCAGTTGTTGGGTGTGTTCTTATTACCTGTTTCGATGTTTTCTTTTAATTGAAAGCGTTTCATGAATATGAAATGCTTCTGCGTAATGTTAAACGTTATAAAATATTCTTATGATTTAAACTCTGTATTCATGGCTTATTCTTTCCTGGCCTTTCCTGTAAGCACTTTTATGCTCGGTGGTAAAATATCACAGAACAGTTTGGCGAGTGTCATACCGCCTGGATTAGTGGCTCAGCTGGTAATTCAGAGATTTATGTAGTTTAGTTTGCTGTGTCATGCTGATTTGGGGAGACTGGACACAGACCTGAGTCATTCTCTTCTGGGTGATCACAGTGGTTACTCTCCTCCCTTCCTCATCTCACCCTGCAAAGAAATCTTTGTTGTTCTGCCTTGACCTCTTCCTCTGTGTTAGTTTGCTGTCCTTTCATTAGCTAGCTTTAGGACTTCTCCTCTCCTCCATGAATGTATCCCCACTAATCCCATTACATGCTTGTCCTTGTCCCACATTTATCAAACATACTTTTTAAAATCAAACAGTTAGAAATGACATTCATTACTTCATTATGTAACATGTCCCTGTGATCTAAACAGCCTGTTAGCCCTCGGAGCACATTTAAGTAAATTGAAATAATTGTGCCGATAAATTGGATTTGAAAGCTCTTATTCTAATTTTCTGTTTTGATGATATTTGGGATATGCTGTTTATGTAGAACAGCTAAAACTAGTTCTTTATATTCCCATATAAATGATAAACACATATTATTTACAAAACACTGCCCGGTGGACGCCAAAGGACGGCCTGTTTTGATTACGCTGGGATCTTTTTGGACTGCACATTTTTGGTCTACGATCAAAGCTGCCACACCACGCTGGATTAATCTCCCAGTAGCTGAGTTTATGAAGTCATAAGAAAGGAATGTCCCACACGTTCCTGCTGTTACACCATATTTGGACTGGGACACCTTTGCTAACCTCTGTTGCTCAATGACACACTGATTTGAATCTGAAGGTGCTGGCGACATATTTGCAGCAGTGTGGGTTCACAGAGGCTGTTTGGACTCTGAGCATGTGACACACCAGTAGCGTGCCACGCTGGGCCTCTCGGGGTGGCGTACAGTGTCACTGTGTGTGTCTATTTAAGTGTTTGTCGTGTAAATGAGGACAACCAAGATATGTGAAGTATAGAGTGGTGTACCACAGTGACAGGTTAATGTCAGTGTGAGTGTGTGTAGCAGTTTGTGTGGCCAGAGAAGGTCAGCAGCCTCCAGAGGACAAAGCGCTTGTGTTCTTCCACAATCGCCCGTTTGATCAGACAGATCGTTTGGCATCTGTCAGGCTAAAAACAACAACGCAACATAAAACCAAGCATACGCTCTGCAGTCCTACAGCTAACTCCTGACAGTCTGTCTGCTGTAGGCTGAAGAAATCAGGGGCTCATTCATCTGCACCTGTCAGCGTCTTTATGCTAACAATAGATCAAACAGTATGTGTCCACAGGATGTGTAATGTTGAAGGTTACCGTACATCCTTATCTCCAGCACTGAGAATCAGTTATCACTGATCGCTGTCTCTGCTTTGTTTTGACATGTTTCATATTTATATATTTCATATTTATAAGGTAAATACCCTACAACATTACAGAGAAGAAGAAGTAACCCCAGGCTCGGTGAGGGGCAGCCATCTGCCGTCACCAGCTGGAGGTGATGAGTGGAAGACTCGATAGGCCACTCTTATTTTCATCCACTGCTTCGTTACCTCGACACGATGTTTTGGATCATCGTCATGCTTGAACATCCATCTTCATGGGACGAAGGTTCCTCGTCACAGTACGATACGCGGTCCTGTCTATTGGCCCCTCCATGCAGGGAGGTCATCTTGTGCTCTTAGCAGAAAAGTGAGCCATGTTTCCACCGCTTTACTGTGGGGGTGGTGTTCTTTGGTTTTTAGTGATTGTGAGGACGTTTTCACAGACAAACCATCAAAAAAAACCCATTAAGTGCCAACATAACATAAACCTGTAGTTTTAAAATTTTTAAAAAACTTCTCAACAGAAAATCTGTTTAAACAAAAAGGTTTTGACCTGCTTTTTAAAAGAATGGACAGAGTCAGCTGTAGACTGGTGCAGAGCCTTGGTGGTTTCTCTAATCCAGCACAGAGGCCAGTACATTAATCTAAATGCAATGATGGAAACGCATTGATAATTTCTTCCAGTTCAGCAGAGGAGACCATGTTTCACAATTTAGAAATGTTAGGAGTGAGATAAAGATTTTACACAGTTGAAACTCAGAGAAGACTCAAACATTACACCAAGATTTTGAATGCTGAACTTAGCATGTGAACAAAAACAGAATAGAATGCGTTTTATTGTCACTACACACATGCACAATAAGCTTCAGAGCATCTCCTATTCAGTGCAGACGTGGGAAAGAAAGGGGGTGAGTTGCACAGTTCTGCAGCACTATCTACAAATATAGAAACAAAACATAGTGCTATATATTACAGTGTGGGTTACTGCACGTAAATTAAGTGTTGCACAGTGGTGATGATAGTTGTGTAGTCTGTGTATAGAGGTCCTACATTGGGGGGTGGAACTGTGTTTATCATGTGTGAGTTCAGGTTACGGGTGGAAAAAACTGTTGTGAGTCTGTGGGTCTCCTTGCTGATGCACCTGTAGCGCCTCCCTGAGGGAAGCAGGTTGAACAGGTTAGAACCGGACTGGGAGCTGTCATGGATAATGCTTGCTGCTCTGCTGAGGCAGCGGGAGGAATAAATGTCCATCAGGGAGGGGAGAGGGCAGCCGATGATCTTCTGTGCTGTCTTGACCACACTCTGAAGCCTCTATCCGCCTTAGTGCAGCTGCCGTACCATACCGTGATGTCAGCAGCAGGTTGGAGTTCAGCTTGTACTTCCTGAAGACTCTCAGGAAGTGCAGCCGCTGTTGGGCCTTCTTGACGACCGCTGAGATGTTGTCTGTCCAGGAGATGTCAGCAGAGATGAGGACACCAAGGAACCGGGAGGTGTGGACCCTCTCCACACACTCCCCGTTGATGTAGAGGGGGGCCAAGTCAGTGCCTCCTGACATTGACAATGACCTCCCAGTCCCAGGCTGTTTTCTGAACACCATGCTGCCAACTTTAGGACTCTTTATGCTGATTCTTTCATCCGGGCTGGACTTCTTATTCTTGACTGAAACTTGGCTTTGCCCTGGTGAGTTCTTTTCTTTCTCAGAACCAACCCGATTCACCTTTCTAAGCTCACCCCAGTCCACTGACAGAGGTGGAGGGCCAGCTTCAGTTTTTAAAAACAAATTCACTGTGGTGTGCCTCAAGGATCTGTGCTCGGCCCAGTTCTTTTTCCTTGTACATGCTGCCTTTGGGAGTAATACTTAAAAAATATAACATTTCCTTTCACTGCTACGCCGACGACATAAAAATTTATTTCCCTTTGACATCAGATGTCTCTACGTCTCTGGAACCCCTGTTTGACTGTCTAAATGAGGTACAAACGTGGTCACGTCTCTCACACTGAACGAGGATAAGACAGAAGTTATAGTTTTTGATAGTCACACCCCGCTGGAACAACTTACTGATGCCTTAGGGCCCCTTGGTAGCCATCTCTCACTCACTGTTAGAAACCTTGGTGTTTTCCTGGACAGCTCAAGAAATCGACCTCCTCTGTGGTAAAAAACAGTTTCTACCAGCTGCGTCAGATATCTAAAGCAAAGCCATACCTCCCTTTGAAGGACCTTAAAAAACTCATTCATGGTCTTATCACGTCCAGATTAGACTACTGTAATTCTCTCTACTCGGGCCTCCCACCTTCCTCTATTCACCGGCTCCAGTTAGTTTGAAATGCAGCTGCGCGTCTCTTAACTGGAACTAGAAATTATGCCCACATCACACCAGTTTTAGCCAACCTACGTTGGCTCCCTGTTGAATATCGTACCAATATTCAAAATTCTTTTGCTTACCTTTAAAATTTTGAACAATTTATCTCCCAGCTATCTACGCGAGCGCCTCCATTTGTGCATCCCTAATAAGGCACTTAGATCTTCCAATCAAATGCTCCTGACGCAGCCGAGGTCTCGTCTGAAGTCCAGAGGGGATCGGGCCTTTGCTGTCGTAGCTCCCAGACTCTGGAGTAACCTCCCTCTTTATATTCGTCTCTCCGAGTCCATGCAGTCTTTTAAAATGCGTCTTAAAACTTATTATTTTAGTCTGGCTTTTGATCCAAACTACTATGTTATTTCTATTTTATTTATTTATTTATTTTGATAACACTTCTGAAGCGTCAGAGCTGTCCTTGCCTGTGATAGAGCTGACCTGCCATAGGACACTGGGAAGAGTGTAAATCCAGGCTGAATTCCTTGTGTTGGACAGTATTTGTGTGCAGCAGCAGAGCGCACAAATCAAACTGTATGTTTTGGTAAGCCTGGCCTTCTTGTACTGGATGTCAGTGAGCCAATAGCTGGTGAGTTTATCACATTAACATTTTTACTAGCAATTTCACTAGCTGGGACCACATCCTCAGTTACGATGAGCGATGACGGATGAGGGAGCGTGTACTGGTGCTGCAATGTGGGGAAGGCCTCAAAGAGGACCGGCAGCGGCTCCTGGGGGGCATGAAAATGAGAACAGAGGGTATTGGTGAAGGGGGCATATATAAACTGAGGCGGCGAGAATGAGGTGTGGTCCCACTCCTGAAATTCAGATAATATCTCCACTTAGAATAAACTGGGTCAAAGAAAAAGTGCCTCTGATTGGGCTGCTTTCTACAGTTGGCTGTGAGTCCATTGCAGGGCATCAAACATGGATAAGGGGTTGTTTCAACAGTAATTCTATGATGAAAAATTAACGAGGCATTTATCAGGATCTATATTTAATTTAATATCTATTTAACATATTTAATCATTATAAAGCTCAGTGTCTATTTCTTAGCTTGTAAAGTTGTGAAATTCATGGCAGATTCACTTCTTGGCTGTTTTGCGTTTTATTAGATAGTTGATAATAAAGAGTGTCTTTGCCTGTGGCTTTGTTAAGACTGCAGGTTTTTGTCCGCCTGACCTTTGGTGACCTTGGCGAGCTCAGGATGAACAGGCTGTCTGCTCTGTTTGGGTGTGATGCTGCCTGCAGAGACAGTCTACTCTCATGCAGACACAACATCTTTACTGATATAACGTGGTCATGGACTCTTCTCTGTTCTTCCTTATTAAATAATAGTAAAATGACTCTGCAGTTTTGATTCAAAATGCACCAGGTCTGCTCAGTCTGAATCACACCGTTAGAGCCAGACCAAATGATTGGAGCACCAATGTTAGCACTCAAAGAGTCTAAGCAGTACCACTACCAGCTTTGGCCAGTGCAGGAGTGAACATGTAGATCCATGTTCTACTGAGCAGACACTGAGCAGAGGCAACATGCAGCAAATGAATTAGTGGTCTCCACATGTTTGCACCCAAGGTTTCCCTGCTTTTGTGAGCTGAGCTGTTTTAATATTTTCCATGTATTAGATGATACTGTCCAATGCTTCCAGGGCTGTGAAGATGGAAAAAATGATGTTGCAGTCGTTGCTGAAGTGTTGGTACCATTTGAAGGAAGTCATTAAAGCGCCAGAGCGAGCAGACAAGGCAAGCACTCAAAGAATGTGGAAGGCAGTCAGGGAAAGTTGCCATGGACGGACTTGATTCCTCCCAGCCCCAAACAGCTTTTATACTGTGGACAAAAATACATGAAAGTGTGTGTGTGTGTACCTGTTTAGATGTCTCTGTGGGGACCAAGAATTGGAATGTTACTATACTTGTGGGGACCAACAGTCATTTATGAGGACAAAAGTGCCTCACGAGTTTGAGACTCACAATGTGGTTCTAGTGTCAGGGTTACAGTTAGGTTATGGTTAGGTTTAGGTTGAGCGTTAACCATCCATTATTGATGGTTACAGTGAGCGGCTAGGAAAAGGATCATGTCAACTAGGTGTCCTCACTAAGATATCAAAACTAGAATGTGTGTGTGTGTGTTAGTGAAAGGAACTGTAACTGGTCCCAGTAGCAGCAGGATACAAACGCCATAATGACACAGCTGCCTCTCGTCTGCCTTGTGAGTGAAATAAGATATTTGGGACCTTTGAATAGTTTTTTGAAAATATCTTTTTGTTTAAAGAAAGGAAAGAGAAGTTTAATCCTTTAACTATTTAACTGTTAGGTGTCAATCCCTGGGAGGGTTTCCCCCTTTTATTTGGCGTGGAGTCAGAATTATGGCTTCTCCACACTGTGGAAGTAGCTCTTTGACACAGTCGAGCAGTCATTGGTCATAACAGGATCATTTAAGACTGGATGATGAATAAGACTGTTGAAGTGCATGAGAAGGATCTCATATAAAACAGTCTGTGTCTGCTCCTCAATTCAATTTAATTCAGAAGACCCCTATGAGTGCAAGATCAAGGAAACAGTTCACCCTGCCTGGGATAGTGTTACCAGGGCCCTGCCCTGGAGCCAGGCCCGGGGAGGGTGCCAGAAGCTGTACATCTGGTGGCCGGGCACTGGTCCATGGGGCCTGGCTGGGCACAACCCGAAAAAGGGACATGGGCCCATTCTTATGCAGGCCCACCACCTGCAGTGGGCGCCATAGGGGTCGCATGCAATGTGTGCCACGTGGCAGCCAGGATCAGAGGCCATGGTGGACGGATCCCCGGCTACCAAGACCAAGACTAGACTTAGTGTCTCATAGTCATTGAAGAACTCTGACTTGCTTCCTGTTCTAGTTGTTCTCTGGAAAAAAATCTGCAGGTCAAACAGGTGCACATACAAAGAGCACATTATTGATTAAAGCCTGGAAAACAACTGAGGCATTTGTCAGCCCGGCACGCTTGAAATGTCCAAGTGTTGAAAACAGTTTTCCATTCGTCACCTCCCCAATGTCCACCAGATGGAACGTGTTTCTAAGATCAAGCTTAGTGAAGATTATTGCTCTATGTAGTGGCTAAAAGCTCCAGCTGAAGCTGTTCCACAGTGGCTGGATGCAAAGCCCAATCACCATATAACACAACGCCTCGCAGATTCATTCCCCATTCTGACTCTGGGATGTGTTGCACTCAGAGAGAGGAAATGTTTGCTGCTATTAGCGTGAATGCATCCCTCCCCGATGGCTAATATAAGCCCCCATGGTGGTATTGTCAATCCTCACAAGAACAGTAGGAAGCGCCTGAAGAAACCACCCAGCGCTGAAACCCTCTTAAACAGCCAAGCCAGACTACCAGGATGGCCGAGCCATCATACCCAGTAGGCGACGGTATAATCTAAAGGGGACTGTTTTGTGCAGGCGAAAAAGAGTCAGGAATGCTGTGAGCAGGGCTGTGGAAGCTCTGCCATAGCCACCACCAAACAACTGAGTTATTTTTACACATCGGCTAGCATCTGGCCAATCCACCACCTTTCATTGCTCATGCCGTTACAAAACAAACAAACAAAACAAAACCCATCAACCCATAAATACGAAGAATCACTGTCGGCCCACCAGGCAAATGCCCAGTATGCCCGATTGAAGGCACTCACAGCTATGGCCTCTGACAGAGTGATGTAAAAGAGATGGAGTCCAGAGATAAACCCAGAATTGTTATGTGTTGTACTAGAGACAACACACTCGTTTTGCAGGATCCACCTGTGTTATCGCACAGGGAGAATTGATGTGGCCATTCTTCAGTCCTTCTCTATCACTCCTCCTGAGTAAGTCTGCTCAGCTGCACTGACTTCTCACGATGTTCTTGATGAGGAAGCTGATCGTGACTTGTAGTTTCTTTCAGTATTCAGTTATGGCAGTGGTGTCCAAACCCAGGCCACGAGTGTCCTGCAGGTTTTAGACGTGTCCAGCTGATTTAAATGGCTCAACATGCCTTGAAGTTCTCCAGACACCTGGTAATGAACTAATCATTTGATTCAGGTGTGTAGACCCAGGGTGAGATCTAAAACCTGCAGGACACCAGCCCTCGAGGCCTGGAGCTGGCCAAGTTATGAAACTATTCTCAAGGCTAATGTAAAGTTCTTCAAATGATTTCGTTTGCAGTACGTATTTTTCAGACCATAAGCTGCAGGGGATTATAAGGCACATTAAGCGAAACAAAGCAGTCAGATAAATCAAACTTTATTAAACTCATTCTTCTTGCTTCCTCCACTTCTCTACCATTGATTCATTAATGTTGAATTCTCTGGCAGCGGCTCTATTCCCATGTTGTTGCAGTATATTAATGACTAACCTCGTATTGTGGATGGATTATCTCAGTTGTTCTCCTGACTGAAGTTTGGTCCGTTTACAGCAGGGGTGTCAAACTCAAATACACAGTGGGCCAAAATTCAAAACTGGAACAAAGTCGCGGGCTAACGTTAATATTTATTGAAATATATTTATTCCTCCAGATATAAGAATGAATCTTTTCTTATGGACTCAAACACGTTTTGCTGAAAAACTGAATATGGAACAAGCAAAGCTTAATACTAAACAATATATATATTAGCTGTATAATACCAGTAGGCCAGCTCTGATAGTAATTTGGTATGGCTTCGCGGGCCAAATGTAATTAGGTTGCGGGCCAAATTTGGCCCGCGGGCCAGAGTTTGACACCTATGGTTTACAGCAGGGGTGTCAAACTCCAGGCCTCGAGGGCCGGTGTCCTGCAGGTTTTAGAGCTCACACTGGGTCAACACACCTGAATCAAATGATCAGTTGATTACCAGGCCTCTGGAGAACTTCAAGAGATGTTGAGGAGGTCATTTAGCCATTTGAATCAGCTGTGTTGGATCAAGGACACATTTAAAACCTGCAGGACACCGGCCCTCGAGGTCTGGAGTTCGACACCTGTGGTTTACAGCATCCTGCCATGCGATTGCATTTGTCTCTAACCATCAGGAACCCTCACGTTAACTTTTATCGAGTGGAAAAGTGTTAGTGTTCGTCCTCCAGCTTCACTGTGTTTATGCTAACATAGCTGTGTCGCTAGCGATCACGTAGCACATCATTATATAGCAGCTAGCCCAACTTCAGTAACCCTACAAACGTCACTGCTGTTTAGTTTTCTGTCTTCATTTATGTTGGAAGTGACAGCAGAGCTGTACGTTTTAATTTGTTCAGAAATCTCTCAGTCAGAACATGCTATATCATGCTTAGGCACTAGCAAAACCAGTGAGCTACCTTCCGCTAACTTCCTGCTAACTTCCTGCTAACTTCTAAGTCCGTTAAATATAATAAATTCTGTTTTCATGGATGCCTGGAAGTTAAACTTCATAGTTACACCTGGTAAAGCAGCAACACTGATCGTTTTATTAAAGATGAAAGAATTTAGACCGTTTTTAACTCTCAGTGATGTCGCAGTGTTCGTTTGACTTTGGGTCCTGAAGGACGGAGTTTAGGACCCAGATTACTCCCAGATTTAAGAGCACCTTAGTCCAAAAAATATGGCAATAACGACGGCCGCTTGCATGTTCTACAAAAAAATAGTCCTTTGTTGTGTATCTGACGGACAAACACCAAACCAGTTCCACACCACTGAAGTTGCAGCATTTTTACAAACCAATTCTGGTTCATGTGTTTCACTCAACGATCCGCTTTCCCCCTTCTCATTCTCTATCGCCACCATGTGGGTATGAAAACAAAGGCACTGCGCATGCGCACTTTACCCATATTCTATCGCGATATTTTATTTTTTTATCGTTGCCCAACATTAAACCAGTATTACCATGAACAGTATAATGTGGCACAGCCATAGGTGGGCTGGTAGGAATGCTGCGGAGGGAGGAGAGAATGGGTTAGCCAGAGTCTAGAGTGAGATGTACACTTACAGAGAGAGTCGAAACCATCCTACCGGGCGATGTGGTGACAAGAAGCAGGTAGTAAGCGACGTAACAGGCGTGTCTTTTCCTCTGTAGAGCTAACACTCCTGCTGTTTTACTTCTGTACTCCTGTGCATACGTCAAGGATGTCACAATCACATTTTACAGCATCCATGTTATATTAGAGATACTTTAGTCCCAGCAAAGTAGTGTACTGTTGTTGTTTGCTCCATTGCAACAAAACATGCAATGATATTATACTGAATTGCACCAGTTTTTAGGACGTCTATCTTTTACTTTCTGTGGGTTTTTCACTGCTTCTCTGCGATCAGATGAATTGTGCACACTATTTGCTCTTCCACAGCTTTATTTTTTAGTCTTTGAATGTTCCCATCACTTCTGTGATGACAAAAGTCATGATTATGCCATAGTCAGTCTATTTATATAGACCAAAGGCTCATCAGCAGATCCAAACCGACAGAAAGAAACAGGAAAGTACCGCAGTGTAATCCATTTATTTCAACAAAGTAACTGTATTCTGAATACCACCTGTTTAAACAGTAACTGTAACAGAATACAGTTACTCGTACGTGTACTCTGTTACTCCCCAACACTGGATATTTGTCATATAATTGAAATATCATTAAACTCACTACTCGTACTCATAAATATGGTCCGTGCACAAAGCAGCGTCGTCTCTTTCTAACCATCCCTGCTCCAACAAACACGAGGTTGTTTCCATCGCTGCTGCTGTTCCATGTTGTTCAGCTCTTATTGTTACTGTAAGTCTCGTAGTTCTTATTTGTGTGAGGCTTTGCTCCTGCCCGTCACTCTGCTGCTGTTCCATGTTGTTCAGCTCTTATTGTTACTGTAAGTCTCGTAGTTCTTATTTGTGTGAGGCTTTGCTCCTGCCCGTCACTCTGCTGCTGTTCCATGTTGTTCAGCTCTTATTGTTACTGTAAGTCTCGTAGTTCTTATTTGTGTGAGGCTTTGCTCCTGCCCGTCACTCTGCTGCTGTTCCATGTTGTTCAGCTCTTATTGTTACTGTAAGTCTCGTGTTTCTTATTTGTGTGAGGCTTTGCTCCTGCCCGTCACTCTGCTGCTGTTACATGTTGTTCAGCTCTTATTGTTACTGTAAGTCTCGTGTTTCTTATTTGTGTGAGGCTTTGCTCCTGCCCGTCACTCTGCTGCTGTTCCATGTTGTTCAGCTCTTATTGTTACTGTAAGTCTCGTAGTTCTTATTTGTGTGAGGCTTTGCTCCTGCCCGTCACTCTGCTGCTGTTACATGTTGTTCAGCTCTTATTGTTACTGTAAGTCTCGTAGTTCTTATTTGTGTGAGGCTTTGCTCCTGCCCGTCACTCTGCTGCTGGAGCACCGGGATTTCCCCAATCAGGACAATAACGGATATTTCTGTTCGTTTCTGGTCTATACATGTTTTATATCAGAGCATCTCCCAGAATCTGAACTGATCAAAAAGTGCCGACATGTCCGGAGGGATTTTGGCCCACTGCTCTTTGCAGCTGCTTCCACAGATTTAGTAAAGGAGGCTCTGGAGGCTGGCTAGCCCACTTCTTCTTTAGCCACTGCTTTGTTTGCACCCATCCACGGCCACCACTGTGTGTTTGACTGTGGGGATGTTGGTGTGTCACACTCAGCATTTCTCAGCCTTCAGCCAATCATCCAGACGGTCAAACCTCAGACGGGCTTGTGCATGCTAAACCGCGTGGGTGCTGCAGTAGTTCAATCCTGTACCAGTGTTACCAGTATGTGGTGACTGTCATCCACCTGCCTTCTCACCATTAACCAGCTCCTCCTGTGTGAGTTTGGGCCCATCCAGCACCTTTCCTGTGATCATCCTCCGCCCATGAGGCTGACAGATCACATCATGGTCAGAACTGCTGCACCCACAGTCACCGAGCTTCATGCTGACGCCCTTTGCATCTATATGCTGAGAGTCCCACAGCCAGTCTGTGGGATCCAGGGTTGTAGAGGATCACACACTTCATTCAGGGACATGCAGATCTGTTCATAACTGATATGTTTTTTGTTCGATGTTTCTAAACTCAGGTAAAAATCAGAGACTGTTCATTTCTCTGTAAGTGAGCAAACTTATAAATTCAGCAGGGAGGATAATTGTTTCCCCGTCGTAGTTCAGTGTAGCTAGTCTCTTAACCCCCAACCAACCCGCTGCACCTCCTCCCTCCCCTCCCTCTCATAAAATATTGAGAGAGCCTGGCACTAGGCCAGACGCCCCCCTCCCTCTCTGCCAGGCAGACTGACGGAGCATGTGGCTGTGGGAGGGGCACGAAGGGCGGCTCGGCTGAGGAGATACAGTAACCATGAACATATTCGTTCTCTAAATGAACGCCACGAGTTGTTCCCACATCGAGCTGCTCTACTCTGAACTCATTCACACGAGCACTTTCTGCTCGAGTGCTTCCTCTGTTCACAGCCACACTCACGGATGCGCTGGAGAACAGCTCGGGTAAGAAGTGTGAACAACATGCTGGCATTTCATTCTACCTGCAGTGGTCAAATCAAGGCAGTGGTCAAATCTAGCTTCTTTCAGCTCAGGCAGCTGCAAAAACAAAGCCAATTCTTTCACGGCAGCACTTTGAGACAGTGATCCAGGCCTTTGTCAGCACTCGGCTGCATTACTGTGATGACCTTCATGTTGGGGTCAGCGCATCATATATTAGTCAAAATGCTGCAGCTCGTCTTTTAACTGGCACTCGAAAGTTTGAGCACATTTCCCCTGTTTTAGCTTCACGTCACTGGCTGCCCATTTCTTTTAGGATTCATTTTAAAATTCTTTTATTTACTTTTAAAGCTCTCCATGGCCTCGCCCCATCTCATCTCTCTGAGCTGCGACAGCCTCATACAGGCCAGCTGATCAGCTGCTCCTGCATGTACCCAGGACTGGGCGTAAACTTAGAGGAGATCCTGCTTTTGCTGTAGCAGCTGCAAACTGTGGAGCGAGCTTCCTTTGGAGATCAGACAGGCCTCTTCTTTACCTGTTTTTAAGTCTTGAAAACCCGCCTCTTTACCCTGAGCTTTGACACCACGTGAGATGTTGGTTTTTATTTCAGTTGTTTTTAGGTGATTCGATGCTGTTTTATCTTGTTTTGTTTTCATTTGATGTTTTATGTGTTTTATTTATTTATTTTGCTGTTTTCTGTTGTTCTATTGTTTTAACTTATTTTCCGTGCAGCACTTTGTTCCTGTGCTGGCTATTTTAAAGTGCTTTATAAATAAGATTGGATTGGATTGGACTGCCACCAACAGCTCTGTAACACACTGTGCACACAATGCTATCATTGTCTTTTCTTTTTAGCTGCTTTTACATTTTAGTTGCTGACTTCTGATAAACTGAATAAAACAGGAGAACACACAACCTGGAAATCTTCAACCACACACAAAATACATACGTTTCCCTGGTAAAGTACACAACCTCTGCAGTACCGCTGAGTTTTCTACAAGCGCACAAAGCTGCTACCAGCTCTGCTGCTGTGACCTGTGTTACCTGTGTTAGGCTCTTACATCCATACGATGGTTGAAGGACCGGCCGTGTCCCGTCTTCCTTCTGTGCATAATCGTGGCCCCTGCTGGAAGCTGACCCCGTTCTCCCACAGTGTTGCTGAAATGGTGAAACTGGAGCACGAATCGATCTGGGAGCTTTGATGAGAGATCAGCTGAAGTTTGACTGCAGCCTGATTCACTTTAGGACAACCAGTTTGCTTTGAATGTTTTTCTGCCTGATTCATTCTGATACACAAACACAGGCTGAACGGTGTCTGTGCTCCCACATCCTCAGTGTCTCAGCACCTCTGCATCCTTCACTCACTTCTTAGCATGCAGGACGTGTGTGTGTGTGTGTGTGTGTGTGTGTGTGTGTGTGTGTGTGTGTGTGTGTGTGTGTGTGTGTGTGGGGCACAGGGGAATGTGGGACTTTGTCCTGATGTGAATGTGTGTGTGGATCTTCTCCTCCCGGCCTATCACAGTGAGGAATGGAGGTGGTGTCAGTGTGGGTCAGTGTCACTGGGAGCTGTGGGCGTCTCCACAGTGGGCCTGGGAAACTTTGAAAAGATGTTTTCTTCTTTCGGCCATAAAATCCAGATCTTGGTTTCCTCTTTGTGAGCACAACAGAGACTCCCCTTGTTTCTTACACAGCCCCCCTTTGGCTTTCATGCACACACACACTCAGGGAATAAAGTCACTGCAGCCATTTAGCTGCTTCTCAGCACTCGCTGCATAACCTGAGGTTGGTCAGCCGGTCGACTCGTCGTGCATAGTGACAAATGAGGGATTTCAAATATTTCCAAAGCGATGCATCAGGTTTCTTTGCAGATGAAGTGAGACGTGGATGTTTCACAGCACCAATGAAGATTGTGTTTAAGTGCAGCCGGGCGCACGCTCCCCCAGCGACGCCAGCTTCTTCTCACCGTGCAAACACTTTGATTTGAAATAGATTACAGCCGTGAGTGTTTGACTGTGATGGACTGGTGATGTGATCAGGGTCGCAGGTTTCCACCCGCCTCGTCTCTTTGCATGCAGTGAAGGAAACTATGCAAACTATGCAAGGTGTGCAGTAACAGGTCTGAACAAACCAGCAGCAAATAACTTCCAGTCTCCACAGGTTCAGTGCAGCTGGTGTAACAAAACGTTTGGTTACAACATATTAATGTTCGCACACTGCTGTAAAAACAGTTTTATTAAAATGAACGTGCACTTTTGTAGAAGCTCGTGGTGAACGCTCCACTGCCTTTGTTTTATTGTTACTATTATGTTGTGATGGGTTGAACAGGATGACTTGAGACGTGTGCGATGTGACAGAATAGACAGATGGAAGCCTTCATGTTGGATCAGAACGACGTCGGGCTTGTTGGTCTGCTGTGGTTTGATCAGAAGACTTCCTCAGATCAGCACCGTGGCCCTCCTCTTCCTCTCCCCCATCTGCTTCTTCTAGCAGCTTCCAACACACTGAGGTCTCTGACAGTGAGAGTGACTCCAGTGTTCCTGTAACTTTGAAGCAGAGGTTCAAGACAGATTTGATCTTTCCTTTCCTTCTGTTTGGGATTGAAGTGATGTAATATCAGGGGGGGCAGGGGGGGCTATGATGTCCTGTCATTCTCATGTAAATCTGTGTTGGGAACATTAATGTTTAATCTGTGTGGATCTGTGTGGATCTGTGTGGGTCTGTGTGGGTCTGTGTGGGTCTGTGTGGGTCTGTGTGTGTCTGTGTGGGTCTGTGTGTGTCTGTGTGGGTCTGTGTGGGTCTGTGTGTGTCTGTGTGGGTCTGTGTGGGTCTGTGTGGATCTGTGTGGGTCTGTGTGTGTCTGTGTGGGTCTGTGTGGGTCTGTGTGTGTCTGTGTGGGTCTGTGTGGGTCTGTGTGGATCTGTGTGTGTCTGTGTGGGTCTGTGTGGGTCTGTGTGGATCTGTGTGGGTCTGTGTGTGTCTGTGTGGGTCTGTGTGGGTCTGTGTGTGTCTGTGTGGGTCTGTGTGGGTCTGTGTGGGTCCGTGAAATCATCGTGATTTCTTTAGCTCATGAACACAGTGTGGGGTCAGTGTTAACAACATGGTGCAGAAAGGAAACACAAGCGTGGAGTCGGTGGTGCAAACGGTGGCTCGTGCATCAATCAGCTCCAGCTGTGATGCATCTCTTTGATTAGTGGGAGCAGCAAACTCCATCCAGACAGCTTCCTTTGTTTTTTTCACTTGACTGATCGATCAGCGCACAGCTCCGTTTAGCACACACGCCATCTTTAACGACGGCGTGGAGTCTGTGCCCTGTTCCTCCCACACACGAGTGTTCGTTCATGTTCGGCCTTTGTGTCTGAGCGTTTCCTCTCGGTGTGTCTGTAACGAGGAAGCCACGGGCAGGTCGCACACAAACGTGTGGCTGCCGAGTGTGCGAGTGTGGCAACGTGTGGCAACTATTCTGGTTTCCAGATAAACACTGGTGGCAGCTGCTGCCATGGCAACACCATTGTGCTCCCTCCCTCCCTCGCTCGTCTCCCCTCCCTCTCCCCAACCACTCCTCTCTCTCATGCTCCGCCGGCTCAGAGAGCGAGGACCAGAGAGGAGAGAGGTCAGCTCGATTCAGAGGACAGAAAGAAGAAAGGAATAACCCGGAGTGGACGGGGACAGGATGAGCGAGGACAGCCACTCCCACTACAGGCTGGACCCCAGCGATCGCCTCAACGGGCTGGGACAGAGGAGGAAGAGACCCAAGAAGGTAAACGAATAGATGGAGAGCCACGTGGTGCAAAGTGTGTAAGGATGGAGCACCCCACCCTGCAAAAAGAGAAAGGAGGTGGGGTTAGGTGAGGTTTGTTTATGTGCAGACGAGCGTCCACATGATGTTAGGAGCACCGAACCATCCGAACTCTCACCCCGTCGTCTCCTGTGGAGTGTGTGGCTGCTCCCCCACAGCAGTTGTATCCTCTCTCATATCCTCCGTCTCCTGGTGTTGTGTTGCTCCACAGTGAGTCGTAGTAGGAGGCTCACATGCTGTCAGGGTGGGTCCCTGCTCGCTCTTTGTGTGCCTGTCGTTGGGGGTTTTGGTGTTTGCAGCTATCAGGAGGTTTGTGTTGTAGCCTGACGTGAGAAGTGTTGTTATTATCATCATTTTTAACATTTCTGCACCGCTACAATAAACAGACACACACCCATCAGCCTGTTTACAGATCTATACGCCCATAAAGACGTGAAACACACATTGCACAAATCTACTATAACATGTGTTCATATGTGTTATAAAATAAAGAGGTAAAGTATTAGCTGTTCAGGTTGATTCATAAATATGACCTCAGCACGTGAAATCCTTCTGCTGACATCCCTAAAAGCTCGTCAGACCAACGAAGCCGTACAACACAAATAACCAGACCAAACCAGGGTTGTGCGTCTGTTGTTGAGAACATTGTCAGTAAACCACAGTGACGTCCTACAGAGGACTCGTGTTGTCATTATTTTTGTGTATGTCGTGTGAGCTGAGAGCTGTAACCAAAGGTAGTGAGCGCGTCGGCCTTTAACGTCGCGGCTGGTTGTGCGATCGCGTCGCCGCTGAACTCGTGAGAGTTTGTCTCAGGGATCTTTACATTTGAAGTCAGGTGAACATCCAGTGAACTAACAGAACATTCAGGAGCAGTTTACTCTCATGAATGTCAGACAAACTGAGGTTTGTGTGTCAGTTAGATTCTTTAAGTCATTAAAGTGTCTCTGTTAGGAAAAGCATCTGTTTCCTCCACTTCTGCAGAACTGCGTGACCTGTAGCATCATTGCAGGAAGTAGCCTGTGACAATGAGTGACTGCACATCATCATTATCAACACATAAACCTGTGGTCTGGACCTGCAGTTCTTATTTTTACTGTCTGGTTTTGTGTAAAGCAGCACTTCAGTAAGCACCTGTGAAGCACACAGTCATAGTCGAGTAAGGAAGCGATCCATATGTGAAACATATTCCACGTCTACAGGATAGTGGAGGTTACATGGGTCAACCTGGCAAACTGTACCAGCACATGTGATCACACTGATAGCAGAACACAGGTATGTGAGTCTCTACGACGAGGTCAGAAACCAGTAACAAATGTTTCATGTGATTCGTTTTTCTCCAGTTTGTCTGCAGTGAACCTTAAATACTCACTGAACCAGCTGTTTCCTGATGTGGTGACGTGTGTCGGTGATGAAGCCAACACTCTGTCCAGTGTTGGGCAAGTTACTTGAAAACAGTAATCAGTAACTAATTACTTCCCAAAAAAAGTAATCCCGTTACTTTACTGATTACTTAGTTTCAAAAGTAATTAATTACTTAGTTACTTTTTAAAAACACGATTTCCAACCTGAGTAGGTGATAAAGCGATAGATCTTTCAGCCCAATTCTACTTTTTCTGCATAATCCATCATACAAAATGTAATCAGATGGAAAAGTCTCTTTTTAAAACTTGTTTTATTAGTTTTAATCTTTTAACTTTATGCATCAAGCAAACATTTAATTATCTGCAACATTCTCTGACTGGAAGAAATTAGTTTAACATTTAAACCTATTTTCTGCACATTCCAGCACATAAAATAAAATATTTTGTGTGTTTACACTCAGTCTTTCAAATAGATGCAAGTAAAACACAGCAGAAAATAAATAAAGTCAAAGACTCAGCGGTCCTGTTGCTCTATTTTCACCTGTAAAGCAGGAGTGGGGTAGGCGGAGGTTTACCCTGGTGCAGGTGTGCCGCGGTCAGTGGAAGGATACGACAGTTTCTCTGTGAGTTTCCCATCACGTCGTAGCTACTCGGTGCTTGTTGGAAGTTTATGTTTTTTTTTCGCTGTAAAAAGAAGTTTTCTTCCCACGCACAGCGGACACTAATGTTTTTGTCACTTTTTATGGAACCAAACTCAAAGTAAGGTCAGTACTTCCACGCTTTAAACGCTGCAGCTCATACTCTCTCTGCACTCGATATGTGATCCATTGTTGATCTGCACACAGCTGTTGTCACTAACGTCGCACTCGCTTACGTCACTGTCGTGAGACATTCTCGCAAAAAAATCACGGTTTTAGTAACGCAGTAACGCAGCGTTCCTACGGGAAAGTAACGGTAATCTAATTACTGTTTTTGCAATAGTAATCCCTTACTTTACTCGTTACTTCAAAAAAGTAATCGGATTACGCGTTACTGGAGCGTTGTTCTCCTCTGTAACAAAGCAGTGATAAAGGAATAGATGCTGATTTTATTAACTTGTGTCTTTGTGCTGCTGGATTCAGTCTGAAGCAGGCAGCAGTGCTGAACCTACCAGTGTAAATGTGATGGTGGAAGCAGAGGCCAGCACTTGGCAGTGCTAAACACAATAAAAGACTCACAAGTTCCTGCTCAAAGGTCAGCTGCCTTCAGATCAATCATTAACCTGCAGCAGGTTGTGGCCTGATGTGTTTGTAAGAGTTTCACTTTCAGGAGGAGAAGATTTAAACGAGTCACACAAATGTGAACTACAAAGTCTGTGACACACAATTTATGCAAACTGCAGTAAATCTGACCTGAAGAAATCCAGTCTTCTGCCTGTTGTGGTTGTGACAGCTGCTCGTAGGAGAGTTTGTTTGTAGGAGGTGGAGATGTTCTCAGATCAAGTGCGTAATCGTCTCTTTGTGTAGACGCTAAAAGCTGTGAGCCAAAACTCTCTGCTCTGAAACTCTTCACTCAGTCCTCACGCTGAGAGTTTAGAGGCTGAACTTCTTGTTCCTCCATAACACTTTTCATGAAACAGCAGAAATGAGCTTGTGTTTCTCAGCAGTGCGCACACAGAGAACCGATCCTCTCTGCTCAGTCTGAACAAATCAAAGTGAAACGTCAGTGAAAACACAGCTGCTGATCAAACTGTGTCAGATTAATGCCTCAATGTTTCACTGTGAGGTTAAAAAATACATAAAAATGATTTAAAGAAGTAGGAGGCAGATTTTCACAATAAGAGCACTTTGTTTTTAATTCAGTTAATGTCAAACTGTCATCAACACCTCTGTGTCGTCTCCGTCTCTGAGCAGATTCAGGCATTACTCAAATAATAAAGGCTTTTTTTCACTATTATACTTTTCATTAGTCTCCAGGTTGATGATTATAAACAGAATTATTAAAGTTTTTATCATTTCAGGCTGAAAATCAACATGAATTTGGTTCTAATCAAAGAAGCTCCTTTAATGTGTGTCATTAAAATCCTCACACAGGCTTAAAAAGGCGACATTAACATTAAAATAAATGAAAGAAGCTTCAGCTGAGAGCTTCATGCAGTCATCATCAGCAGCTCATAGCAGTCACAGCTCTTTATTACGCAGCTTTGCAGGAATTAAAGTGGCTGAAGTGTCAGAGTTTGTGTGAGAAGCTGCTTCATGGACAGCTGTACACACGTCTTTATTATTTCTTCATAAATCAAACACACAGGTTTGTCTGCAGATGATTTAAAGTGTGTCGTTGTGCAGTTAAAGCTGTTTGTGTGACGCCCTGACCTCCTGTGAATGAAACAGCCAATCAGATCCATCAGAGAGAGAGCAGGAAGTGTGTGTTTGTGACAGAACAAGGAAACAGTGATGATGATGAACATAAAGGTCCTCTGATGTTTCCTGTTACAGTAACGCTTGTTCATCTGTTGCTCTCCTACACTTTCCTATAAATAAAGGAGAAAAAGTCCGTTTAGTTTCATTTCCTAAAGCTCAGAGTTACACTTCACATTCCTGCTGTCACATCAAAAAGCTTCACTTTGGTCCAACATCTACATGTTAACATGAAACACAGACAGACTCAGAACATCTGGAACATCTGCACTTTGACCCAAACTGTTATAGCAGGATATTTTCTGCATATTTCTTATGTTGGACCTGTTTGAACTGTAAACGACCTGTAATCATCTGTAAATGGTGTGAGACACACTGAGGCCACCTACAGGGCAGCTGGGGAACAGCAGGGATCTGAAATCATACGAGACGTTAGTGAGTGAGAAGAACAAACGGACTTAAGATGGCTCGAAGTGATCAAAGTTGATCTAAAACAGAAGATAAATCCACTGATTCTTTGTAAAGTTCATCTGCTGCTCACATGAATCCATGAAAGATTTATTTCACTGAATGTTTCTTCAAAGCTCATTTCAACCTGTTGAAGTCATGAATGAAAGTGCAGACTGAGAGTGGATCACATGATGTTTGAGGTGTGTCATGTGACATGTTCAGTATTGTCACACATGTCTAGATTGTCCCTGATATCATAACTGCTCAAACACTGATGATTATATTTGAAGAATTATTCCTGATGGCAGCAAAGTTTGAATGGAGCTCTCTGTCTGTGCTGATTTGTCGCCCTCTGGAGGTCAAAGCACAAACCTACAGGGCAGCTGGGGTACAGCAGGGATCTGAAATCATACGAGATGTTAGTGAGAAGTTAGAACAAACGGACTTAAGATGGCTCGAAGTGATCAAAGTTGGTCTAAAACAGAAGATAAATCCAAAGCAGCATCAGATGAATGTTACCATTTCCAGTTACGGTGCCCTTCATCTAATATGGAAATGTGTTGGGTTTTTTTTTAGCCGTGTTGTTGTTCTTCCTATTGTGTTTAGGCCAGAGATGCTCTTCAAACAGCTGACAGACATGACCACATTACAAGAACATGGTGTGAGTCCGATTTGATATTCCAGTCAACGCTGAGAGACCTTAACCAGGAAGTCAGAGGTCAGCTGATGCTGCGAGCAGGAAGCGAACCAAGGGAAAGGTCCACTCTACTCAATCTCAAAGAAAATATGCTGGTGTTTGTTGATGTTGATGGTACAATAAAAATACATAATATAATAAATAATAAAATATCATGTGATGATGAGATGTGTTGTTGGTGTTTGTATTTTCTGTAAATGTCTTTTTAATGTAAATGCTTTGTTCCAGACGGACAGGGAATCAGTTGCTGTACGATGACATCATCTTGATGTTGACGAGGAGGGCGAGAAAAACTAGTTTTGTCCTGCAGATGGCGATCTTGCACCGTGTCCAGAGAGCCGACACTTTGATGGTGCTGCTCTACTCAGCTTACTTTAGCCTGGGTTGGACTCTATATGAGCAGCTTCCACTCTGGTTTCACTCTTAAACACACTTGTTTGATTTCACTTGTAAAAGTTGAAGAATAAATATTTTATTACAAAATTATTTGTTGATGCATTTTTTTAGGGTCAAATATCTTGTTTGATTTGAGGAATGAACTGTTAGGGTGGAAAAAGTGAATCAGGTTAAAATAGTGGTGCTTTATATCAGTGAAGATGTATAATGTAATTTAAAATGTTGATGATGGGTTGTAGTGGGCTTGTACTTACAAAACTGCCTCATTTTATTGGAACGATCCACAGTTGCATCCATTCACGGATGACATCTGACATCATTTGACATCTGGTCTGAACACGTTTGTACACAAGATGCCTCAGTTCTGGATGTTCCCACAGACTCCTCTGTGCACCTAAAGAAAAGGTCAAGGGTCAGCAGCACATGTAGTTGGGACAATTCTTCAGTCGCACAAACTACACAATCATTTTCCTCCAATGACGACTTTTCACTTGCAGAAATGGTCCTGTGTGATTTCCAGGCTGTGATATAAAAACTAGTTCCTAATGGCAGCGACTCACTCAGTAAACATGTGTTTCCTTCACCAACCTCACACACAGATCCAATAAGATCAGGAAGTGGGCAGTATAGTACAATATGTGTTATTCTGTGCTGCACTGCCCAAACTAAAGATCTGCTGAAGTGTTGGAAATGATCCAGATGTTTATTTTGGACGATACAGCAGAAGATCAGACATGAAAGTGGAGATAACACAGAAGACCTGCAGCAAAGGTCAGAGGTCAGACTGGGCCCCTGGATTCAACAATGAGCCAATGATCATCAAGCAGTGACTAAAGCAGAGCCCTGACGTTCTGACATTCATCACACAGTCAGAACAAATGTCTGCTGATGACTTCATCTCATGAAACGACTGATAGATGTCAGTTCATTGATCAGCTGAGCTGCTGATCTTCATCGTCACAGAAACATTCAGCTTGTTTCAATCAGTAAATAACTCCCACTACTCCCAGTTTGAACTGTTCCCACTCAAAATGCTGTGAGAACAATGATCATTGTAGAACTTCACAAACATCACGTGTTGTTTTCCACATGTAAGATCAGCAAACACACAGAAACTTCCTGTTGCCACACACGGCCTCTAAAATCTCTTCCACGCTTTCTGTCTGAAGTCCACTCTCTGTGTCGGATCCACAGGAAACAACAAGATCTTATTAACATGGTTTTCAATGTGTCTCCTTCCAAAAAGTCCAACCAATGAACAAATGTGTGTATTTGTGGAGGCCAAACAAAAGCATGACACATTCCTCTGTTTCTATAAACTGGAGTCAAACACAAACATGAAGAGTTTCACTGACAGACTCCAAAATGCCCCCACAGTGGATCAAAGGGAAATCCTACAGTGTGGCCAGAGACTCTTAATGGCTCCAACATCAACACATCCACAATGTTGGATCCAGTTCTGCCTCACAGAGTTACTAAGACACACCCTCTGCAGCATCACAACAGCTCCACCTGCTTCACCTGCCTCCTCAGCATCTGTACACCTGAAGAGAAAAGAAAGGCTCCAACAGCTCAAATCTACAAAGGATTCATGAAGTTTCATCCAACAATAACATGTTTGCCTTCCACAGTGTGCTGTTAGACACCACTGTACCTCTGCCATTTCAAAAAGAGCAGCTTGGGAACATTTTGGCTCCAAACACTTTGTGTTTAAGTTCTTTGTTTTCTTTGTGAAGCCGACAACATCTGGAGCTTTGTGACTCATAGAAACATCATTTTGTTCTTTAGATGACAGCAGATTGGGACTGAATAATCAATCACTATCAAACCAATAAAGACAAACATGCTGATTTTACAGGAACTTTGTTGGAGAAGCTGCAAAGACATGAAACTGGTGGAGATCCCAAACCAGTTGATAGTGCTGGTTATTCCAAATAAAGCTGTTTCCCTTTGAGATGAAATGACTTTCTGTCCTGATATATAATAAAGATGTTGTTGTTTTTGAGCCCCTGTATTAAAAGTAGTTTAAAGTCAGCTTGAGTTTGATGTCTTTATGTCAAAGCTGCTCATGATGTTGAGCTGCTGATGGAATAAAAACAATATAAAAGCATGTAGTCCAGACTTAAATGTAGCCTGTTGTTAGCTGAGGTCCACACACAGTGTTTGACAGTGTAAAGTGTGTGAAAGGGCTGCTGGTGGAGCTCACTAGGATGAGCAGGTGACCACGAGGTGGAGAGCAGCTGGCCTGGCTTTGACCCGGGCCACGCCCCCTTTCTCTCTGCTTTGCTGTCACTTATCTTCACTGCTCTGTCCAATAAAGCTGAAAAAGGCCCCGAATCAAAGAAATCTGCTGCAGCCTCTGAAACGTCTTCTGTTTCCTTCCCGACGGCTTTTTCACCGTCAGCCCATCAGACAGTCCAGCAGCATTTATGATGATGTCATGATGTTGAAGAGGCTGCTACGGTGGCCTCCCATGACCCCCAGCCTCATCACAGCTGAGATGCAGACATTTGAAAACATTCAGCAGACAACTGAATAACAGTCCAACACAACAGTCTGTGTGCAGACACACACTGACCTTTCATATAGTCAAACACAGCTGGTTGAGTCATTTCTCTGTGAGTCTAAAGTGAATCTAGTATTTGAAAGTCCACTTCCTGTATTTGTTGTTGAAGACTTCTTCAGCTTCTTCTCAAGGACATCAGCTGCTTGTTTGGCAGCAGAGGCAGTTAAGAAGCTTCCTGAAAAACACTGAACAGTGAGTTCACTGTGGCATATGACAGATTCAGCTTTCTGTGTGCAAATGTGTCTGTGTCGACCTTTCAAATGCTGTTGAATCCAAAACATCAGCGGCTCCTCGGCTGCTCACTTCATGCACTTCTGTCTGTGTGACAGTCCAATGACATCACAGCTGTTTCCAGCCCCAGTGTCTCAGGACTGGACACCTTTAAACATGTCGAGGATCAAACAGCGTCCAGCTAAACACACATGAAACTATCAGAGCTGACAATCATTCCAATAACATCTAATGGTTCATGTATGTAGACACAGGACTACAAGGAAATGGCTCTCAGCATCTGGCTGTGGGAACACATGAGTCCCTGTTTGTGTTCAGATTGTGTGCATGTTTTAGACGTGTGTCACATGTAGAAACACAACAATCCCACAATGACACACAGATGTGTTTGACACAGCTGTGCAGCTGTAAGTTGTTTCTAATGATTCATTGAAGCTCTTCTAACATTCTGGAGACGATCAGTACATGAATCTGTTCAACACGACAACAATTTGACTTCAGTGTGAACGTTTGCATTAAATAACCTTCTTCATCCAGCTGACAGCATCTTCATCCTATGATGTGAACAGTTCCTCCTGTTGATGACAAACCTCTGACAGGATCTGCTTGAGGAGCTTTTTCATGTGCAGCTCTCTGAGCTCAGGGCTGAGCTGCTGTTTCATCTTTAAGAGCTGCTGCCTCCTCGCCGGACTTGTTCTCCTCTTCTTCTCCTAATGACACCATTTCTGCTTCATATTAAATTCAATAAAGATGCTGACATGTATCTGTAGCAACAACATCATTGAATCTAGAACAACTGGAGCCAAACCAGTGGCTCTGCTGGGATCACTGGTGAGCCAACACTTCCTTGTTGATGCAGATTTCAGGGCTTCCTTTTGCTCCTCCGTTATAACTGTTCTCTCTTCTCAACACATGATGACACAAAGGAATCAGCAGTGACAAAGATGATGCTGAAGAGAAGCACACACTTCACACATATAACAGAGCAGTGCAGTTACACACACCTCTGCTCGACATCAGGCCTCAAACAAAGACACAAAACACTAACTTGACTCTAAACAGAAGAAACGAGCAGCTGTTTCTGTTCTGTGCTTATTTATATTTGACACACATGCTTCTCTTTGTGCAAACACACATCGCACTATAAGGGTAACCTCGCACACAATGATTGGACAGCACAGTGATGATGCTGGGAGATCCTATACGCAGCAACACAGAAACACTGAGAACTTTAAACAATGATGGAAAGTGTTATAAATGACTTGTTGGCCTCTGATCTGTCACAAACAGCTGAAACGTGTCTCTCATGAGTCACATGAAGGTTTTTGACAGAAAGGACAAAAAGTAGCTGCAGTCAGTTTGTGTCATTTTTATATTTATTCATCTGGGAGAAAAATCTGAGGGACATTAAAATGTGTTTTCAACAGAGACAAGAACATGAATATAACAGAACAGGTAAATGAACATATTTCAAGTAAACAGCTGGACTGATCAGGTCCAAACACAGAGTGATAAACTTGTCAAACAGCTGTCATATCTTTATATAGAAGCTCTTTATAAATGCTGCTCACTGCAGTCTGTTTACTAATAATGTCAAAGTGTTAGAAACACAGAAACATCAGAATGGTCTTTGTTCACAGAAACCTGTCTGGGATCCTTTGTTGTTCTTTTGATGCAGAGTTACATTATAAATATAAAGAGTTATTTCAGAGTCTCATCAGTTTTCCTGCATGTCTTTATTTAACACATCAGCAGGGCTGAAGCTCTCATGTTAAACACACACTGATCTATGGACACGTTCATGTGTTTCTAACAGAACCAGGCTGTTATCAGCCTGCACTAACATTATGTCACACACACTGAATGTAACAGTGACAGTTTACATCATCACACAATCAGCTGTGATTGTTTCACTGTCATCAAACGAGTCAACAGGAAGTAGAATCAATAGAAACCAATCATTTACTGACAGCATGTCTGATGGAAATAAGTGCAGATTATGTATGAAGTCTAACTGCACACAGTAACTGTGTTACAATAAGGACTTAACAGCGCCCTCTGCTGGAGTGTTTCAGTACTGCGTTAACTAGAATACACCACCTCCTCCTCACACCACCTGCTACAGCTCTACTCTTCTATGACTACAGTCATCCACAGCACTGATGTGAGGTCACATGGTTCATATGTAAGGAGCACAGCTGACCTCAGGTCAGTTTAATGACTGTGAGCAGCAGCTGTGTTATTGTCACTGTGATAGGGAGACACTCTCAGACACAGCGCTCATGTCAGCTTGTTCTCATGCAGGAGGATCAGGAGCTCCATGTTTGTCTTTCTGTTTGAATCATGATGTGTTTGTGCCATCAGAGTCTGTCATGAGTACTCAGGGTTTCACAGCAGCTCTTCTGGATGCTGACGAGGACTCCAACCTCATGTTTCACCTCTCTGAGCTTCTGATGTCTGTGAACACTCGTGTTTCTTCTCTGGGCTCATCTGGACAAAAACACCTTTCTGTGTTTGGCTGCAGCCTCATTCTGACTGACAGGAAGTGTGTTATCCATGAGCTGCACTTCTGTGAGGAAGTTTCCTGCTGTGTTTCCTGTCTGTGGACAAACACGAGTGTTCCAGCTGAGGACTTGGTTCCTTCCACCTGTCCATACAGGACATCACGCTGTCTGC